>NW_022156719.1:3222092-3522092 GCF_004355905.1 Pyricularia grisea
CCCCCCCCAAATGCAGGGCCAAGACTCGGATAACTCCCCCGGCCTGCCGTGCTTCTTCCAGCATGTCAATTCACTGCTTACTATGCTTTACTAGCGCCCACTAATTGTCATACCCAAAAAAGGACAGCGAACAGCTGGATTCCCTGAATTTTCGATCGGTAATTAATGTAGGCAGGTAGGTAGGTAATGTAAGGCATGCATCGAATAAACCCCTAACAGCAGCAGCACAGTGATCATGACAGCCCAGTACTATAGCTCGCTCGGGCCCTCGCATGGATTCGAGGTTTTGTGTGCCCGTCATACAATAATTTAGGCCGGCAAATCGCTCATTGTGCTCAGAGGCTGTGGTGAGCCCCCGGATGCCTAAGCCTGCATCCTGCGGTCCGTGATATATGACTGCTGGCATGCGTCTCCCCCTTTTCTTTTTTTATGTCTGCATTGAAGCATCTCAACCAGGAGAAACCGTCTGAGCGCATACTCAAACTGCCAAATAAATCACCCCAATACCCAGTTTTCCCTACGTAAATATAGATTAATCCTACCCAGATGCCTCGACTACCCAGAACAGGCGCCACCATGCTAAGCGCCGTCGTCTTCGCCGGTCTAGCCCCCATACTCAGGGCATCTCCAGTCCCGGACGACGTGCTGAATATGCACAAGCTCCTCCGACGGGATCCTCCCAAGGCCTTGCCTCAAAACGCATCCGCCCCGGAGGTGAGGTGGCAGCCGACGATGGACTTTGACAAGGACGGGTGCTACAACACACCGGCCATCGACGCCGAGGGCAAGATCAACCCGGGGCTAAACAACATGTTCACCGGCACCGACACGGGCTGCCGCGACGCCTCGGACCTGGACAACAACAACGTCTACGTTCGGTCGCGCTGCAACAACAACTGGTGTGTCTTTCTGTACGACTACTACTTTGAAAAGGACGTCGCCCTGCCCTACCTGCCCGACGTCGGCCACCGCCACGACTGGGAGCACGTTGCCGTGTTTGTCGAGGGCGGCGACAAGGCACGCCTCGTGGCCGCATCCGCGCACGGTGGCTACGCCACCCGCAAGGCAGAGGAGGTCAGGTGGGATGGCGACCACCCCAAGGTCGTGTACCACAAAGACGGCATCGGCACGCACTGCTTCCGCTTTGGGAACGAGAACGACGAGAAGAATATCGAGAACCACAAGGGCAAGTGGTTCTTGGGTCCGCTGGTCTCTTTCAATGGATTCCCCAGCACGGAGCTTCGTGAAAAGTTGTTTTCGCATGATTTTGGTGCTGCTACCATCGGGATCAAGGATTCGCAGTTCCAGGGCAATATCGACAAGGCCAGGGGCAAGGACGGCGCGCCGGGTTTTGACAGCAGTAAAGATGATGGCAGCGGTGGCAAGTTGTAGACTTTGATAGAGCGATGGAATGGAGCGTCTGTATAATATATATAAGTTGAGCATGAACTAATTTATGACACTGAAACCTTTATGAGAGCAGGAAACTCCTGCTAATGCGCAGTCCGCTAAATCCCGGTGGGACATACTACTCAAGTCCTCAAACATGGTCGGGAGACTTTGTTTCTCACATGAGAAACTAAATTGACTGCATATGATGAAGGAAATTTGCGTCTAATTAGAGATATTTAGCAGTTATAATCAACTCCGACTTAGACCCTATATTACACTTTGAAAATAGTGAACCTTATAAGACTTAGCGGGTATATACTATGATTCATGCCATCTCTCATGTCTCTCGCGCCTTTACCACCACGTCTACAAGAACGAACTCAAAATCTCGCTCAAATGGCTAGATTTAGCTGAAAGCCCATTTGATTAATCGTGGGGGGAGTCCTTGAGAAGTGAGTATCTGGTATCTTGAATATAATTCGATATTGACGGCTTCCGAGGTTTGTTCTCTGACTATTGTGTTATAACAAGTCACCACTTTCCTACCAGGTTTGAATTCCTCTATTACTTTACTTTGTTCACCACAGATGTGAAGTTGCTCTTGTATACAATCAACACAAGACTTTTAATATACATAATGGGAGAGCCGTTGGGCCTTTGAGCAGTTTTGTGATTGAGAGTGTACAGACCTTTATTTCTGATCTATATCTACTTTTGATTTCATATCTCTGGCTAGATGATGAAATAGCAGAGTTTTAGTAAAGTGAATGTTTTCTCTAAATACTAGTGGGCAAGCAAGAGGAGTCTAAGGGATCTTTCATGCGTCTTTTGATTGTAAGATACAGATCCGCTCATGGTTTTACTCTTTTCAAGGACTTGGAAGGATCCGGGGTCAAATATTATCATACCCACGGGTTTTGCATAAATATGACTCTCTACGATGAGGTATATTTATATGAAAGCCCCAGTAGATACCTAATCAAGGCATAAGGCTGCATTAGTGGACGCCACAGACCCATAGTCTCCAGGTACAGTGCAGTAGAGCTTTCTTGATATGACCACCTACGTCTTATACTGCTAAAAAGGGCACTGACTAGCTTCTCAGATGACTGACAAATGAACCAAGATTCACAAGTTAAGCTGAAAGTGAGCGGATGGTGCTGGTGAATAGGGCTCATGGTTCCTTTATTTAGGGTTAGGGTTTACTGCGGCGATGGATAAGAAGAACAAGCAACAAAGGGGCACGCCTTCAAACTATGCCCTGGCTACAGATGGATACTGAAATCGATTCTTGATAGCTGCCCAAAACACAAAATACGCGATGCGATGCGGTGACCCAATGGTGACGTGTCTGGCGCCCAGGTTCATGCGTATGTACTGTACTCGAGAGAGCCCAATCGTTGAGACTTTTCCTTTGCGTCCGATATCGCTGGGCAGCAATCTTTAAAATCCTGTGTGCGTACCCGAGACAGGATGCAGGTATCTCAATGGTTCATGGGATAAACCAAAAAGGGCAGCTGTATGGGGTTGAAATATGTCGGGATCCCAGGAAAACGGTGAGGGTTTGTGAGCCAAAGACAGAGTTTTGGTTACAGAACAGGCAATCCTTTTTTAACAAGGTCGCCTGACCATTTTCTATGCAATGCCATTCATTCGATGCGATGCAAGGAGGGGGCTTTTGGAGGGGCCACACCACACAACCAATTTTTTTTTTTTTTAGCGCCTCTCGGCCCCGCGTCCGGAGGGACTTTATTTTTTTCGCTTAACCTGCGCCCCGCCAAGTAACCTTTGACCGGCGGATCCCGTTCCTTGACATTCCCCAAACTCCCATGGGCTCAGCTGATTTTTCCCCCGGAACCACACACGGCTTAGCCTCCCAATAAACTCGTACGTGACAGCCCATCCTTGCACTTGCGTCGGACCACAAAGTGACAGATGCCTAGACTATTTTTTTTTTTTCCTTTCTGGTAACGGGTTGGTAAAGTAATCATTTGCAGGGTATAGATCCTCCCTTGGTTGCTCGTTCGACATCCGACTGCGCAACAACTTGGCGGTGACTTACCTGGGAAAAAGCTGCTGCTTGCTTGCGTGGTCGGTGGGCGGGCGATTTCGGATTGGCAAGCAATTAGCAACGGGCTGAGTCGCCATCCAACAACCACCTCGGACTTTTTGTATCAAATATAAAAAGCATTGGAAATATCCACAGTGTACAATCCGGGGAGGGCGTATTCTGTTGATCATATCAGAGAGAACAAATATCAAAAAACAGACACCAAGTATAAAAAAAAACCCCCCCAAAACGACAAAACCTCCACAAACACAGCAAACAAAAGCCAGCAGCAATGTGTATCGTGGTACTCACAACCGCGCACCCAGACTACGCCCTGATTGTCATCAACAACAGAGACGAGTACATCCTGCGCCCGACGTCCCGCCCGCACTGGTGGACGCCATCACCACGACCAGAAGACTCCACAAGCACAAGCCAACAACAACAACAACAACCAAAACAACAAACATCACCCCCACAGATCCTCTCCTCCCGAGACCTGAACCGCCCAGAGCGCGGGACCTGGCTCGGCATCACCCGGACCGGCAACTTCGCCTGCCTGACAAACTACAGCGAGGCCGACCCCAACGACGCCCGCCACAGCATCCACGGCGTCCGGTCCCGCGGCGCCATCGTATCCGCCTGGTTGGCCGCCCACCCGGCCGAGCGCACCCCGGACTTTGTCCACCGCATCCTCTCCGGCTCGGGCGTCAAGGGCGTCGGCGGCTTCAGCCTGGTGTGCGGCAAACTCCGCCGCCGCCGCCACCGCCTACAAAGAAATCACTCCCACCACCACCACCAGCATGCCGCACGCTCACCACCGGCGGTAATCCACCCCCTGGCCGTCATCTCCAACCGCTCCGAGCACCCGGAGCACGTGCCCTACATCGCCTCGCAGCCGTCCGAGACGCACGGCCTGAGCAACACGGTGTTCGACGCCCCGGGCCCGCCCTGGCCCAAGGTCTCGCGCGGATGCGACCTGCTCAACCGGACCGTCGCGTCCGCCGTCTCGGCATCCCTGAGCCAGGACCAGCTGGTCGCGTCGCTCTTCTCCGTGCTGAGCACCGACGACCTGCCGCGCCTGGGCGACGACGTCGCCGCCTTTGAGACCTACCAACCCCTGCTGCGGACGAGCGTCTTCATCCCGCCGCTGGGCCGGGACGAGAGCTGGCTCGAGACGCGGGACTTTGGCCCGGCTGATAGGGACGCCGCCATCGCCGCTCCTTACCCTACCTACCCTCGTCAACAAGACCAGCAACGTCCGCAACTGCCACAACGGCAACAACAGCCTTCGCCGCCCCTAGAACCCACCGAAACCCTGGCAGGGTCGACATCGAGCACGCCGCAGCCCGACGGCAAGGCCCCCGTCTTCACCACGGGCATGTACGGCACCCAGCGCCAGACCGTCATCCTGGTCGACTGGGAAGGAAATGTGCGCTACACCGAACGTGCACTGTGGGACGAGCTCGGGAACCCCCTCGCGCCGGGTGAGGGTGACGTTACGTTCCGCTTTCAGATCGAGGGGTGGGACGACGAGTACGACGATGGTGACGCAGAGGTGGATAGCGACAATGTGGGAAACAACGAGCAGGCGGGTTGCTGACTAACCGACCAGCCCGAGGTCGATATTTTTCAGCCCTCTATTCATGTCGAGAACAATGAGCCGCAAGGGCTTATTTATGAGCAGGCGCTTAGAGCAAAGCTTTGATCACAATCAGAACGAACTTTGCTTCTGATGAGTCCAAAGATACATCCCGATGACATCTGCCACCAAGTCAAAAACAAAACCAACAACTTGTAGGATGGGCAACTCAGTCATGATGGTCTCTGCGGAGGTGAAAGAGCCATGTAGTAAAAGACTTGCTTTTTTTCCAGTTTATGTACATACTTAACACACAAAACAGCCTGTTTACGTATATCTCGTATCAGGCCATGCCGTTGCATCTACACATCCACAAAATTATGATTGCCAACTCAATGACCTCTCCATAAAAGCAGTATTACAACGCGAGAACAGAAAACTGTGAGCAAGCTTGGTAGTTTGGAAGAATAAATGCAAACAATCCCAAGAAATAAGATACTTGTTGCAGAGTAGCACAAAGAACCATTTGATGAAAAAAAAAGAGAAACATCACATTAAACTCAATCGATTACCGCGCAGGCCAGGCACCGTAGGCGTCACATCGCAAGCCGGAACTGCATCCTTGAGTTCGGCTGCCCTTGTGGCCCCAGGCCCAGAGTTGCCACTAATTTTCCGCCCGCCGACAATAAGACGAGATATAAGGCTCCGATCTTCCATGGTACCCCCATCGGGAAGCAAACCAGGTCTCCGCATCTTGCGCGCATAGAGTTGTTGGAACGCATGTAAGCTTGCACGCGCCTCTCTAGTAAGGCAAAGACTTTCGAGATGCAGGAAAATACGCTTGCACCTGTTCTCTTCATCCTCCAGAAGAGCTGCCTTGCTAATCGACTCATTGTTGTGGCTCTTAGCCAGGGTCTCCGTCGATGGCAAGATAGTTGAAGAGCTGAGTGGCAAATTAGTTGAGAATTTTCGCGGCATTATGGGCAGCGAAATGTCTGGCAATGTGGATGACGAAGTAACTGTTGTGCGTTGTGGAGCAAGCTTCCTGCTATCATTTTCAAGGGTCGATAAAGATGCTTGAGCTTTCACCATCATCTCAAGATTTGACGGAGAGAGAAGCTCAGAATGGAACCGATCGTGCAGTGAGATAAAACGACCAGCCCAGTATGATGTTGGCTGTGCATGTGCTACTAGGCGAGGGTTCGACGTAAGAGTAGAAACATCAATGATATTTGCATCTGATCCGCCACCGCTCGAGACCCTGCTAATGATTCGCGGCAGCGATAAAAGTGGTTGAGTCATTGAAGCAGTTGCTGTTGTGCTCGTTGATGAGCCACTCACGTTACGGCTCCCGGCTCCAAAGCTCCCAAGAGATCCGCGTGAAAGTGAGCCAGAGATGCTGGAAAAGACATTGTTCAGAGTTCTGGACTTTGAAATGCCTAGTCGTGGACGCACCTCAGACTCTGAGTCTGTCGGATTGATATTTTCCGATCCTCGAGCAGTTTTCTTTCGACTTTTGGGAAGAAACGAGTATGATGTTTTGATAGTAGCAGAATCAGCAGGTTCTGTTGACATTATCCTCCCATTGTGCACAACGGGACCAATTGGAGAGCTTATCCTTGGTTGTCGATTGGGTGATCGATCCCTACGGCGAAGACCTAGTAATTTGCTAATTTGCTTCCGATCTCCTGAGAGCTTCTCATCCAACCTGCGGCCGGCCGTCCTGTGGGCTTCACACCCCGGGCCATCAACATCTCGCGGGCCTTGTCTGCCAGCTCGCCCGTATGTTTGTGAGGGGGATAGGTGCTCCAATGAAGCTTCTTCGTGGGCGACTGGATGTCTGGCTGTGTCGTCACTCGAAGGTAAGTCGGCTTGGGAGAGGTATCTTGAAAGCTGACCCGCTGGGACTTTGGCTTCCCGAAAGACGATTGGATGTTTGGAACGCGATGATCTGAGTCGGGTTCCGAGCGAGTCCAGTGACGGGAATGTTCCGCCATTGGAACGCCGTGGAAGCCTGCCTGAGGGGGAGCAGGCATATTGGTGGGGATCGAAAGCCATGCTAACAGAGAATACGCAGCGTAGTAACGCAGAGACAGAAATTTCGGCACGGCACTGTCCAAAGCCTGGATTACCCGAGAGAAAGCCTCTTTGCAGGCGGCGAACAAGCGAGTCCTGATGAGCGACAAGCCCACGGCAATGGTCACAATCAGGGTAGATGCCAGAAAGGTGTGAATCACCACCTGACCAAACTGAAGCCAGATCTTGAGCAACGATGAAAAGGCTCGAAGGTCAAACTGAAAGATGGCTCCTACTCCTCTTGCAGTGGAGGCGGCGATTCTAAATGTCAAGCTGAAAGTCATCCGCAGGAGCTCGAAAAAAGTACGCCAAAGCAAACCGAGGCTCCACCGAGCAGTCTTGAGTTGATCGAGGGTCCCTGCAACCTGATCTCCAAGGATCGTTGTCTTGATGTCGAGATTCTGTTGCGTGTCCTTTTCTTCGAGATCCTCCTGTGACGCTGATGTAATAGCAGCAATACCAGGAGCACTGAGTGAGTCGTTGGAGCTGCTTTCTTCGGAATCTGAAGAAGTGTCTAAGACGGGACTTGAATCTGTTTGACTGTAGAATTGAGAGGCTGAACCATTGATGTTTGAGTCGAAATGCGAGTTAGTAGGCTTGTAGTCACCCGAAGCACTTGCTGAGGCAAGTCTGGTTGGAAGAGAATATGGTCTGGGATTGCCGTTCAGGCCGCTATAGATCTTGTCAAAGGATCCCTCTGACTCCTCTGACTCTATTTCTTTCTCGTGCCTGTTTAGTTTGAGCGTACCAGAGCCGCTAAAGGTGAAAATTGGCTCTCTTGGAGTCTCATCAGAGCTTTCGTAGTCAGCTCCTCCGTTCGAAGTTGCGTCTGGATTGACAACTCTGAGGCCCCGGCAACTGACGAATGGCTGCTTGGGTTGGTTGAAAATCCTCACAGGATTGCCAGTCCTTGTCTTGAAAACAACAGTCCGAGTAGCGATCCCGTTGACACGTTGAGAATGAGGCACTTGTCGAGTCCAGACCTCGTCGGTCTCGTTTGGATGCTCAGAGATCTCGTCCTGTGAAGGCTCAGAATGATCTTGCTTGCCGCCAAACTTTTGGTTTTCAGCTGAAGGTCTCCTGAGGCTTGTCTCTGTTGGCTCTTCTTGTTTCGTCAAACAATCAGAACGGGCGTTGGAGGAAGCAGAAGGGGGTTCTCTAAATGGACGTTGATTTTGGTCTGTACCAGCCGGGTTGGTTTGGTGATCTTTTGTACCACCGTTGATATGATTCTCACCATTTGGCAGCGGTGATGGCTGGTACCGTGGATCGGCAAGTTCCAAAGGATGACGAATACTATCCCGAGCAAGGCGCTGTGCGTTCCGCATAAATACAGCTTCTTCGCTGTTCTCCGATGATGTTAACACCGAGCAGTCTTGAGATCGAGGATAACTGCCGTCAACCAAGGTGGTGTCAGTTGTGCTTGGTATGATCACAGGATAGTGCACATCGCTGTCCAGCCCGTTCAACGAAGGAACCCCGTTAATATGGGATTCGTCGTCAAATCTAGCCCCCCTGGAAACGGTGTCTGTGGACCTTTCCTCGATGTTGCCTTTGGAGGTGTGGATTGAACCAGCTGGGCTTCCCAGATAGGTGCTCTCTCCGGATGAGATATCAGTCTCGAGCGGCTCGCTGGGGTTGTAGTCAGAACTAGTAGCTAGAGCCCTATTTCCTGAATCTTGTGTGAAACGTTCGGATGGCTGATGGGAAACCGGTCCGCCGTTCAATGCAGCTTGAGGCTCGAGTTCTTTGGGGAAGTACTCGGCCGGGATATGGTTTTCGTCTGCCATCGTTGGTAAGCGACAATCTCGACTCGCAGCAGTTGGACCAGATGAGGTAGCAAAGCAGATGATAGAGAGTTTCTGGGTTGGAAAGTGTGGGAGAATATCAAAGTAACGAAGAGCAAATAAGCAGAGTGAAATGGTGCAGAAGGTAAAGTGAAGCGTGCCAAGGTTGAAATGCTAACGCGTAGTTGATTCGGGATCAGATCAATGGATGCCAGTGAATGGCAACGTTTTCGGAGTTTCAGACAAATCTGATCTGAGAGTGAAGAATGAGAGGCATGAATACTGTTGAAGGAATCCTTGGGAGCATTTGGTAGGTGCATGTCGAAGAATCCACATAGAAAGGCAGGTACTAGTTCTAGATAGTCTAAGAAACCAAACGTGCTTACCTGGAAAGAAGTGAGAATGAAGCGATTAGGAGAAACTAATGCGAGGCTTGATACCACCCAACCTGAGAAGGCGCAATGATATTATCACCATCAAATGGGATGGTGTTCGGAACTTTTGCGTTGCAACTGTTGTATGGTGTGTCCAGAAGAGTCGGGTGGGTTGATATGTCGTCGGGATAACGAGTTGGTTTGGATGGATTTCTAAGTAGAAATTATGTTTGAGCTGAAAAGTCATGCACCGTCGTAAATGATTATTGGGTCGAGGGATCCTGATTTGACCAGGGCAGGCTTCAAGAAGAACAAGAGTGGCAGGCAGTTCCTGTTTGTTTGTGCCTTTGGTGGAGGCCGAATCAAATTGCTACACTGGGTTTAAGAAGAGCTGGGATATCTGCTCGGCATGCTCCTCAAACAAGGCAGGGTAAGGTGAGTTAAACCTGAGAAGCATTCCTGGTTTCCAGCTCAAAGGCAGGAGCCGATAGTGGAGCCAACGAGCAGGAGCTATTACGCCCCTGAGTTCGCTCGAGTCTCAATACCTACCTGGTAGGCATTCAGATTTCGGACGTATTCCTAGGCCTTGACCATAGCTTTACTGGAGCAAAGTATAACACAATTCCATAAGGTATCCCTACTAAAACACGGTAGCTGGCAGACATGACAATATTTAATAAGACTTGGTGCATATAAAACAAGGCAGTTTGACTACTTGCCTGACTTATCTACCACCTAGGTACCCAAAACTCCCTGCAGATGGATGTCTGAATCCCCGTAACGCCCCAAAAAATACAAGATAACCTGACCCTCTGCTTTTCTCAAGCAAAGAAATCATCGATAATAACCCACTGTATCTTTCCCCTTCTCATGCGTAGCGTGACCAGGTGTCCCTGCGCTTGGCGTCCTCCATCTTTTTTCGTTCTATCCGCAGCGCCTCAAAACTTGCCTTCCTTTCAGCCCTCTAGGCAGCAAGCTTCTTACGGTGCTTCTCCGACTTGATAAAGTTGGCAATCTCTGCTGTTTTGCTAGCAAAAAATAGCTGCCGAGCGTCGCTGCGCCATATCAAAACACCGACCTCATCCGCGTAGTCGGCGATGGCCTTGAATTCGGCCTGGCTTTCAAAATCCTTGAATAGGTAGCCCCTCTGGACTTGCATGCGCTCCGTCTCGAGTTGCCACAAACGGATTTGATCTACAACTGTAGGTGGCAGGACTGGCTTGTTGCGGATGGCTGCGATGCGGTGCATTTGCTCGTGCGCATGTGATGCTAGGTATTCGATGATTTGGTCGGCTGTGATGCCGTGGGAGATGGCACGCTTGATCGAGTGCCGACTGAGCTGTCCAGTAACCATACCTGCGAAGCGCATCTTTAGGTTGGCAAAGAGTGCCAGAATGGCTATTTGGAGCGGCGTGCTCGTGTACGCATAGATGCGGAAATTGGTCTCTAGAATGATGGCCCCCTTGGTATTGTTCTCACCCGCCTCCGCCGTGGCAGCCGCAACGCCTGAGCTAACACTCCTAAGTGCCGAAGATCCACTAGTGAGGGTTGTGGCGAGACGAGTAGGGAAGTATTGATCTGGATTGCTGGGCGGTATGTATACCAGACCAAAGTCGTTCAAATCAGGCAGCATATTCCGGCGTTCTTCCGAAAGTGCCCCTGTATCGTAGGCTTGACCAAGTTCCAGAGTGCCAAGCATAAACAGGAAGGACAACATGTCAACTGCCCTATTAGTGTTGTCCTCGTTGACGCTGTGTAGCCACTGCAGGAGCAACGTCCATACTTGGGCGTTTGCCTCTTGCAGGAGGAACGTGAAGCCTGTTTTTGTGATGCTGATCCTTTCTGAGCTTCGACGCTGGACAAGCCCACCCTGCACGAGCAGAGTTTTGACGGTATCCTGAAGTTTTGAACCTCCAAAGTTGTATTTCTTGCTTGGCTCCATCGAGTCCGTCTCTTCAACGCTGTTGACCACATAATGTAATATGGCATCCCATCTTGACCGTGCCCATTTATCCAAAAATGCGACATCGACCTGTGGCGGTATTGGCAGGCTTGATGGAACACCGAATGAATTGTGAGAGCCGCCACCCTCAAGAGCCAACCGTAGTGACTTTTTGAAGTTGGGAGTCAACGACATTTCCTGTATCGGCTTCTCCTTGGTAACTGGTGTTATGGTAGTAATATGCATAGAACGTAGAATGGAAAGCGCCTGGTCCTTGTTCTTCTTCGCCTCTGGCTTCACCCAAGAGTCCAGAGCAGTAAGCGGCAGTGGCTGCGGCATATACAGAAGCGACATGACAAAGGTTTTGGCTAATGGGGGAAGCATCCGGCGGAAGATGGCGAAAGCCGTAGCGGGCTGTTGGTATAGTTTCTTAAAAGTAGCGCCATTCTGCTTCTCGAGATGATCGGATAACGTAATGATCGGTTGTTGAGACATGGCGGCGTCTGAGCCCGTGGGCAATGTCGACGACGAGGTTGAATGTCAGGTCGTGTGTGAAAATCGTGCGTTGTCGCAACGGACAATCGTCACCTCTCCGAATATGAGGCCGATAAAGGTGTAACCATTCTGGTGTCTTCGTTTGCGTATAGATTGAATGCGAATGTTTGTAATGATGGGTTCAATGGGCTGAATGGAGATACGGGATGCTGGAGCAAAACTGATTGATGGATCGATCTATGCTACAATTTACATCACGTCAGAAGAAGCAAGGCCAAAGTTCCTTTGCCGACGTGTTTGCAGGGTTGCCCGCTGTGGGATTATGGGGGTGGGGCAGCGCGCTGGCACGTGCAAAGTGGATCATTAGCTGGTGGGTCTCGGTTGTGACGTAGATCTGATGGAGGTTGAGCGGCTGCTATCAGCGGCAACAATCTACCAAGAGTAGCAATTTGCTGAACGAGGAAGACTAGGAGGTTGAGAATTGTAAACATAGGCCACAAAGGCTCTCCATTCACAGTGCATCTTCATCCAATCATGGCGGCCAAACGATTGATGCCAGTCAACTTTGTGAACGCAGTATGTTTGTTTACTCGCTGTTTGATGACTTGGGTCCAGCCAGCCACGGCATAAGTCAGGTACATATTCAACACAACTGACCAAAAGTCCACATCAATGTGTAGGTTTTGCGCTCATTCATGAAGGAGTCAGGCCTGGAACCCAGGTATGTATATTGGTCTCACATGGCTTCCGCTCCAATGAACAATTTTCTAACAATTACCCGTGCAAAAAGACTACTTGGAGCTAGCAGTGTATGTGGACGACTCCTTCAAAAGAACGAAAAAGTCTAGGCTAGTCAGCTGGTAGGGCTCGCGCAATGTTTACTCATACCTAGCTCCGGTTGCCACCCAGTAGTTCCGTATCAAAGATGCTCAGAAAGGAAGAGTCGACTTCGAATTGGATATCCAGAAAGACCATACAGTGAGTCTCGGGCCTAGACCCCTTGAGACTAGGTGTCATCCATTCCATCTGACAGGATTGTTACTTCTTACAAAGAACCGAATGAAGGCGATCCATGGCGGCACACTTGCCAGCATGGTCGATCTAGGTGGCTCTTTGGCAGTCGCTTCCATGGGCCTGTACTCAACTGGTGTCTCGACAGATCTCAATGGTAACAAATCACATGATCCTTTGACTATGCGGGTCTTCGGGTACTGATATTGAGCTTCATGTGTAGTCACTTATCTCAGCAGTGGTGGCGTTGCTGGTGACAAGCTTACTGGCACAGCCACTTGTGACAAGAGTAAGCATGCATCTTGGCCCCCTTGTTTTGATTGTCTGTTGTAAGATGTTAAATAAACAGTGCTAACTTATCTCTCCACAGTCGGAAAGACACTGGCATACACCACTGTCACGTTTAACAACGCCAAAGGAGAACTCGCTGCGCGAGGAAGCCACACCAAGTATGTTAGATTCCCCACGAAAGCTGATAGGCTGCTAACCCTTTGGTTCACAGGTTTGTTGCAAAGGCATGGCCTACGAAGCAGGGACTTTTCGAACTCCCCGAGGGTGTCTCCGAGCCTTCTGGGGATGATAAATGAAAAGTAACATATTGCCCAATGGTAAATTGCCCCAGACTAGATATATACACGGGTTCAAGTACAAATGCAGCGGCCTTCTGCCCAATTGGATTCTCAAAACGCCATCCAGAAATGCGAAAGCAACATGATCAAAACCAAGGAGCTGAATACACTATTCATTATTACACCCGTGTTTCCCAGTTGTGCCTCGCGGCACTTCTATCCATGGGGTCGACCGTCCGATACTATGGTCCTCTCATCATCACTGACATATACATGGTTCATTGGTACAGTCGATTGTCCCTCATCGTGGCCAAAAACAGGGTCTGGAATGGGAGAAAAGCCTACATGGAATGACTGTTTTGTCGTCCACAGTCCGTCCTTCTTCTTGGCTCCGATGTTGACAAGAATCCCGGAGACCATGACAAAGAAAACCCAACTCAAGATGTGAGCTGCATACTTGATTGACGGCCAGTTAGAAGCAGCCCTGAACGTTCCCTTTGCTGCGTCTGGGTCAGCAGGAGTCATATCAGGACCGAGCGTCCCCTCGAACCCAATAAACGTGAAGCAACGCAGGAACATGATGACGGTTGCCAAAAGATAACGTCCCGCGATCTTCGATGAGTGTGGATTTCTTCGTCAGCAAAATTACAAGAAAACGGCGCCCGATAGTATCCGAGGCAGAAAGGACGACAAAAAACTCACGAGTCGTATACTCTGGCCACTCCAGACACGCACGATCTTGGCGGCATAAGCGATGGCCGGCAGCGTCGCGGCCCAGCGCAACACATCGGCGGCCACGGTAGCGGTGGCGTAGGTTCTGAAGTTGTTCATCCTCCAGTCCTCGTGATACTCTTCCATTTCTCTGAGCCAGGATTCTACGTTTGCGAGGTAGATGCCGGCGGAGACCAGCGCTGTGACCGTCACGGCCAGGGCGATGGTGACCGAAAGGGATCGCAGCACGGATTGGTAGACGGTGATGGTTCTGAGGCGCGCGTACATGAAGCCGTGGCCCAGCTCGAAAAATATGATGAGAATGACAGCGTCGGCCAGACGAGATAGGAGGTTCACGAGGCCCGAGATTCTTGCTATTCTCACGGCCGACGAGAGTGCATTCGAGCTTGGGTCGTAGTACCTGTTGCGATTACTCCACGACCGCCAAGGATAGGGGCTATGTTCGGGTCTAGTGATATAACCGTCCTGGACTTTGGTTGCTGATTCGCTTAGATATAGAACAGCAAGTCTTAATGGCACGGCCTCCTGTGTTAGTCAAGATCTCTTTGTTTACTCTGAACGCTAACTAGGTAAGAAGTCTTTAAGGGGGGACATGAGGGGCAAGGAGAATGCACTGCCTACAATACTTGGAGTGGTAAGAGTATTTGCATCCAGATAGCAAACGATTTCCTGGCCGGGTCATGCCGACTAACATGATTAGCGACATAAATCCAAAGCATGCAGAGAGCCGCTACCGAAATGCTGGACACGGCGACATTCCCTGCATTGCCAGTTTCATCCAGCCTAATTAATGTTGACGTCGACATCGTTGGCGTGCTAGTGTGTCTTTCTTTTCGTAGATATGTTCTTGGCAGTTTCGTGAGAGCTACGATAGAATTAAAAGGGTGGTGGTCCCTGCGTGGTGTTTTTGGACGAGTGGATGCAAATCTGAACTTTGATGGAGAGGAATCTGACGATATGTATATATTCTTGAACCCCAGATTTGGCTTTTTTTGGCCAAGCATGGCTGAGGTCTAAGCATCTGTCATCTCTGGGTGGCCCATGATGAGCTGTAGCCGAAATTACCCTATAACCTTTACAAATACTGCCGTATTGAAGGGTTCATCCTGCAGCTTACCCTTTCCAACTTTGGTTTTATTTGCTGGATGTGAACGGCAAATTATTGCCGTCGCAGCCAATCCCACGATAGGCGAGCAGATGCCAAGTATAGAAATAACAAGGTTGCAATGGTGGCCCCATTTGACGTTGGCGCCCAGGCTCACCTTACCTAGGTAGAGTACACCTACATCGGTAGGTCTCGCTTCCAGAGTAGAAAAAGTGTCCGCATCAGCAGATCAAGCCGTCTCCCACCAATTACCCCCTATTCCGCATACACACACTAATTCATGGGGACAGAGGTTGATTAGTCCAACACACCCAAAGGTGTCGTTCTTTTTGTTTATTTTTTTTATTCTTTCTTTACCAAGGACCCTTTTGCTTCTTTTACAAAAGTTCAGAAAGAAAACCAAAATCACACCTCTTTTCCTTCACCCTACCCTACAACAACCAAGTCAGCCTGCGCCGTCCTCACGTGCTCCTCACACGTCTCGGGTCCTCCCCTGACCACCCGACCCCAGTCCTTGACCCATATCCCGACCTGTCTCTTCAACCCTCTGCCCGCCGCAGGGCTGAGGCGGTCGACGGTGCCCACGCCCCCAAACACCTCCAGCAGGGCGACGCCCGCCGTCTCGGCAAAGTGCTCCGCCCAGCTGGTGAGCGCATATCGCGACACCACGCGCTCGTCCTCCTCCTCGGCGCCGCGCCACCGCATCGAATCCGAGTATTTCCGCACCGCGCCGGGGAGGTGTGGTTGTGCAGTAGTAGCAGCAGCAGCAGCAGCAGAAGGCTTCGGTGCCGGACGCCAACCATAGCGCCGCGCCAGCGCCCCCGGCCGTCCGGTGTATGGGTTGTGGCCCTGCGCCGTCGGCAGCTTCGAGTCGATGATGTGCGACGCCTCGTGCGACAGCGTGTGCATGTCCCAGTAGCGCGGCCGCACGGCAATGTCACCGTCTGTACTGAAGGCGGCTGCGCGCTCGCCTGGAGGTGGGTGTGGAAGGGCGGCAACCGTTCTGCCATGTGGTTATTTTTTAGTTGTCCCTTGGCGTTAGTTTCCATAGTTTGGGTTCCTCGGACTTTTTGATGTGGCTGTGCTAGAGGGGAATTTCTTGGGCTCTTACCTCACATGTTCTCGCATCCCAATAGGTAACCTTCCAAAGGCGGTCGTCATCTTCTCTATGCTGGTGTCCGACTCGGCATGTTGACAGAATACCCAGGGGACATGGCAATCATCATATGTGACCTTTTGTTCCAGCCGGGTTAGCAAAAAGCATGTTTCCTTTCAGGGGGGGAACGCTACGCGTAGAAACTCACATTATAAACCGTGAAATCATGTTTTTGGACCTGACGTCCGTTTGACCCAAAGTACTTTAAGCAGTTGGATGGCAGCACACCCACTTCCCACGCGCTGATATTCGTAGGCTGGTGTACCGGAAGAACCTTTAGCAGCTCGGCTGCGACGTCGAAGCCGGGATCGTGAACATCTGGCTTGTTGTAAGGGCCCTGTAATTCAAAGTTGCGCTCGTCTAGGTCATATGTGTTTGCCCCCGAGGCGTCAGTCGTCGGCAAGATCGTGTAGGCAACCACTAAGTTTGAGAGAATAGCCGCGGCGATGCCGAGTCTTGCTAGAAGATTCATCCTAGGCTTCACGGACAAAAGTGCTTCGAGGGAAAAGAAATGGCCTTTTCTCTGAAGCTTGGTTTATTGGTACTTTAAGTGCAAGAGGGAGAAAGAAAAGTCTGGGCCTGGGCCTCAGAGGCTTAAAAGCAAGAAAAAGGCAGCAAAGGCCACCAAAAAAAAAAAAAAGAAGTCACTGGGGCTGTGATCGTCCATTCAGGGTGAGGCAAGCGGTTAATCGTGACTGTACACAAACAAGCTCTGAAAAGCACATATAGTGACTGAAGCGGCCCGTCTCTCGTGCCAAATGTTGCACCTTCGGCAGAAGCACGTCTCAACCGACGGCGGCTGCAGATTTCCAAAGCCAACCAATTTCCCGATCATCGTGGGTGCATACGTCCAGCCAAAAGCTTGTGCAATTCGACCGGTACTTTTTGTACTCTTCAGGGGCAGCATCTTTTAGCCTCACAATCTGACCTGCAAAACACCCAGTCAAGACAAGAGTAGATGCAGTTATTGCACCGGCTGGTGAATAGTTCGAATATCAATGGGCAAGGCTGCAATGGTGGATAATGGAATGCTTCTTCGTGATCTTTCAGGATGACCTTGTCGATGCGTATCACTAAAGCTCAAGCCACAAAATGAATAAACAAAGAAGTGCTTGTTTGGTATCTAAGAGTCAGGTAAAATCCTGCCCGACCTATCATGAGACGTCGTACACATCACCTCGCACCCCAAACACAGCCCACTCCAGCGGCTGCCTCTGATAAAGTAAAGTTAAAACACATAAAAAAAGACAGTATTGGTGTATAATGGCTTTTCGAAAAAGGGTTCAAAGTTCACGGAAACAGAAGAAAAGAAAAACAGAAGTGAATGGTTGTGGTCATCTCTAGACCTGATGTTGGTACATCGACGTTTGCATGTCAAAAGAATGCCACGAGACTGTGTGCCCAGATTCCATCCGGTCATACCATAGTGACCTGGCCGTGCACCATTGGGAGGCAAAGGGAAACAAGTAGCTGATCATCATCAGACAACGGCCAGTGCGAGTTGGTTTTACTCGATTATGCTGTCATCGAACGCATCGCAGTCCTCACTGCTCACAGCCACACCCCTTGCCTCCCTCCATGCTGCCATTTCAGCGATAGGCACGCGACCCCGGAGGAACCTCAGTGTAGCATCGGTGCCTCTCTCAAGAACATTAAATCTGGGAACGCGGAACCGATTGCCCATGACATCCAGACGCTCCAAAGTTCCATTCTCGATCCCACCAAGAAGCCCAATCCGGGGGTTGAGATGGGCAATGTCGTTATTGGAAGCGTCAACTATCCGCATGCCCTTTATGGCCTCGGGCTCCAAATCCGCCAAGTGGTTGTTGGCAATGAGCAATACTGACAGCTCTGGAAATACATCCCTTAATCCAGTCCCAGTTGGAAGGGCTGCAATACGGTTAGTGCTCACGTCTAGCTTTTGGAGTCCCGGGCTGATCAAGTTCGACATCAAAGGAGCCAGACTGGTAATGTGATTCGAAGACAGATTCAGCTCCCTGAGCGCAAGAAGCTCCAGCTTCAGTCCACCACCGCTGGCGGCCATGTCTCCCATGTATGACTCCCCCATAAGCTGGTTATGTGAAAGAGACAAAGACACAAGGGTGTGAGAAAAGAAAGTAAGGGATTCGGGTATGATCGAGAAAAGATTGTGATGAAGCTGAACTTCGCGCACGTTATGTTCGTTGGCGACACGAGAGCATGACACAGGATGAAGAGCCGAGGATTGTGTGTTCGACCTATCTAGCAGGCCGCCCGGTCTTACCGTCCATTGCTCGCTGGACAATGTATGTGACCGTGAACGCGCGGCTGGCGATTGAGGAGCCGATGTAGGCGGCGTCGCAAACTTGTCGCTCATTTCAGATCGGACCTCATCCGCTTCTTCGATATGTTTTGGAATGGAGTTCATCCTTGAACGTGTCACTGGGACTGCTGGGGTTTTTGGGCTTGATACCACTGCCGATGGCAAGAGATTACTAAAGGTGGCTTCAGGTTCATCCAGTATCGGGTCGGGATCCAAGCGAGTAGCTAAAATGTCCTTCAGCTCCTCCGTAGTAATAGAGCAGAACTTCTTGTCCCGAAGCGGGTTGCCACTGAGCCTGAACATGTTCAAATTGTCCATGCGAGATATCTCCGGCGGGATGATGCGCAAGTCGTTGCTCGAAAAGTCCACATGTCGTAGTTTGACAAGGCCCGTCAATCCGTTTGGAACATCGGTAATGCTATTTTCGTCCGCATTCAAGGTGAGTAAGTTGGCGCACATGCCGAGGCTGGGTAACTCCTGGAGCCTGTTCATCGATACACACATCTGATGAAGGGATGGCATGGCGAGTATTGAGCTACTTCCGGGAGGCAAAATGTGAGTAAGCTGGTTCGAGGAAACGTCCAAAACCTGCAAGGTCTGGAAAATCGCATCTGCGTCATCTATGAGCACGCCGCTCAGCTTATTCTTGCGAACGACCAGCTCGGTAAGTGGGAGCTGTGCAAGAGTCGTGAGAGGCAAAGACTCAAAGCTGTTCTCGCCAAGGTTCAAAATGCGAAGCTTGCGCATGTTTACCATTCCGGCCGGAAGAGCTGTGATGTTGTTGTCATGCAAGTCGACGGTTTCAAGGTTGACAAGGCTCGTGAAGGAGTTGTCCAACGGTCCATAAAAGAGATTGCCTCCAAGTTTGAGGTCACGAAGTGACGGAATCTGAGAAATGACCTCGAAGGAGCCGTTCGTGATTCGGTTCGAAGACAGGTTCAAAGATGTCAGGTACTGCAAACGTCTCAGGCCCATTGGCAGAGAGATGAGCATGTTTCCATGCAAATCGAGAGTTTCGAGGCCTCCAAAAATCATGCCTTGCCCGTCCTCGTCGTCGGCCAAAGACTGTGGATCCTTATCAGGGAACACGGCATCCTCAATCATCTCCAGCTCGTTATCGGCCGCAACGAACCTAGTGAGATCCACGGTCTCTGCCCATGATCCATCGTTTATACCCATGGCTTCCGAGTCGTACATTTTGAGAACTTGGGCAGGGATCTCGCGAAGACCAAGGGCTGCAATGTTGAGCCTGCCACTAGTCCGTGCGGTGGCCAGCAGACCTTCCAATACCTTGTTCTGGGACGCGCTGTCTGCTTGAGGCTGATTAAACGGATTATCTGACAGACCAAAGTCAAAGGAGGTGTCGGTTGGTATGAGCGGTGATCTGAGAGGATGTCTTCCTACGCTGGGCATTTTCTTTGGGTCGACTTCAAGCTGGGTGGTGGCCTTCTTGGCTGCCTTTGCCTTTGCGATTTGATCCCTTAGGGCTGCAGAAGACTTTCTAAAAGTCGCCGCGGGTGCTGGCTCGTTCGTATCAACCGTGGTCGCAGTGGATGTTGGCGAGGGTCCAGACTGCACAGTGTCATCGCCCGAGGTAGTAGATGACCTGTGAGAAACAAGTGAAGTCTTGCGAGTGACTTTGGAGGGAGTCGCTCCCACGTTCTGGTTGTCCGGGGCGAGAGCTGGAGGTTTTCTAAACAGCCCGTTCAGCGACGGGCGTTGCTTGGGGGGCCTCAGTGGCATTGTCTTTGTAATAGGCTTGTTTTCGTTCGACTGGACCTGCTGCTGCTTCTCTGGACTAGGGGTTCTGAGAGATTCCGGAAGTTTACTGATAGACGCTCTGGGTAGCGTTTTGGAGGCGGGTGGGGGCATCTTGCCCTGGGTGGGAGGTCGTGTTGCATCTCCACGGCCTAGAACCCTAGTCGCAGGGGCACGCGTAGTCTTGACTCCCATCCGGGGTTTTTCTTGCGTTGGCGGTGTGCCGTTAATGGGAGCAAGCTGTGTTTTGTAGTTATTCATGTGACTAATTGAAGCTCGGAATGAAGCCGGACCAGAATCTTCTATCCTATGGCTGGAAGTAGGCCTTGTTTGTGATTTCGACCTTGAGGCTGGCCGGTTGAACCCTTCGTTCCGGTAGCTTGAGCCTGGTCGCGAGCTGAGCGAGCTGCGGGATGCAGGTCTGGAACCTGAGCGAGTTGCAGAAGGAGGTTCGAAGAAAGCCGAAGGTCTTCTCCCCCTGTTTGCGGGCGAGGAGGGTATTTGAGAGAGCGTCTCGATTGTTCTCTCTGATAGCGATGGTCTTGAGCGGGGTGTTTTTGCTTTGATCGTTTGGGTCGTCGATGTTTCCTCTTCAATAGCGAAATTGCTTGGCATTGGTGGCAGGTCCATCGGAACTGAAGATGCCCAAGGCTCCAAGGAAGACCGGTCCTTGCTTGGGGTTGTAAAGTTCCCCTTGGTAACATCAGAAGGCCGCCTGGTCAGAGTCGTTCTCCTTTTAAAGAGAGGCTGCTCCGCTGGCGGAGAAGGAGTTGCAGTGGGTACAGAAGATTGTGACGCTTCAGAAGCAACAGGCGAGGTGCTCGAGGCAGGAACTCGAGTTATGCTCGAGGACCGAGGGCCGACAAAGCTTCTCGGGGGCGGTGGTAGCGGTTTGCTTTGAAGTCGAAAAGCTCGAGAAGGCGTCTCGGGCTTGCGATTTCCAGCCGAGACAGATGTTGTGTTTCCCAAGCTTCCCAGGCGGTCGTGGGACGGGGCCGAACGAAGCTTGGGGTTGTGTATAGTTCCATTGCTGCGGTTTGACTGCTCGGTCGAGGGTGGAGGTCGAAGGGCCGAGACACTCTGTGATGGTCGAAGAGTTGGGAGGCGAGATGATCGTGGAATACCGCTCTGCCTGATGGACTGACGACGGTCCTCCATCTTGGCTGATTGGATAGCTAGGGAGATGGCGAAAGTGAACCGCTGTTGTCGAGCGAGGCAAGCTATACCTAGAAGCGGTCTAATGTCAGGTCAATGCCATCAGTTTTAGTCGAAAACAGGACACATGAAACGGATTGTCACAACGCACAGATTGTAGCAGGCTGCCTTGTCCAACCAATTTCAATGTCAATGTCAACGTCAATGTCAATGTCAGAAGCTGCCAGCTCAGGTAGGTCAGGTGAAAACCTTGAGGTTGGCGGCGGTGGCGGGAACAGCCGCGCGAAGTTTTCGCTAGACGCGCCAATCCAACCACAGAGAGTGACCAACTGTAAGGTATATCATGTCATATGCCATATGGAATACGTAGGCAGATCGAAAAAAAGCAATAGTGAATGACGGCAGTGGTTATCATTACCGACAAGAAAAAAAAAAAATTAGCGAGGTCGGCAACCACAATGGCGGCCAGACCAGACTGGAGAGGGAGTGGACCAAACAAAACAAAATAAGTTTTTGGTTGTGATTAGGTTGCACTGCAGCGCGTGCGTACCTGAACTACTACTACTACTCTGCACCTAGGCACGAAATGGATGGATGGGTCTGCACACTGCGGGCTGCTGCAGAAGCCATGCATGCATCCCATCCTGAACCCAACGCACAAAACCCTGCTATACTCCGCAGTTTTGTAAATCTAGCCGGGGTGTTAATGGCAATTTCTCAATAGTTTTCGGATGGAGGTCTGGTATCTCTCTACGACGTTTTTTTTTTTTTTTTTTTTTCTTCCTCTGCTGGTCGTTGAACCCCACAATAGCATCAAAAAGGTCTGAGTTCAATAAAATCACATTGACGCCAGGACGGCAGGAGCGGGGAAAAGAACAGGGGACCCAGGATGCCATCCGTCCCGAATAGGGGCTTGCTGCAACTACGGAATTAAAGAAAAATGCCCGGTACGAAGCATAAGCGAAAATTGAGGAACAAAATCTCATTTATCCCCAAATCGCCAAGGGGCTGCAAGTTTCTCAATCTTGGCGAGTTTGAACAATGTTGCGATTTTAAACCTATTCTGGCAGAACGAGACTAATGAAAAGCTTCCTGTGCTTTCACAAATCCCATGACCTCATGGGAAGCTTATGCGGAACCGAGGCCACACTACTAAGATAAAGTTTGAGGTGCCTGAGCTGGTTCCTCTAGCTATAGCTCAGCTCATGCGATTAAGGTACCTACCTACCTATTTAGTCATGCAGCTCGGGTCGCACCCCAATGACCTGGCAACGCAAGAGCATAGCATAGCATAGCGCGCAACAAATTCATCCGATGATGGTGATGGTAGACTAAATGTGCTAGGTTATACCGTACAATCTTTCGATATTTCGACAACTACCCCTCGTCTCATCTCTGATACAAAAGCAAATTGGCCCACCCGCCTAGAGATTCGTTGGAATCGACAACCAACTGAACCGAACAATGAACAAAAGCATGCGCCGAACTATTCTACTCCAGGTAGCAATATAATAATACATCGGAAACAATCCACTTTATTCAATTTATTCAAGGCTGGGCAGTCCTTAACACGTGGGACCAAAGTACCGTGCGCACCATGACCTGGGTCTGAACCATAGGTTCAAACTCTGTGATAATTGATGGTTTGCGACGCACAACTTAATTACCCAGGCAAGCCAGGATTCCCCCTCCCCTCCTTTTTCATCTGAAACATGTCTACATGCAATGCAACGTTGATCATCACTACCTGCAGTGCCATTTATGTATTCGAAGATGTGCATTGCATCAGATCTACCGTCTATCATATATGCAGTATGGTATAGTATGATAGATAGTACCGTACCACAAAAAACGCATTCGTGGCGGCTTGGTTGCACTGTCTAGAGTTTCCTGGCATCTCGCTTGTGGGAGTAGTCTGTTTCTTAATTGGTATCACACATTTTGGCAGATGCCGCGTCACTTTCTTCGTCCAATCTTGGAATCAAAGTGGACGATCTAGAGTTTTAATAATATTCGACTGCCAAGACCCTAGACAACTCTTGTTAAATCTTGGTTTATAATCTTTCTACATAATCTGTTGCTGTAGCTTATCTCTCTTGTTCGTATCGAATCGATACTAACTCTTATCCCAGTCATCAAATCGAGTCGACTTTATGCACCGCACACCAGCCAAAAGAGCCGATCTATATAAAATTGACCAACAAGATCCCAAACCTTATTTACCTCTTGTTCAAGCGATACGCAATCTCACGAAGTCGTCCTAAACTTGCGCGCAATGTCCTCCTTGGTGAACTGTCGCGTGTGCTGGCGGAGCATATCAGCGCGCTCATCCATCGTCATGTGCACCTGATCACCAAGAGGTACCAGGCGTTGGGCCAGGTACATGTAGTCCTTCTGCAGGCACTTGATGGTGATCATGTTGAAGTCAAGGCCGTGGAACACGAGTGCCTTCTCACGCGCGTATGTCTCCTTCTCCTTGATGAAAGACACGGGGTGCTGGCGCCAATGCCTCAGGGGGTTGAGATGGTGGGAAGTGTGGTACCCGTCATTGAAGCAGTAGCGGTTGCTCTGAAATGCGAATGTAAGTATGAGTCCACTGTTACACACTTCACTACAAGACAAACAGTAATGACTGGGGTAAATTAAGAATAAAAATAGACTTACCGGCACGTCAATCAGAGTGATGCTGGACCTGTAGTCAGAGTCCGCATCCTCCCAGTCCACGAACGCATGCTGTCCCCAGTTTCCAGCCATAAACGCCAGTCTCAGCAGCAGGAAAGGGAGTATGACAACC
This sequence comes from Pyricularia grisea, assembly GCF_004355905.1. Taxonomy (NCBI): domain Eukaryota; kingdom Fungi; phylum Ascomycota; class Sordariomycetes; order Magnaporthales; family Pyriculariaceae; genus Pyricularia; species Pyricularia grisea. The sequence goes on from NW_022156719.1 coordinate 3,246,373, forward strand.
ATAAAGGCCGCTCTGGAATCGAGGAACTTCCACAGACAATACATGGCAAAGTAGCTGAAGCACTCGGACCATGCGGCGCGGGCGGCCAGCTCGTACTTCTTCTTGCGCATAAAATACAGCGGCAGGTCCAACCAGATCAAAAAGTAGAAGCGACCCACATACTGGGCAAAGTGCCAGACGTTGTCGCGCTGAAAGTAGATGGTCGACGACAGGTCTCCCGGCCCGTTGCCCTCGACGTGGTGGTGCTTAACATGGTGGTAGTAGTACGAGTTCCATGTGTGACCCATGAGCGGATCGAGGACGAAGGGAAAGGAGCGGTCCAGCCAGGCCCAGCTTTTGGCCAGCACGCCGCGCTGGTGGATGTGCTGGTGCATCATGAGCGTGTACGTGGGCATGTAGAAGAGTTGCATGAGGAAGTGCAGCACACCGTGGGTCCAGGAGAAGTGCACAAGGAGCAGGTACGCGGCGCTCGGGATGGTGGTGGTGAAGTAGATGAGCAGGTGCGTCCACATGACCACGTCGGTCTTGGTGCGCACGATGCCCTGCGCCCAGCGGATGTAGGGCTGCAGTAGCCAGTGGTTGACGGCCGTGGGCAGCTGCAGGTCCCGGAGATCAGTTGAGACAAAGACGGTAGGCTCAAAGTCTGCATGCTTCGGGTCGCTCATCGCCTCGAGCGACTCGAGCGCCGCTCTGTGGCGGGCATCCCAATCACCGCTTGTGGCTGTTGTTGGTTCATCTGGTTTTTTGTCTTTTAGCTGCGTCCACTTTTTTTTCGACGTTGTGAAGCAACAAAAAGGGCAGAACTCTGAACACGTCAAAAAAAAAAAAAAAAAAAAAAATTGAGATCTTAATTGACAAAAAAGAGAAAAGGAAAAACAAAAGTCAAAATAAGTTTTTGGAATGTGATTTGAAGTGACTTTAAAGATTGAAAGTAAAAAAAAAGGTTGGCATCCGTAACTCAAATACCCGCACATACTTTGGCCGCCGTTATCGGAAATCAATCGCTCCGTCTCTGGCGGTGTACGTCGCCCACGACGAGTGCCTGCGCTCGTTGAAGAACGGCCGCTAGAGGAAGCTTCATCGCTATCATCAGGGGTCGCAGCACCGGACGATGTCTCGGAGCCAGACGAAGCCTTCGATGCCCTTGCTTCGCGGATGTCGCCGATGATGTTGTTCAAGACGATGATGTCGGTCTTGGGCAATTGAGGGTCGATGACAATACCGGTGTCATCCATGATGAAGACAGCTACCTGTTCTGCGCGCTTTTTTTTCTCTCTCTCTCTTTTTTCTTGCACGCTGTTGTGTGCAGAGGCCGAATATAGAACGCGGTCAATTAATAAAAATCAGGAAACTCAACCCGTACCCCTTAAAGCGAACAAGATTGATAAAGAACACCAAAAGCAAAACTTCCGAGGACAAGGCCAATATGCCATACCATTCTGAAATCTCTGTTCGTTGCCATTCTGACGATTCAGGGGCTAAAACTGCCCAGGTAGGCTAGAGCCTGAGGATCCCCCCATTTCCCGAATCCCTACAATCTGTACGGGAAGACCCGCCAATAAGCGGAACTCAGGGTCTCGAATGAAACAGGAAACATTTGCAATGTTAAAAATCACATCATGATCGTCAGGCTGTCGAGTGAATAAGGGGTGTACAGAGGGTAGTTAAAACTTGATACGGATTTGGGCGGGCATGATCAAAAAAGGTGCCTGGGTATCACATTGGATGACCTTAACCTTATGAGAGAAAAAAACGTTTGCCAACTGAAAGTGTACAGACGATGCAAAGCCTGCCTACAAATTAATCTAAGATGCTTTTTCTAGAACGATACAAGTACCATTGAGGGCGAAACTTGTTTCGTAACACATTACTCGAGGTTCATTTTATAACACATCTTCCTTGTAACATCCACAAAACGGCAACAAACGGATAAACATCTGGCTGGGTGATACCGGGCACCGGCTAAATCTGAGTACCTACCTAGTCAGCATAACCCATAGAAAACGAAATTTGCGTGCCAGATTGGCTAGTCTGCATACGTTAAACTGTCGGATTCGATTGGGCAATACCTTACCTATGTATACATAGCTGGTGCCTATCAAAGTAGTACGATAGTTACGCGCGTTCCCCCGAACTGCGACCGTAGGTAAGGGTTTCCAACATTAGTTGACAAATATTTGCTGCGTCATTGGAACACTTATGTGCTCCGGCGCTCCAAAATATCTTTTCGGTGAGGAATTGACCAGGCAGGAGCAGCTATAGTTGGTACACAGTTGCAGCTACGTAGTGACCCCTCTTTGCTGCGTCAGCTTCATTTCCCGATTTTGCCTGTGCGGGCAAGCCAAGGCAAACAGGAGGAAGCAGAGCAAATAAGGTGTTGTATACAATAAACAGGATTCGGCCATCATTTGACAACTAATTCAAAGCAGAACCTGCATTTGATGTTTGTGTTCGAGTGAGAAGAAAACAGACGCACAAATCACAATCAACTCTCCACAGCTCAAACTTGCCTCTAGGTAAGGTAGGCGGGTACCTAGGTATACATACAATCTCCATGGCGGACCAACCAACGACCACCGCCAAACGGACCAAACACCTAATCCTAGGGGAGGACGGTGGCCCCGTCGTCGACCCGGTCAACTGGGACGCGGAGCAAATTCTGCCGCTCAAGGACTACCCCGGCGCCCCGGAGCAGGTGAAGAAGGAGGCTGTGCATCTTTGCAGGGGGGATCTTAAAGTGCAAGTTTGAAGGACTGCCCATGTATGGTGATGAGATCTATGATCATCCGGAGAATTCTCTGCGCAGGGGGTGCAATGGGCATGGGCATGAGTTGTAATTAGTCTTAAATGGGAAACTCTTCGAGGGCAAAATTCTTTTTTGCAATTGTAGGGAGAATGCTTGCCAGCTACGTGGCTGGCTTTCCGGGAAGTACCAAACTATCATAACCCCGCCCCCCTCGTTAATGGTGTTGCAAGGATGCCTTTAAAAATAAAGAAATACCCACATCACTATGGGCAGAAGACCTTGCACACGAAGCCGCGCCCCCGCAATCTTGGAATGTTTTGGGATCACACTTGTCACCTCAATATACAAGCTTTGGTGGGGCGCGATTAGGAACATGAAAAGGGAGGGGACAACTAGGGCAAGGGAGTAAATCATTTCTGCAAAGTAGATTGTACTTTTGCTGGTTAGTAGAGAAAATGGACGTCGTCTTATTTTTCGTTCATTTTTTCTTCTTTTAACTAGAGAAGCTGATACTTCTAGATGCTGGATGCTGAATGCTGGACTAAAATTGAACCTGGAGGGTAAGGAGAATAGTAGGTAGAGATTTTATATACATCTTTATTGCTTCGGTTGCGAAATTTGCTCTGTTCAAATTACAAGCCTGAGCAGTTTGATAGTGAGCATCCAGTGTGAATCAAGTCATTCCTAGAGGCTATGCCAGTGTAAGGGATGTAAGTAAGCAGCTAGCATCAACATAATTGGGAATATAACACAAGGCTATGCCCGTCTGATGGAGAACTGTGCCCCTATTTAGCAGTAAGCAGGTGTGCGTGTCGGCTGCAAAGCGCAAGTAGTGGAAGTCAATGAGAGGAGAGCAAGAGTCAATCATTATTCCTCAATTTATTAACTGTAAACCTGACCAACGACTGGATCGCCAAACTCGCCCCCGCCCCGCCCCCATCTTTGTAAGTCAAGATTGAGCCCAATAGTTTGACTATGGGAAAGCGAACGGGGCTATGGTCGCAGGGGTTTATTTACATCTTTCAGGGATCGTTTAACGGATCAGTTTAGGGCTTCCAGAAACCAGTGAGCAGTTTACTAGGGCCCTCGTCTCTAAAAGGTTCAAAAACGTACGGTGAAAAGGTCTTCATTGCCTTACCCTTCTAATTACTTTGTAAAAATGTGCAAAGTGGAGAAACATACAGGTTTATATTCCCATCGTATACCTTTCCACACTCACTGAGCTGTATACATTGGAACTTACCCTGTAGCTACTGGTATATCCAACTTCTTAAGTCTCAAGGCCCGTCTTTGCCTCCTTATCTCCAGCCCTCGATTACGATTCTTATTTCCATTTTGCAGTGGGTCAATAATGGGCTCAGGACACTGCGTACATTGACCAATATAAGGGCCGGTGACTCAAAATGCTGACAATACTTGAAAGGCGGATTTTGGGGGAAAAAAACGCTTTCCTTTCTTTTCCTCCTTGACATATGTGCAAATGTACCTATGCGGTGCTGGGCATAGTAGCAGCACGATGTGAGGCGGCAAAGGAATTCCGCAAGGAACTACTCCAGAGCCTCCAAGACAACTGCAATGCCGGCCCATCAGGCTCATTACTACTCCCAGGCCATCTCCTGACGCTGCCGGCAAGTACCACTGTCAGCCTCAGCCCTGTGTTCCAGTTCACCATCGAATTTCCCGTTGACAAGGACGCCCTGCCCACGACCAAAAACCTGGCCGAGATGGATAAGGACGGGCTAGATGTGCAAGCATAAGAGAGAAAGAAGGAAAGAAAGAAGTTGGTATCTATAGCGACGACGCCGTACAAGAAACAAAACTTTGCAATATCACCCGTCCCGGTCCGGCGACTGACTGGGCTCATCTCTGCCTGCAGCCACCACGAAATCACCCTCACGGTCCTCCTGCACGCGATCATGCTGGTCACACTTGCGCCTCCCCTCGACTCTGGCAAAGACTACGACTACATCGCCACTCGAGTCCCTCACCGCGGTAGACCTGCGGCGTCCGAGTGCCATATGACACGAGGATATGCCCGCTGCAAGCCATGGGCAAGGACTTTATGCTCGTGAGGCATGTGTTTGAGGGGCGGGAGGCGAGAAGCAGCGGCAACCGCAGCAACCTCGCGCTGTCATGAGCCCCCTCGGCGAACCCGGTGTGGTATGCAGCGCGCAGGGCTTGCCAACAAAGACGTGCAGCGAAGGGTGCAGCGGGGCACATTTAGCAACATGGTTAGCATCGCGCAGGTTGTGGACAACTGGCACGCGCACCTGATTGCGGCGGCACGGCGCCCGAGGACAGCGGCATGAGGGCTTGTAACTTGGTGGCGGGCGATGGAGTGCACTGCTCCAAAGCTATACTTCTCGTGGCCGGTGGATGACATGGGGGCTTGGTGTCGTGGTGGTGCCTCTACTGACCGAGGAAAAGAACTGCTTGGACTATTACACAGGCCGAATTTATCATGTGCCCGAACGTGGTATCATTTGCTTTCGGGATGTCGGTTATGTTCGTCCCCGTCGTCCGGCAGCCAGTTTAGAGAGATGAATGATGTCTGCGTCGATTCAATATTGACTACGACCACGACTCTGATGGTATACCAATGATTGTTGCTGATATAGGTCTCAGTTCCAAGCTGCTTTGCGTCTTATTTGTCTTTGGCAATGAAAGACCTCTTTGCCTTCAACAAGCCAAACCGATGTGGAATCACTTTTGTGTCTTTTGCAGACTGATGTAAGCCCGCAAATGTTCATTTGATCTTTGGAGCTTTTCTGGTGGTTGGGCTTTGGTTTTAACAAGAGTGGACTAGGCAGCTGCTTTGTGTGACAGTGTGGCAAGGTGACAGACATGATATTTGTCGTCACAATCTTGGGTCACGAGGTTGCAAGATTGATCCGTGAGGGGCAAGGAAAGAAGATTCCGCCCGAGATCATCTTTTTATCAAGGCATATACATGCCCCGTAAATAAGTTGATTTTCTCCCGCGCTAGCCAGGACGGTATCTTTTACCTCAAATCCATTCTGTAGCTTTTCCCATAATAGCCGCCAAGGTTCACATAGCTAGGTCCCAACCTCCCGAGTTTTGACTTTTGGCAGGAGTTCTCCAAATAGGTAACTTAAAAGTTAAAGCTTCGACACATCGAGAGCTTGTATTGGATATGGACTTGCCACCTGGAGTTACGCCTACCAGCCATTGTGCCATATTGATATGGCCTTGCGTATGTAAATTATGGGCGCTAGTGGTACTTGCATCCAACTGTGGCAGGTTCTTGCCCGAAATATGCTATATTTCATGGAGCAACGAAGGATGGCTTACATTTGAGAAAACCTTAACACAGGAGCACTTACTTGTTCTAATACACCGGCAAGTATATTTCACATACTACAAGTGTGGCGAATCGCAATAGACCTTACTTGGAATACACTTTCTGCACATATGCACATCTGCATACCTATCTTCTTGATTGACAATCATATCCTTCAGATCCCAGACAAAAAAATGTATAAAGCCAGGCCTCCGCGCCCCTCACTTTCCGTCCTTCTTCCAAGTTCTCACACTCATACACATACACATACACACGAGCAATACCGAGCAGATACCATTACTGCCAAGTACCATCTCGTCCTCCATTCGAGCCTCGCCAGCCAGAAAAAAACATATATACTTCAAACACAAGCAACACTCCACACGTAAGTGTTATGTTTTGTCCTGGATACATCTCATCCACTCCATGACCCAAGTCCAGATAAATACGACCATTGCTAACCGAGGATTCGTTTTGATCCCAGCCGCACCTTCACCAACAAACACCGAAGAAATGGGGTGTTGTTGCAGCAAGTCTTCCGGGTCGCCCTCGACCGAGCCTGGTCCACGACCAGTTCAGACCAGCACTGGCTCGGGCCAGAATAAGAAGGCTGGCGGTAATGGGTCTTTGGCGTGGCCCTCCAACCTCTCGCTCCCGAGCACCAACGCCACGACCCCCTCCGCCTGGGACACGGTGTATTCGTACTCCGTGACCCCGTCGCCCCTGGCGCTGCGGTCGCCTGCGGGGGATTTGAGCCCTCTTCTCGCTCCGCTCCCAAGGAGCCCACCCTCCCACATCACAACACCGTCGTCGACTGGGACGGTGATCCGGAGGAACGTTTCGGAGGGGGGCCCATCAAGGGTCCACTCGAGCAGCACCTTGGGGACCCAGAACAAGCAGAGGGACCCAAGGCAGAATAGGAGTGACCCCTATCCTTAAGGAGGTCATTTTTCGGATTTGCGGGGTTTGGGGGGTTTTCTTTTGGGTTTATTTGGCAGGGGTGGTAAAGCCAATTGATTTAACTGCGGTCTTGTTGCAATTGAATAGCAAAAGACGTCAATGGGAATTTGCTTACAATGGTTCGTTGTCAAAAAGAAAGATGCTCAATAAGGTGAACCAAGTCTTCGTCTTTAGTAATTGCGACAATGCAACTGCCAATCGTATACGGCATCTGAATTAGGTCCTTTCCCAGGCCAGTCAGCTCATCTCGTGTCGCACTGGGTGTGTCGTATAGGGGTTAGTACACTTCGTTGTGGCCGAAGAAACGCAAGTTCGAGTCTTGCCACGCCCATTTGATTTTGCCTTTATTTTTTATTCTTTACTTTTTTTCAGCGAATTGAAAGTGCGCAGTCCGGCCGTACCTGATGGGGCTTCTCAATTAAAGCATAGATAGGTACAGCGTAAACCCCAGTATCTCATCACTACAGACCCACAAGCACATCAGCCATCGACATTTTGGTAGTGCAATGACACAGGACCAGGAACCAAGTCTTCGGTGCGAAGGCATCCCACAGCAGTAAACCAAACCCTAAAAGACGCCGTGCATGGTTTTAGGACAGTTCTGACTGATGAAAAACGCCAAATGCTGAAGATCATGAGCGATATTCCTGACGCAGATACTACTATCCTCGTTTTTACAGCCGTGCTGGATTCCATCACTAGACAGAGAAGAGGTAAAGGTACCGCTTCCCGACTTCACTCACTGCTGTCGTCAGTTTGGGGCTTTTGTACCACCATGACCAAAGGACGACCAACCAATACTTATGTATCATCAAACCCTGAGATTGCCGCAAATCCAGACGGTTCTTACGGAAGGGGCTCAGGGGTTGTAAGTTACTATATCTGACTCTTTTGGTAATTTGTTAGGTTTCTCTGTGTGCTTTTCCGACTACAAGATGTATGTTCGCAGCATTATGACGATGATATACGACAGATACAGAAACGTCCCAACAAATGCTCTGTCGCATCGAGAGCTGGAAACAGGAGGCAGAGGTCATAACACTTTCACGTAGGTGGCTCAATCTAAACGACCATTGTCACTTAGCCAACTTCGCCAAGCACTTGCAAATTATATTGGCCAATGATTTACCGACCAAGCTCAGTTATACAACGAAATAGAGAATATTGCTTCATGGTGCGGAAACCCGGTCCAAAGTTACACGAGGAAGACCGACCCATACAGTTTGCAAATTTCCCTGTCAAAAGGTTTCTCTGAGAAAAAGCCAAACGTCCATAATTTCCGAGGTTTTAGCCTCGATATCTGAGGCATCGATCACAGATTTGGCGAGTTATGGGTCACGTATGTCGAATACAATGATTTCAAAACTGCACTTGCAAAGCGCTTTAGATCTGTAAGTACGGATCAAAATTAAAGTCATGCATCCACTAACCGTTCGTCGCATACAAAACAACTTACGGAAAACAGTATTCCAAACAAGGAACCAACGGGTGCTATGGTTTTCGGCAACCATGAAGTCGCGGAGACGCCGTGAGATAAAGAGCATATTAATTTGCTGCAACCAAAACTGTACTTTTAAAATAGAATTCATGTTCCGCACCGCACCACGTCGGAATATGGCTGTATTTCCGCGCATATCAAATATAGGGGTTTATTGATTTTGAGTTAAACGTATCTGCTTAATTTAAATTGCTCTTAATAGCGTCAAATCTATTAAAGTCCTCTCGCAGATATAAGGCCATAATAAGCTGTCAGTCAAAGGCTAATACTGGGTTCAGTTTTTCTATAGCTTGAATATTATCAACAACAATAGTGGACTGGTTTTGTAAAAAAAAAAAAAAAAAGGCGGAAACTGTATTACAAATGTGTACTGGTTAATTCTAATACAACCAGATTTGTCCGCATGAATCTACCCTTGAGCCTGATTGCAACTATATGGCGCTTGTGCTTCTCCAATGGCAATATTGCCCCTACTCTGCCTGTTGGCCGAGACGTCGGTGCATGTAATACGTCGCAAAATGGTGTTGATCTCGTCAAGTCTGCCGCCTAGACTCGTGCAAGTCTGCGGGGCTAGGTCTTCGAAGTCGTTCCATGATATTTGTTGCTCTACAAATATATAATGGATGGTGCAAACTTTGGTGCGGGCCGGTTGGGAAGGCCTGCTCTGAGCTTCGCGAGCGGTTACGGCGCTGGCAGCGAGAAAGACCAGGGAATGTATAAGCTGCATCTCTTTTTTTTCAAAGACGAAGAAGGTGAAAGGTAAATGGTACAAGCTGCAATTAACTTTTTGTCGTTGAAGTTGGTAATTTGGATGCTGTTAATGATGATTCGGAAAGTGAGTCCAACTTACTAAATGCTTTAAGCCAGCATTATATATTAGTTATTTTCGCTCTGTCTTTGCCAAAACTAAAAACAAAATGCATATCGTTCCAGCAGAAGCTCAATTACCGCCTAATATTAATGTAGCTATATCATTAACACTTATGCCGCTGATTGTAAAATCTTATGCGTTATACTATTATCTTTTTTTATATTACTTTAAGAACTATCCGTATAATATTAGTCACAACATCGTGGACCGTATGGGTTTTCTCGATTTTGGTATATATCTTTTTGCAAAAAAAAAAAAAAGAAAAACAAACAAGAAAACATTGACCACTCTAATGCCGAGGCAGGTCAGCCGGTGGCTTGCCTGAATGAAGGGAGCAGACAGCTGTGTATCGGTAAACCAAGGGGCTTTGGCTTTGCGAAAGTGTCAAGCTTATGATATAAACAGCGGCATGACTGGCCGAAAGTGCAATGCTTTAATGCTTCGCAGTTCGTAGTAAAGAAACTTTGGTTGACGTTTTTGTTTACAATTGGGAGGTGAATAAAGTAGCTGCTAGAACACTTAGCATTGACAGGTTTTGACAAGCCGTCATTCTGACTTTGTAAAAGCCTATAAATAGCTATAGCACAAGCTGGAAACGCAGTGCAAAGCCATCTTGCTTTATTATAGTAAGTTATGGTTTGAATACGCCGTCCGGCTTCCTCAGCTGGTTGTTATGGAAGTCTATCCTTTGTTATAGGCAGGTAGTTTATTATCCTGCTCTCCAGTGTTAGCATTAGCATGCACTGGTCAGTCATGCAAACAAAGTCTACCATGCCCTCGGTCAAACAAAATGACTTTTGGGAGATCGGGAAAGTAGTAGAATAAGAGAGAGAAAGTAGCTAGTTTGAGTTGTATAATCAGCAGCGTTCACATCTTCATCCAAACAGGAAAGCCCCTTTTGCCCTGTCACAACTGCATATATTCTCCCTTTTACCTATCTGTATATTATAATCACTGCCCTCTGGCAATAAACCCGAGCGAGGTCGCTGTTGTGAAGAAAATGCTTCGTGAATTCTTCGGTCATGGATTCGAAAGGCCGTTTGCAGCAGCCGTATATCTTTTTTTCATCCTCTTGAGAGTACCATTCAAGAATGAAATTAATTGGTTCTCCCTTTTAAAGCCTGAAAAATGTGTACTCTCAGATTGCACACCTTTGCCGACTAAGAAAAAGTTAGGTATTAACTCCAAATTTTCCAAACTAACCGGATCAATGGTGAATTGGTGATATCGCTACCGCTGCTTAAGCTGGCGAAGTTTTTTGTCAACCAGCCCAAGAAGCGAGCTACTTCGGGCAAAAAGAAATACCCTCTGCCGGCCGAGTTACAGCTCAAAATATGCAATGCTGCCACTCCAGACCCAAAGAACAAGGGGGTCGTCTGTGCCGCAGAATCAGGGATCAGAGGGCCCAGGGGAGCTTGGTGCACCGAGCCGGTGGTACAAATCATGTTCAAGTCGACACGGGCCAAAAGGCATCTGTAGCTGCCAACCAAGGCCTGGCTGTGGTGTTAGTAAATGGTTGCACATCTGTGTTCTTCTTTGGACGCCGTGGTCGCACCGCCGCTCACCTCTCGGGTAGTGATGACGGGACTGACGAAGTGAGAGAGAGATCGGCCCTGCCGTAGACGAAGCTAAAAGACTCGGAAAAACTTCAAAGATCATGGTGAATTCGTCACACGGGAAGTACTCGCATGTCGGGGATGCTGTTATCTGAATTATTCTGAGGAAATTGCCAGGGATTGACATTACGTGGCGCGAATATAGAATGGTTGAGACCAGTGAGGGTCGGTATAATTCCGTCGCCGACGCTGGCAATAAGCGGGTGGATAAGCTCAGGCAAGACTAGCACGCCTGGGCTTGAATGGAAGGTGGATGTAGAATTTTTCCCATTTCTTTTTTTTGCTTTTTTTTCACAATTCAGAGCATACCACCAATTTGCATGACCACATCAGTCCGCCCAGTCCCCGTCTATAATGTCCTACCGAGGCATGGTTCTGGGAGACGAAGCCACAGTGGATGGTAACCTAAGAAGTGATGTTGCTCTCGTCGAAGGCATATATTTGCTCGTACCATGGACCTCGAAGACCTGCCCCGCGTCAGCCTCGTGGATCTCTAATCCCGAACAAGGCCCAGTCTGCGGCAGTTCGGACCTATCGTCTGGAAAGGCGACCTCGGCAACAGAAGGTACTCGCTTCAGGCTCTGGCGCCGATCATTGATGTCTGGTGGTGAAGTCGTCTCTAACTCTTGCCAGATGACGTCCAGCTCGTGCAGGACGGCCTTCCATCGCCGCCAAAAGAAGACTGCTGCTGCCGCTGCCGCCAGCAATAGCGCGCCCAAACTGGCCCCGACGGCGATGGTGTTATCGTGATTGCTGTTGTTTGGAGTGGCTACTGGTACCTGCTCGTCGACGGTACCGTTCTGGCTCACCTCGAGTTCGTGAGCCAGTAGAATCCCGCTGAGGTTGCCGTTGCGCCCATCGTCTACGTAGCCGGCCGCCAGCCACAGACTGGCGTTGACACAGTTGTCTTCCCAGACGTCCGGCCTCAGGCAGAACCATTTCGTCTCACTCTTTGGGCATTGTCGCAGGAGGCCTGGCGAGTCAGGCGTCTCATCATGACATAGGTTGATGGCGGGACAGTTCTCGAGTAGCAGGCCGGGGTCTGCGCAGGACATTCTCCTCAGTCGGTTTGTCTTTTGGTCCAAGCAGAGTCCATTGCTCAAACATGCTGTTCAGGATTATAATTTTTTTCCCATGTTAGATGGTTTGGATGTATACCATCCCAGCTCTGAAGCCGGCGGAATCGCCCCTGGCAATCTTTACTGACCTTGACCCTGGGTGCAACAACTACGACCATTCTTTCTCCCAGCACACGCGATCCCTTCCTTGTGTTCTGAACCGTCAGGCCAGCGGCATATCGGGGAGGGTTCGGGAGCTTCCTGTCCGGCACAAACGGTAGTCAAGAGAAATATCAGAACAAAACGCCACGCAACTGTCAATACAGGTGCCATGATGGCTCCTTTTTGTTAAGCATTCGCTAGCGCGAGAGAGATGATCGGCTGGCGAACAACACAATCCCTTGACAGCAAGATGGCATGTTTAGAAAGAGAACCGCGGGGCGTAAAGAGAGTGCGGGGATGCAAATGTATGGGGAAAACGGATTTATCCGCAAGCTCCTCGCCCTGGCCGTGTTGGCTGCTACAGAGGCTCGGCTAACTGGACAGCCTGCAGCTTGAACCAATGAGTTGATTAACCATACTTTTGCGTCACACAAAATGGCTGACATGGCTGTAGAACCAAGCAATCAAGAGACTTTTCTCGCCTGACGTGCATATAACGGCCTCTTACAAGTCGCTTGGCGAAGGCCACAGCAATCATGCCGGATGCAACACCAGTTCCGAAACCATTAAGGAGACTTGGGCGCATTGGAGTGTACGGAAATGGTCCGCGATCCTCCTCAGCCTTTCCCCAAACTCAACGTTCCGCCAAGAAAACTCCAAAATAGACGCCCCCCAGCTCACAGAATTACACGTCTGTACTATGGTTACATGCCGAGGATTTTCCGACAATGTACTATTTCGTATAGCGAAAAGAAAAGAAAAAACACCGAGATCAAAGCAACATCAAAAAGAGCTTGGAACAGCGCGCCCTTTGTCCCAAAGCTAACAACCAATGCCCAGTCAAGGCAAGGCAGACGGGTTTCAAAATGTTTAATGAAAGTGATGGAGTAAACGCAGGCCTGGAATCACTTGGACTGCCTAGATCAGATGCGCATTTAAACCGACGTTGAGATGATACAGAGAAACTTCAGGCCAACCCCTGAGGCTTTCACCCAACAACGGATAGGTCGGACAAAACTGTTTGCTAAGCATGCACTGATACTACGGAGTAACGTACTGGTTAAGAAACCGAGTTGTTTTGGCACTAGAAGGGAAGCACTGGACCTAATGGCTAAGGTATCCATGAAAGAGGATTTGCTCGAGTCTGGGGAGCCAACTTTTGACAAGTGTCATTTGAGCCACGGAGTATTTGAATGTGCTGCGGCAGACAGACTTAACACAAGGCACAACGGAGCGGAATTAAAGCCGCCCCGCATTCTTGATCCATAATGTTGTCATTTCATACCTTTGTACGGAGATATCGCTCTTTGAGTGATTGCGGTAGGGCTGACTTTTGCCAAGATTTCAAGATATACATACGGAATTCGCGCTCGCGCTCGGCATCGGGACGGGCGAGGACTCCACCGGAATGCGGAACGGGACGATTTTTCATATATAGACAGACAGTTTTGTTGCCAGAGTGGGTTTGCTTGTTTGTTCTTTTTTTGGGGCATGGGATCATTCTATCAAAGATTGTCTCGGGAATAAACGTGAAGCGATACGGGAATATCATCAGTACTGTCTCGGGAACTTTGGCTATCCCTTGTTCACCGTATCTTGTGTCAGTCTAGGCGCGTTAGTTTGATGCTCATCCGGGTAGGGTTGCTTATCTCTAGAGCTAATAGTAAGCAAAAATAAAAAGTAAAAAAATAAAACAAATCAGAAAAACAGAAGCGCATGACCCGAACTTGCCGAACTCGTTAATTCAGACCAAAAAAAAAAAAAAAAAAAAAAAAAAAAAAAAAAAAAAAAAAAAAAAAAGAAAAACGTCCATCGGGCTGATTCTTTAGCTCAAGCTTTCAAGCTCAACGGCAGAAACAGAGAAAAATAGAAGCTTACAACCAAACAAGCAAAAGAAAAGAAAAAGGGTTAAAGGAAAGAAGAAGAAAAGGAAAATAACGTTACAGAATCCCATGGTTCGCGTTCGTGCTTAATCGGCCTTCGACGACAGGTACCCACGGAACGGGGACAGAGACAAGTAGCACAGAGGGCGGAATTATTTCCTCACACCCACACACATGCCTGCCCTGAAAGGAAAATAATAGATTCAGTCGCATGGTAGGGTAACATGGCTTGCATGGCAGAAGCATGGATGTGGCGGCAAGACTTTTCTTTACTACTATGAATGGCAGCGGTCAAGGCTCGAGCGGGCCGGCCCCATTGACCAAATAAAGCTTGTTTCGTCATCCCGCATCAAGATCTACCCTGCAATCTAGTGAACTTACTACATATCTAGTACTACTTACCGGAGAGATCCGTAAAATCAAAAAGCTTGCTTGGACATGGGGATCTCGTTTATGATCTCAGCACGGCCTTCCTCTCCACCATCTTTCACCAACTGCCGGAACAATTAGTTCTAGACTAGTCTAGATAGTCTAGTCTAGTTTTGGATTACTGTACTGTCAGGAACGGGGTATACTGACGTCTCTTTTTTTGTTCTCCTCTTTTGTTTGACACGGCTCTGCTCGGCTATTCCATATTCGCATGCGTTCCCTCTTGCTATTCAGCAAAAGCAAACACTCATTTATCCTCTGTAGCAACATCCTAAGCACTTCAACTTGCTTTTTTACATTCATTGCTGCCGTTGAGCATCGATTATCTGACTGTTCATTTGAGGCTCATAAAGATTGCATGCACGCCCTGGGGTTTTCGATGAGAAAAAGAAAAAAAGGAAAAGCAAATCAATAAAAATATCCAGGTTTAAAAACCACAGACACACACCCGCAAAGTTCCCATGCCCATGGTTTGGGTAATTGTGCCCACCACTTCCCATAGGACATCATGGCACTGCTTTTCCTTTTCTTCTTTTTTTTTTTTTGTTTTGTTTTTCTTTCCGCACTTGGATGTCAGAACGTTATGTGTGGAACTATGTTTAGTTTGGGGACTCCGTTGGGATGCGCGAACTCCTTTTCCGTCATCTAAAGTAACCAACCGTTTTGTGGGTTTGCGCGAAAGCCCGAACCAGGTCCGGTTGTTTCGACAGCGCCCACTCCCCAAATTCCGCGCCAAATTGAAGATCGATGATGAGTAAGTAGTAGTAGAGCTCACCGAACTGCTGGCTGGGGGGTCTTTTTTTTTTTTGATGCGATATCCCCGATGTGATATTCCGGTGCTTCCATGACGAGCTTTATGGTGGGAAATTACAACACTATACCGCCACATGTATACTCACCTCTGCCTCGGCACATATACTTGCACTATAAAATGTCGCATCGATCCTCGTCCTCCCTTTCGTCTGAAACTGGTAAATCGCCAGGAAAACAAAACTTGAAGCAACCAACGCCCCAGAGTCATACATAAGATTCCGTGAGTCCGCATAACGCCCTTTGGCCTCCGGATACCTGAAAGCTTAAACAAATACCATAAACTATCCCCCTTTCCCACACCGCATCACACTAGGGAAGAGAGCAACTCTTCTTCCATTGCCGAAGAGCCAAACCAGCGCCCAACCAAGCTGCATTTGGCATACAAAGACCGCAACAATCACTTCTTTTTTTTCCCAGTACACATCAAACAACAATAACATACTTTTTTCTTTTCTTTCTGTTTTTCTTTGATACCCAGCTACAACAGCATTATAACTGCGCAGCAGCGGTAACAGCCAAGATGTCTCCCGCACTCACAATCCCCTACGGCAAACGCCTAATCCCACAGGTCCTGGACGATTTGGCCAGGACCACACCGGACAAAGAGATGTTCTCCATGCCGCGGTCCGGCAATGCCGAGGACGGGTGGAAGAAGTTGTCCTACGGGCAGGTGGCAGGCGCCGTGGACCGCGTGGCTGGCTACCTGTTGGAACAAAAGGAAGATATCCTGTCGAGGTGCGCAAGCAGCAACAGCGACGGCAACATCCAGACCAACGGCCCCGGCGACTCGAGAGCACAAGACCAGTTCCCGACGCTCGCATACCTCGGCCAAAGCGACGCCCGGTACATCATCTTCGCCGTGGCCTGCGTCAAGGCCGGCATGAAGGCGCTCTTCATCTCGCCGCGAAACCCAAAGGAGGCCCAGCTGAACCTCTTTAATAAGACCAACTGCAATGTAATATTCTACGACCAAGAATACGAGGACACGGTGCAGCTGTGGCTGGACGAGCGCCCCACCATGAAGGGCGTCAGGGCACAATCGGTAGAGGAGTGGATAGACGGCTGGGGGGAAGGTAAAGGCAAGAAGCCGCCGCACGTACCGTACACAAAGACGTTCGAGGAGGCGGAATATGACTCCTTCATGGTCATGCACACCAGCGGCAGCACCGGGTTCCCTAAGCCCGTCTTTGTGCGCGTCGGCATGCTGGCAGTGGCCGACTCCTTCCACAACGCGCAGGAATTCATGGGGAGCCCCACGATCTTCAACGTGTCCATGTCGGCCCGCCGAATGTTCAACCCGATGCCGCTGTTCCACGCCGCTGGGTTGTACGTAAGCATGCTGAGGGCCATCTACTTTGCCCTCCCCGTGGTGCTTGGCATCACTTCGCGGCCCGTGACGCCGCAGTCTGTCATCGATGCTGTTCACTATTCCGACTTCGACATGGCCATACTCCCACCCGCTATCCTGGAAGAGATGGCCTACATCCCCGAGGCGGTCGACGCGCTCCGCCGACTCGACTACGTCCTCTTTGGCGGCGGGCCCCTGAACCCCGAGGCCGGCGACCGGCTCTCGGTGCGTGAGGGCATCAGGCTGCTTAACATGATCGGCTACACCGAGGCGGCGCCGCTGACCTACCACTTGCAAAGGGACCCCAAGCTCTGGCAGTGGTACATTGTAGACTCGGAGAGCATGGGGAACAAGTGGGTTCCGTTCGGGGACCCGACCGACGAGGGCGAGGTGTATGAGCACATCATCAAGCGCAAGGACAAGAACGACCCTCCAGGATCCCAGGGCATCTTCTACACGTTCCCGGACCTGCAAGAGTACCGAACCAAGGACCTGTACATTAAGCACCCGACGCTTCCGAACCACTGGAAGTACCACGGCCGCGCCGACGATGTCATCGTCTTCTCCAACGGCGAGAAGCTCAACCCCGTCTCCATCGAGGAGATCGTCGCCAGTCACCCAGACATCAGGTCCGCCCTGGTTGTCGGCGCCGGCAGGTTCCAACCCGCCCTGATCGTCGAGCCAGTGTCGCCCGAGCTCTCACCCAAGAACGATGAGGAGGCCGACAGGTTCATCGAGCGTATCTGGCCGGTCGTCGAGCAGGCCAACCGCGTGTCGGTCGCCCACGGCCGCATCGCCAAGGAACTGATCATGGTCGCGAGCCCGCACAAGCCCTTCCCCCGGGCCGGCAAGGGCACGGTGCAGCGCCCCGGGGCCGTGAAGCTCTACAAGATTGAGACGGATGCGCTGTACGAAAAGGCCGGCAAGGAGACGGACGGTGCAGCCGACTCCATCCCCATCGACGTCTCCTCCAAGGCTAAGCTGGCCGAGTCCATTCGAGACCTGTTCGAGCAGCTCGGTGAGATGAACAACAAGGGCAAGAAGCTCGCACTGGACAGGGACTTTTTCACGGCAGGCGTCGACTCCCTGCAGGTCCTCAATGCGGTGCGCATGATCGGCCGCGGTTTTCAGGCCGCTGGTTTGCCCAAGCCGAACCCGTCGGTCCTCGCCCCGCGCTTCATCTACGCCCACCCAACCGCGGAGAAGTTAGCGTCGTATCTCTTTGACTCGGTCATCCACGGGCAAGAGAACGGCCACGCCAACGGCCACACAAACGGCCACACAAACGGCAGCGGCCCATCCCATGATATCGAAGTCATGAAGGCACAGATTGAAAAATACACGAGAGGTCTGCCGACCGACCCAACCCTGCAGAAAAACAAACCCGCGCCGGCCACGAACGACCAGACTGTCATCCTCACGGGTTCGACCGGCGCGCTGGGATCCTACATGCTCGACATACTGCAGTCGTCCCCCTCCGTGAGCAAGATCATCTGCCTGAACCGAGGCGACGACAGCGCAGCCCGGCAGAAAAAGGCCAACACCGAGCGCGGGCTGGCGACCTCGTTCCCCAAGGTCGAGTTTTACAACGCGGACCTGTCCCGGCCCGACCTGGGGCTGGACGCAGATGTCTACAACAGACTGCTGCAAAAGGTCGACCGCATCGTGCACAACGCCTGGCCCGTCAACTTCAACATGTCTATCGAGACTTTTGAGCCGCACGTGGCTTCGGCGCGCAATTTTGTCGACTTCTGCCTCAAGGCCGCCAAGAACATCCACGTCGTCTTTGTCAGCTCCGTCGGCACGGCGGACCAGTGGAAGGGGCCCGGGCCGTTCCCGGAGCGCCGCGTCGACGACCTGACTCTCCCCTCGGGAGGCTACGGGCGCTCCAAGCTGGTCAGCTCCCTGATCTTGGATGAAGCCAGGGAGCGCAGCGGCGTGTCGTCGGCTGTGGTTCGCGTGGGCCAAATCGCCGGTCCGAGGGGGGAGAAGGGCGTCTGGAACAGGCAGGAGTGGCTTCCGTCCATCGTGGCCAGCTCGCTAGTTCTCGGTGCGCTGCCCGCGAGCCTGGGCCCTATGGACGATGTCAACTGGACGCCCACTGAGGACATGGCCAAGTTGATCTTGGAAGTCGCTGCCATTCTCCCCGCCCGCGAGGGCTGGAAGCATGAGAACACGGCATACTTCCACGGCGTCAACCCGCGAAGCAGCAAGTGGAGCGAGCTGGCACCGCACGTCCGTGACTTTTATGCTGGTCGGATCAAAGAAATCGTGCCCATAGAGAAGTGGGTTGAGCTGCTGGAGCAGAGCGCCAGCGACACCAAAAACATTGAAAAGAACCCGGCAGTCAAGCTGTTGGATTTCTACCAAGGCCTACTCCAAAGCCATCGTCTCAACTTTGACATGAAGCGCACTTGCGAGCTCAGCCCGACCATGGCTAATCTGGAGCCCGTGACCCCAGAATTGATGAAGAACTGGTGCAGGCAGTGGGAATTTTAAGGTGCAAAAATTCAAGAGCCCATACAATTGGAGATATTGAACAGCTTCAACAGCCAACCATGGGGGATGAGGGGGAGTACGCAGTTTCAACACTAGTTCATATATGTAGTATAGATAATATAAGAAGCGTTGCCTTTTCTCGATCAGCTTGTCACAGAATCATAAGTGCCAAGGCTAAGTTCCTCATATAGGAACAGCAAATTAAACTAAGACGTCAACCGTCATAGTAAGAACTGATGGGGTATCAAAATCAGGCTTACACCGAAATGCCATTGAGACCTATGTCGCTCTGAAGTAGACATGAGAAGAAAACGGCGCTTATACCGACACCAAATGTCAACCAGCCACAGGGGAAGACCGCGCGAGAATGTAAAGTCCGCTTGATTGCAAGCAGTGAGACAGAACTAGACAGACATAGGAAAAAAATACCCTCCGATGGACGTGCAGTCTCTCAGGAGGATACCAGCCAGATCATTATATGTACAAAAACGTAAACAAAAGTCCACATTACCTCATTGAGAATACAAAAGAAAAAATCGAATAGTTTGCCGCAGTATTAGTTTTGTTTCGCTGCTATACAGTATCAATGCCTTCGAGAATCCTGCGCGCCGCGTCCAGCCGTCTCCGATGCATCCGGCTCTCGGCACTGGATCTGCCGTTCTCCGTGAGGCCCAAGACGCACTTGCCGATGCTGGCAACCAGTCTCTCGACGAGGAACTGATCTTCGCGTAAGAGCTGTTGCAGCGCAAGCGGAGTGTTCGGCTCAACTAGTGCGCTAGACTTCTTAACAGGGCTCGACCGGCCGCTGAAGCTGCTGCCGGACCGCTGTTCGTAGATGGCAGCAGCGTCATTCATAAGATGGTTCGAAATGTTGCGC
This sequence comes from Pyricularia grisea, assembly GCF_004355905.1. Taxonomy (NCBI): domain Eukaryota; kingdom Fungi; phylum Ascomycota; class Sordariomycetes; order Magnaporthales; family Pyriculariaceae; genus Pyricularia; species Pyricularia grisea. The sequence goes on from NW_022156719.1 coordinate 3,266,434, forward strand.
AGGTTTTCCGTATTCGGAATGCTGGTCAAACTTGTGGCCTTCTTGCGCGATACAAGTGGGAAGCTTCTCATCGTGCCGGTGGAGTCGAGCGACGACACCGACGGTCGATTGGCCTTGTGCGTTGCTGCGCTGCTAGCAGGTCGACGCGCAACGGTAGCGACCGGCGGCGAATATATCGCCCCATACTCATTACGACCCTGGCTACTTCCCTCGTTGCTGCTTTCGTTATCGACATCCCCTTCGTCGACGGGAGTAACGAAGCCAGAGTACGCGTCGGATTCCTCAGCTATCGTTGGGGTCGCTGCAACCCCGGTATCGTCACGGTGCTGTGTTCGTGTTTGAGCCCGGGACCTGTTGCCTTCGACTGTCCTGCGTCCACCTTCCCGGCTAGCGCGACCCTCATCTGCTGTGGCGAACGAGTCGAATGAGTCCTTCGATGCACTTGTTCCTATAGACAAATGGCTGGCACTCCTGCGCAGTCCCATACCACCTACTCTCGCCATCACCGGCTCTGAATCCGTCACCGGGCCTCGCTGGGTCTCGACCGACTCCTCAGAACTGAAGCTTCCTCTTTCCCTTCGGGCCAGACGTTGTTGGCTGATAGTCCCCAGAGCACTGTGCAATATGAAGTGCTCGTAATCAAAGGCGTCCTCTCTGTCCTCGTGGGAAAGCGGATGTTGAAATGTATCGTGGTATGAGGACTCGCCGCTTTCGCTTGTATAATCGGGATTCTCGTCATCATAGTTGCCATCCTCCGTCACCATATCGCTAATGTCATCATCCCCTTGGAGATCTCCCTCTGCTGTGTCGAAATTCTCATCTGTGGAAAGATCTTCACTTGCGTCCGCAACCTGGATCTTGATCGCCGAGTCCTCTACTATGCCCGCGCTGTTGATTCCATCTGAATTTTGATCCGTGCGGACAATTGGGATTTCTACTTCTCCGGTCCACAAGCTCCGCTCCGTCGTAGATTCATCATCCAACTGTCCAGCAGAGGTGAAGCCAGTCTTGGCCTCGTTGGTTCCATCAAACCATTGATCGACGCGTGCGTTTGTGAAAGGGCTGGGGGTGCGCAGGCTTTGGAAACTTCTCCTCCGTATACTGTCAACCCGCGCCTGGTCTCGCAGACTGGAAATCTTTCCTTTGAGATCCTGCACCTGGTCCTTCAGATCGCGCATCTGGTTAACCGAAGCTGACCTTGTTATGACCCTTTCTTCGTCAGGGTAGCCAAACGTCGGGCTCAAAAAGTTCCTAGACGGTTGTGTAACTCGGCGAGCATCGCCCATGACAGAGCCCTCCACGTCATCTTGATTTTCGCTCAGCGGCGCCATTTTAGCATCGCGCAGACCTGGCGACAGCTTGTGGTCTGACCTGGGGCCATCATGCGCGCTGTGGCGAATGTTGTCGACACTTCGCGAGGTTGTAAGCGGCTGCCTATAGCCACCAGCAGCCCCCATTGCGCTTGCCGACCTCTGAGGATAAACCTTTACCGGCAGACCAATTCGAAAAGTATTATCGCTGCCCATCCTGCTATGTCCAGGGGATACGACAAAAGCACGGGTGGGTGAAGGGGTTGAGCACTCTGAGCCCAGTGATGACAGCGAGGGCGAGTGTGAATGCAGAGTGTTGCGGGCTCGGTTCAGGTTGCCCTCCATTGTCGTCAGTCTCCGTTTCGCATTGGCAAGAATCAGCTCCGCGCGCTGGCTTAGGGACGCCTGGATGTTTTCCGTATCCTTGCCAACGTTTGCAGCCCTCCGTTCTGCCGCGGCGGCAGCAGCGGCAGCAGCCGGGGCTATACGACCATCGGGTTGCGGCGGTCTGGGGACTGGGGCCTTTGCTGGCTCGTCCGGTCTGTATGAGTCTGCAACGCTCTCCTCGTCATCGCCCAAGAACACACTGTCGTCTCCCACACTGGCCGAGTCGTCAAAGTCGGCAAAGATGTTGGCCCTGTCCTGTGTGGTGATGGTGCTGGTGCTTTCCATCGAGCCTGATCTCTGACGGTCGTTTGGCCTGCGGACAAGTTTTTTGACGCCGTCGAGACCCATCGTGGGCGATGAGCGTAGAGCATTGTCTACAGGGTCCATGACGCTGTCGGCGCCGCTCGAGGCTCCCCGAGGTCGCGAGGTCCACGGTTTTCCTGGGGTGCTCTCCACCTCGGTGACCTCGCCAATGTCGGACAGCATTGTGCCATTTCCGTATATTATGGGTGTCGTCGGGGTGATGGGGCTGATGGGGCCGCTGTTGCCAAAGGCGGCATCGAGTGTTGCGTTGGAGCCGGCATACATCTGATGCGTCAAATCGACGCTCGAAGTTGAAGCCTGCGCATTCTTCCACATCATGAGGGGCGACTGCGAGCGGTCGAGATCTTGACTATCAAGGTCCATTGACGGCGGCCGGTCGTAGTCGGGAAGGATCATGTCCGGGTTCGTGAGGGTCGGGGAGGCGGGCATTTGCGGATATGGCTGCGACGGCATTGCGCCCGAGTATGTCGCCGTCGTAGCGGCCATGATGGCGGCGGGCACTCAGGTCAGTCCACTCAATATCGGATGGACGCCACTTCCCGTCGTTAAAGAAGATGTGACTGGCGGATTGACTGATCGCCCGTGTTCGAAGTGGTATTGGGCTAAAAATCGAAACACGAAAGTAAATAAAGAAGGTGCGCACGGGCAGGCCGTAGCCCCGTTCGAGTCGAAGTTGTCCACGATTTGACTCGTGGAAACTGCCTATCGAGATTCGAGTGGGCCAGAGAGACAGTGACCAGACGATTGCCTATTACAGTACAGTACAATCGTAGTAGCAGTATCGTATCAGAGGCAGCCACCACTAGCTGTACAACACAGATAGATTGGCCCTGTCTTGGGTAGGTTAAGGTAGGTACCCGTCGACTAGATTCTCCCCAATATTGTCTGTCGATCGAGGTTGCCAAGAGTGCGCGTGCGACCAAGGTTGGGTTACGAAGTGATAACAATAGCAGAGCCCAGATATGGTCTGTTTTCCGTCGCTGGAAGGACGACCGACGGCAATCCAGAGGACCAAGTTTGGTTTTTTAGATTAGGGTCAAAAGGGGAGACTTGGCGTGGCTTCCGGCGCAAAGCCAGCCAGCCTCGTGTCAACGGCGACAGAGTTGTATTTTGCGGGGTATAACCAGTAGAAACTAGAGGTAATACTGGCGAGAATGGGTGACGGAATAAGGCCGGTGGTGTTTTACTTCTTTTTTTCTTTTTTTTTTTTTTCTGACAAACAATTGTGGATGGTGTCTTAGACAATAGCCGTGAACGAAGCGCGCCAAAAAAGAAGAATGGCGAGCGACGGAAAGAGAGCCGGCGACGGAGACTTGTCGATCTTGGCCGATCCAACAGGGGCGTACCTACGGCATGGAATTTCAGAGATGTGATGAAAATTGAATCCTTGTGAGTGAACAATGCACCTACTTTAGGTAGTAGAGTCGCACTGCCATCAACAGTGCATGATAAAAACCATCCAGAAATAAATCTGGTACCTGATCACGTACCTACCTAGGTACCTAGGTAAATATGAGTGATTTCAACTGACTACGCGGCTGAATTCAAAACCTAATGAAATGCTTCTGGGGCCAAATCAACAATGAGAAAGGAGAAAGCGACAAACCCTGTTCATCCTATGGCCGTGGCCAACCCCTGCAGCTTTTACATTATCTTCAGCGCGATGGTTTTCGATTAATTATATGCAGTGACAGGGATTATTTTTTTACGTCGTACCAGTACTATTCTTTCAATTTTGTCCCTTCCTCTTGGGCCCATAATATTTCATTTTATACTCTAGAGCCATGACAACCCGAACCAAAAACCTTCCACTTCACATTATTTCCCCCCAAGCTCAATTACCGTTCCCTCCCGCCCCTGGGTGACCATGGCTGTTTTTTAGGGGCGCGGCAGGCCACCTAGCCTTGCCGTGTTTTTGACCTAGCCTCCCTTTAGTTCGACTAGGCTACTTGCTTGCAACTGCTTTCCCCCAAGTCCCCTGAAGCCGAAATACTTCACTCGCATGCACCTTTTTTTTCACTAGTCTAGTCCAGGCTCTTGTAGTCCTCTGTCAAACTATAACTGCACAAGGGATAACAGAGTGCCCCCCGCCAGATTCAATCAATCAATCATATTCCAGTACTGTGTACGGCTACCCTGCAGACCAGCAAATAGTCATTTCCGCGCACCCCACCTCCGTCGTCAACCTGCATTTATTTGCGCGCTTTTGGCCAGGGGCAGATGCACAAAAATCAAGGCTCACCCCTGGCACCAAAACAAGAAACGATCGGCATTCCAGTTTGGTGCGGGAAAGCGCAAAAAAAAAAAAAAAAAAAAAAAAAAAAAAAATGAAAGCCCCCTTCCCTGGACAGCGATTCGTTAGATTATGCCCAATTATCGTGCCTGTGTACCGGTAGCGATGAAATTTATTGCCTTACATAACACCACATCGCATGTACTTCTATTAATGTACTTCGTACCTACGACGTAGTAGAACATTGCTCGTTGGTTTTATCTAGGTTTCGTTCACCGCCGGCTCATGGCTCCCTTGGTTTATGCAAGGTGATAGTAGTGCACATATTGTACATATTTATGAGACTATAGCGTAGAAGCTAATTCATTTATTGTCTTTTTTGGGCGTTCTCGTCTCATACGCTTGGCTATGTGTTATTTTTGTTGAATGCACGTGTGCACTCCTTCATCTGGTAATGTAGACTGGGCAGGTTATCGCATAAATTCTACCCTTCTTGCCGACTTTTCGTACTCGATCAGACAAAACTTATAGGGACGTGCTGGTCCGTACTTCAACATTGTAGCTTTCGGCGCTGGGAAAAGCAATCTCCGTCGATGGCGTAGCCAAGTACCTGGACTAGCTATCCAGAAAGGGTAATGCTCTTGAGCATCAGCTTCAACGGCGCGGCTGGCTACCCGGACCCGCAAACTACCGATGCACGGCTGACGGTTAGGCGCAGGTCCCAAGGCCGGGAGCGGAGGGACTGGCCTAGGCTTTTCAAAATCCTCAATTGCCCAATAGATATACCACTGAGAAGAATCATTATTCACAGTCACGAAAAAAAAAAAAAATCATTAGACCAACGTATTTAGTTATTTAGGTAGCATGGCCGAGGCGGCCATGATCAGTCGCTAGTCTTAGTCTGCTCAGTTCTATTTGTTGGCCAAAGCGACAAGCCCATCTTTTTGCCGGCTTTCAACATAGGAAAGCAAAGATGTTGAAGTTCTTTTGTCTCTCCCCCCGTTAACGCCGATTGTTGAATGCTCCCCTGTGGTATCTGAATGTCGAGTGTATGTATGTATGTGACCGGGGAAACCCCGGAGAGTATGCGCAAATGTCTCTGTTGAAAAAGACGCCTCCACTCCGAGCAAAGATGCATCCAGAACCCTTTTTTTATCCCGCCCAGTATTGTAAAAGAAAATTCAAAAAACAAAAAATCAGGTTCGTTGAGAACCGTACGCCAGCCTTTTATCATTCCCAGTCATAACCTGCTAAAAGACAATCGAAAGTGCGAAAAAAAAATAGAACAAACAAGAAAAATGGTGGAGGTCACCGTGATTATGGCGCTAGTCCGATGAGAGTAGTAGGTATCATGAGATGAGGAAGAAGAGTTGTGTGAAAAAGGCGAGGGCACACCGGACGTTGAATCCGCTGCCCTTGAAACAAAAAAAAATTGCACCTGCAGTATATTTAGAACTTCAGGGCCTTAGGCTTCTCCCAGCTGAAGCTCTGGTTGGTACCAAAGTGGCCGTTCTTCGCAGTCTGGCGGTAGATGGGCTTGGCAAGGTCGAGCTCCTTGACAATGACACCGGGCTTCATGTCGAAGTTGTTGCGGATAATCTGGACCAGCTCTTCAGAGGTCTTCTCCGAAGTGCCGTAGGTGTCGACGTAGATCGACAGGGGCTCAGCAACACCGATAGCGTACGACAGCTGGACAAGAGCACGGCGGGCCAGACCAGCGGCAACCAGCGACTTGGCAATCCAGCGGCCGAGGTAAGCTGCAGAGCGGTCAACCTTGGAGAAGTCCTTTCCGGAGAAAGCACCACCACCGTGGGCACCCCAGCCACCGTATGTGTCAACAATGATCTTACGTCCAGTAAGACCGGCGTCACCTTGGGGTCCACCAATGATGAAAAGACCGGAAGGTTGGATCTAGAAGACGTTCAAAAGGTGTTAGTAATGGGCAGATGTAGATAACGGACGCTTGGCCAGCAAGCATTCCAAGTGGAGTAGAGGACATACGTGGTAGACGGTCTTGTCGTCAAGCATGTTCGAGGGGATGACCTGCTTGATAATCTTCTCCAAGATCTCCTTGCGCAGCTGCTCGGTGGTGATGTCCTCGCTGTGCTGGGCCGAGACGACGACGGTGTCTACCCTCAAGGGAACGACGGCACCGTTGTCGTGCTTGTACTCAATGGTGACTTGCGTCTTGGTGTCAGGGCGCAGCCACGGGAGGGTGCCATCGCGACGAGCAGCAGACATGGCAGCGTTGAGCTTGTGGGCAAGGAGGAGAGTCATGGGGAACAGCTCAGGGGTCTCGTCGGTAGCATATCCGAACATGATACCCTGGTCACCAGCGCCGAGCTCCTCAAGAGCCTTCTCATAGTGGAGACCCTGGGCAATGTCAGGGGACTGCTCCTCAATGGCAATCAGAAGGTTGCAGGTCTTGTAGTCGAAACCCTTGGATGAGTCGTCGTAGCCGATGTCCTTGATGGCCTCGCGAACCGCCTTCTGGAAGTCAACCTTGGCCTTGGTGGTAATCTCGCCGAAGATCATAATCATGCCCGTCTTGGTGGCAGTCTCGCAGGCGACCTTGGAGAGCGGGTCTTGCGCCAAGCAGGCGTCAAGAACGGCATCAGAGACCTGGTCGGCGATCTTATCGGGGTGTCCCTCACCGACGGACTCGGACTAATTGGAAGTGATTTGGTCAGAACACGAGACCAGGCGACTAAAGCGGTCAACCGTTCTCTACCGGTCAAGAAGAGAAGACTCACTGTGAAGAGGAAGGTACCCTCGTTGTGCCTGGCACCGTTTACTCCGTTGGGGGCCATTTTGTTTGTGTGTATTACTTGAAATGGAAACTGAAGCTGTAAATGTAGAAAGAAAAGCAAAGAAAATAGAACCACCGAATTGGTTCAAGAAATATGAAATCGGTAACAGCTCAATCGACGGAGAGGGCCAGGAGAGGAATGTACGCGAAAGAAAGGAGGTTGGGGGATACAGAAAAAAAAAATCCGAAGAGAGTTTTATGGGAGGCTAGCCAGGGTGGGATGATTGGAAAAGATAACCGGAGGTCACTCACTGTCCATGACTTGAGACTTTGACCGTAGTAGGAAAGGTGGCTCCGACAAATTTACCCCGCCAACGTGGGTGCGCCGAGCTTCGGCAAATAGGTACTCTGTAGCTTTGCTACCAAATGTAGACAGATGCTATTAATTAAGCTAAAAAGCTCTACATGATGAGCTCATGGCTGTCGGTCAAAAGCAAAGAGATGTTTTGGGACATGTACTTCCTGCTTGCATTTTCAAGTTTTTCTTTTGCAAATCTTCACCGAAGTTGGCCTTGTGAATCCCTAAAATTCTACAAAATACTAGTATATTCAAGTAGTCCCTTCTGCATTGTGGCCTCTCCCTGTACACCCACCTGCTTCAAGCTTCGAGCTTTTGCCGCGGTAAAGTTTTATGAAATGAAACAATTATATGAGTCTTTTCTGCAGTGGCTTACTTGTGGTTTGTCCAAGTCATGACCAATGCTTTGCCGCGACAACAGACGAGTTGCCGCGTGGTTGGGATGGCGCCACACGATTGGATGAGAAATGAACACACTATTTACTGAGGCCGAATTTAGTAATAATTGCACGAGTACCATCAAAGTGGAAGTAACATACGACGTAAGGACGCCATGAGAAGACGACCGAGTTCTGCGTCAAGATCAAGACCGAATCCCGTGTAATCGGACAACCTATACCGATATCCTTGCGGGCATCGCATCAGGGCTCAAACCAATTGCGTGCTCACACGCTTGTGTTCTTCGGCCACTAATGCGATAAAGTGACTCAAAACATGGGATCAAACGTCGGTGAGTCCCTTGAAAAAAGCACCCTTGCCTGGGAGGTATTATAGCTGGAGCATCCCCGAAAACCCAAAGTTGACCGAAGTTCTAGCTCCCATCCAGGGACTGTAGTAGCCCCACCTCTGTAAGGGCGCGGGGTTCAGCTCAACGTAATTTACATTTTTTTTTCTCTTATCGCGTTCATGCCGTAGCTTATCGCAATGGGGGTTGTACAATTTTCGCGGCACTATGCCGCGTCCAAAGTGCCATTGTTGCGACCAGCCCTGAAAGTTGACTCGGAAGCTCGTTTATAATAATCTAGAGTCGTGTTTGGGCACAGAAAACAAAGATTTTTGGGAGAGCATACCTACGTCGGTCGATTCCTCGAACTATCGAAATCCCAACATTTCGTCAGAGGGCTTGCTACGCCACTTTTCCCTCCAAAAAACGATTTTGGTCCAGCCGCGTTTTCGTACACGCCAATTTGGGCTGCCGTCCAATACTTTTGAACGGCCAACATCTAAACGAATCACATCGCATCACATCGCATCAGACTTTGAAAAATCCAACAATAATCTTGGAAAGATGAGCAAATTCGGGGTCATGGTCATGGGGCCCGCGGGGGCTGGCAAGGTCGCGCAATCCTTCCCACAATCAATGGGAACTTCATCACGTAGCTAACGTTGCTTCTTCCTCTTGTGTAGTCTACGTTTTGCGCATCCCTGATCACCCACCTCCGTATGAACCGTAGATCTTCATTCTACGTCAACCTTGACCCAGCAGCGGAATCCTTCGAGCATACACCAGACCTGGATATCAAAGACCTAATTTCACTCGAAGATGTCATGGAGGAGATGGGTTTGGGCCCAAACGGAGGGTTGATATATTGCTTCGAGTTCCTCATGGAAAACCTTGACTTTCTCACAGAGGCGCTGGAGTCCCTGACCGAAGAGTATCTCATCATTATCGACATGCCCGGCCAGATCGAACTGTACACGCACATTCCGATCCTTCCGGCCCTGGTCAAATTCCTTACACAATCCGGTGCTCTCGACATAAGGCTATGCGCCGCCTACCTTCTCGAGGCCACATTTGTCGTTGACCGCCCCAAATTCTTTGCCGGAACGTTGAGTGCGATGAGCGCCATGATAATGCTCGAGGTGCCACATATTAACATCCTATCCAAGATGGATTTGGTGAAGGGACAGGTGCGCAAGAGAGATCTCAAGCGATTTATCAATCCCGACGTATCATTACTGGAGGACGATCCCGCAACCAAGGGAAACCAAACCGGTGCAGGAGATGAGGATATCGACGAAGAGCAGAGGCCGCCGCAAGACACAGATGTGTTGATGCGCGGTGCAAGCTTTAGGCGGTTGAACAAGGCGGTAGCAAATCTTATCGAACAGTTCAGCATGGTCAGCTATTTGAGGCTTGACTCATCCGACGAAGACAGTGTCGGCGCCATTCTGAGCTACATCGACGATTGCATACAGTTCCACGAGGCGCAGGAGCCCAGAGAACTAAAGGACGAGGAGTTTGAAGAGCCGGAAGAGTAATGATGAAATGAACGAAAGATAATACCCAAAAAGGAGAGCAATGATGTAGAACAGAGCGGCATGTTTACTGGAGATGGGCGCACATACCCAAATAAATAACTGGCGTAAGGACATGTCGTCATAATCGTAGGCTAGAGTCTGTCTCCAACATCACCTGAGTCTTGATCTAACGATGACTCCGTGCGTTCGCATAGGCACCTCTTTGTGCCTCTCCGTTTGCAGCGGCAGCCTGGTAGTTGCCATATTCCTGAAGCCATATGTCCTTGGCCCAGGCCACATATCCTGAAAGCTTCCCACCGATAACAAACACGTCCCGCATGGATTGTTCCAACCCTCTCTGGTATGCCATAGATAGTAGACTGACAATGACAGCGAGGGTGGTGGCGCGCACCACCATCCTGGTCCAGAACATGACGACGCGGCGCATCCAGTTCAGGATCTGGAACGCAAGGTAGAGGACAGTAAGGGTGAAGACTATGACAACCACGTCTGGGGAGTCGTACAATGCGCCGAGGAATCGGCTCACGAGCGGCTGGACGAACGGATACATGACGTCGAATGTTTTTTGGGCGTGGTAGACGAATTTGCGCTTGGCGATCTGGACGGGCGTGTTGGACTGTAAGATGTGTCGGAGTATGAAGTTCCTATAATCTGCCGGCAGCAGAGCTGTTTTGGGCGAGATGTTTAGCAAATCTACACCGTTCCGCCGGTGACTATTGTGAAAAATCTTCTTACAAGCCAGGTAGTCTAGAATGTCGTCACCCGAGTCCATGACTGGCCGAAAGCAAAACGCAAAAGGCAAGGAGGAGGATGTTGCAATCAACACAGACCGACGCGTCTAGTGTTTGTTCACCGTTGGTTAGAGCAGCAAACGAATGGGGTGCCGGTAGGAGCAGAAATTTGTCGTCCTTGGTAGTCTAGAGTCACTCTTCAGGGTCGTCGGCGTTTGTGAGTTTAGGTGGCGGTGTCTGATCTCTTGGCGGATTTCTTTATTTGTCCTTTTTTTTTTTTTTTTTCTTCGAATAAGTAAAAGTTGAGGTTCTTTGTTCTTAAGAGTGTCATCCTCTAAAATGGACCCTTGACCCTGTTGTTTACCCGACGGCCCCGCAATTAGGGATCCACGCATTTCATCCACAGACGTGTCGAGCTTTTAACGCCTTTTGGCGCTGCATTTGTTTTTGATTCTCCTTCCATTTCTAACCAAAACATAAGATATGTTTCCCACGTAGGACAGGTGCCTGCCTTAGTGTAAGGCTTGGAATATGGGATGATCAGTCTAACAAGCGATCAATTCATATATGGTAAGTTCTTTTCATACTTTCGAGCTAAGAATTTTACCCGCGCTCCCTTATGATGACTCTTTAAGAATTCTGCAATACTCAATGGCTTCACGGCCTTGCTGTGGAAATTTTTCACATTCTACCACTGATCCAGCGTCCCTCTCTGTTCTCCATGTTATTCAATTCCAAAAACGACACTGCTCAATCGCTAACTTGCTACCTAACTTCAGTCCATCCAAACTGTCATAATAAATACCGGATTTTACAGGTTTGACGGTTTCAACCATTAATAGGGTGGCCATCGGCGTACCTACCGCCCTTGATCTCGTACTTTGATATCATGTTTTGTATCTCGGTCATCTCCTCGTCCGACAAGTCAATGATTGTGGAGTTCTCCTTTACCCTCTCGACAGTGGTGGCACCTGGGATTGGAATGATGACTGGCAACCCATTTCGCTGGCTGAGAGACCGGACCCAGTTGATGGCCAGTTGAGCTGGGGTGCAGCCCTTCTTACTGGCCATCTCCTTGATCGCATCTACCAGCTTGAGGTTGTGTTCAAAGTTTTCAGGTTGGAACCTAGGCAATGATCGACGGAAGTCACCCTCTGGAATGTCGTCGAATGATTTGATTTCTCCCGTCAAGAACTGAGTATGATATTGTTAGTGTTATGTCTGCTAGGTTGACTTCATATGTTTCTAAATGGAGAAATATGGAATGTGCAACTAGTCATCCAATGCCCGCTAGATAAGGGCCACTTACCCCTCGTCCAATGGGGGAGTATGCCAGTATCGGAATGTTGTACTGCGCACAGGCAGCAGCAATACCGTTGTGCAGCACATCTGGGTTCCAAAGCGAGAGCTCGACCTCGACACTGTCTATCTTTGTGATTTTGACCGCCTCGTGTATAGTCGCGGCAGACACCTCGCTCAGCGATATGCCACCAATGTCGCCCTTCTTGACGTGCTCTTCCAACGCACCAAACGTCTCGGTGAGCGGGACCTTGGGGTCGCGGCGGGCACACTCAAAGGTGTCGATCTTTTTGCGGCCGTTGATGACTTTATTGCAAGTGTCGATCGAACGTCCCACGGATGCAGGTGAGCCGTCAGGGTGCAGCGTCTTGACGTCCACGCCAGCCTTCAAGCTGAAGACGACCTTCTCGGCATCCTCGGGATACTTGGCAAAGTAGCGCTCGAGCAGCACTGGGCTGTTGTACTCTGGAGTACCGTAGAACTCGCCTCCGTTCCACAAGTTGCAGCCCCTCTCGAGCGCTTCCCGCATGGCTGCGAATGCTTGCTCCTCTGGGCAAGGCTTTACCCTCCATGTGAGACCTATGATTGTTTGTTAGACAAATATCTTCAAGGAACAGCGAGGTGGCAGTCTACTCACCCATCAATCCGTAGCCAATGGGGCCGACTTCTTTGCCCTTAAACTGAGGCATTTTTGCACAGCTTGATCTTTTGTATTGCTTGGAATGCAAGATTTGGTGACTATCAATTTTGGAAACACAATAGTATTGGTTTGGAATGAGAAGCTCAGTTGTTGATACAAGTTTTCTGTTCGAGATCTTTCTTTCCTTTGTTCTTTTTGTCTTGTTCTCCTTCTTCTTATTTTTTCAAATGCCAATCAAGTCATAATCGTGGGTGTCAACGTCATTGAAATATAGAATTCTATGGAGACCGAGCGAATACTAGGTTACACTGATTGAAACCTTTCGGACTGGTCTAAATTGAATACTGGACTTTCCCCCCTCCACGTAACAGGTCCCGCCACCTACCCACGCCACGGACACCTTGTAAACCCCAGCGCCATCGGGCCTATTAGAACTATCACCGGTTCTTATTTGCCTTTGCTTTATCTTAAGTGTCGCCAAACGCAGGCACCCTCTCTCGACTTTACTGTGTTCCCGGTTAACTCGCGGAGTTTATGTGCTTGTAAATCCGAGCCCGCTAACACCGCGACATTTTGTGCCTCAAAGTCCCCGCCAAGACTAACCACTCTCCAAACCCTTCAGCGCCGTCGGGGAAATTAGAACTACCGCCCGCGTGGCTGGCCCATCTATTTTATCAAACATATTGGTCTCCATACTTTTGTGCTTGATATGCATCTGATCAAGTCGACGGGTTTAGATATTTTTGACGGTTTTAGTACAAAAGCTCGCAAGACCTTCCCTAAACTAAGATACACTGCTGGAAAGTGGCTCATAGGTACCTCATGTATAACTTTAGTCCAGATCGATTAGATTAACTGGCTCCCGGGTCCCATTCTCCTGAGCAACATTCTTCCCCTCCGCCAGAGAAGTCGTAGCTGGAAGCTGCGTCACCCGATGTGCCACCCCTGAACAGTCCGAAACCTGGAGCCGTGACAGTCCCTCTGACGGATGTGCATCCAAACACACGGGATCCTCTGCAACCGCGCGCTTGGATATGCTCAAAGGCTCACGTTGTAGTTCTGGTTCGTGCGGCCTTGTCTCTTGTTCGTATGGTGTTTTCCTCCTTGCTGCGCTCTGCCCCGTACGGCCGCGCGGCCTTGTATCCGTCGACGCGCCCGAGAGTTCCGCCCACCACCGGGGATAATCCCTGAGTCCGACCTCTCGAAGGCACTCGCGGGTCGCAGGCATCGCATGACGGTAGTGACATTCAGCACCCCACTGTTCACACATGGGAATTAGCTTACTTTGTGTCTATAGGCAGTCCTATGCGAGTGTCATTCACTTGGGAGAAGAGCTCACCTTGCACGCTCCACGATGACACCAGTTATGGCAGAACCGACGGGACTCTGGAATTTTCGTCTTTTTCCTCGCCCCGTGCGTAGGCTTCCGCATACCCTCATTACCGAACGGCTGCGTTGCTCTACCAGCTGATCGTTGATGTCGAGGAGACGCCGCCGCAGACACTCCTGCGCCCTTCGTTGCCATCTCGGTTGAGGGATCACTCTGTGCGTGGACCGAGCTCGACAGCCCATTTGGCGCGGCTACAAGAGCCCGCTTTGAATAGACGGGCGCTTTTCCCGCCGCGGTACGAACACTCTGTGGCGCAGCTCGAAGTGACCTACTCGCCTCGTCAGACTGCCGGTTCTGCACGGCGGGCATCTCGGCCTCCAGCTTGCGCGGAGCATCGACGTTGGGTCGTCCGGGCTCTGTCGTGTTTGTAAGCGTCTCGCCGTCCGGCCGCTCCCCTCGCTGCCTTTTCAGCTCCTTCAACGTCGCTGTCTTGACGTGATCACCTGTCGTCGTTCTGACAGGCTCCTTCTCGTGGGACGGGATGTTGTTAATGGTCGAGGCGCCACTCTGCCCCGAAGACAGATGGGATACATGGGCATATTGCATGGCTCTGTCGTGCACCGACGGGTCCACACTGCGAAGCCTAACCTCCAACATCTCCTCGGGCTTTTCGACGTGACCCAGGCTGGTGAGGCCGACGGCATGGTTGTCCCTGAGTGAGCGCGGAAGTCCGACGATCTCGATCCACTCCTTTTTTTTTAAAAAAAAAAATTGCCCCTTGAAGTTAGCAAGAGCTTCAAGATCTTCCGGGACAGTAGGGCAAGGAAAAATAAATCCCAATGATGGTTCTACATACGGGAAGGATGTCAATGGGTATCATGGGGACCTTGGACTCAGGGATGCTGACGTAGCCGGAGTCGGTCTGCATTTTCCTGACCGGACGGACGAGGTAGTACTGTAGCAAGAGCGCCATTGTGACCTTTGTGAGCAACGGCTGCTTGATAGGGGTTGGCTAAAGCTCAATGGTCCAATTATGCTGACGCTAGATAACGCATTATTAGAGCAGATTTTCAATGAATACTGGGGAGGCTGGGTCTATATATTGGGAGCAGGTGCTGTTTATGAGCTTCCAAATAAAATAGGCTATTGCGATGGGAATGACAAGGCCAGTGGTAGTTGTATTCCGCCTCTTTAGATGTGTGCTGTGACTGTCAAGCTTGATATATTTGGCTTGCAGGTTATTCAAACCCATGAGCAAACCAAACATAGCAATCGTAAACGCAGCTAGAATCTCTTTTTCAATAACAGATACTGTTTGTATTTCACACAGCGTCTCATGCTTGCCAAGCTCGATCAAGCTCTCAGTCACTTGGAAATTTATGTGTGGCACGTGTTTGTTCCCATAGTTGACATGCATCTGGAGGGGAAACAAAAACATACAACCAAGCAGTGACACCTCATCAAGTAGATATCCGCCCAACCCTGATCTTGGCTTCGTTTCCATCAATGCAGTAGCCAAACTGCCGTGGACTGTCGACAAGCTCCACCTGCCTCCGGACCAGACGTCCGTGTTTTTGATTACCTCCGTCCGCTGCTGCAGGCTCCGTATCATATCCCGCGACTAGGTCCTCGTTCCCACTGTCATCATCATCATCTTCATCAAACCCAGCGACAGGATCCCACTCGCCAGTCTCCCACACGAGCCGCAGCTCCAAGGGAGAAATACCGAACAACCTCCCGGCGATGCCCTTGACCGCATACATGTCCAGAGCACGCGGGATCTCTGCCTTCTTCACCAGCTCCGGAGCAGCATCGTCCGCACCCTCTCGAGCCGTCTCGGGGCTCTCCTCCATGCGAAATTCGACCTTGATAAGCCGCCCCTCGAGGAACGAGTGGCTGATCTCCTGCTGCCGCACGACGGCCGGCTCACCATACATCTCGCACAGTTCGGCGTAGCGCCTGTGCTGCGCCAGAATAGGACCCTCGGACCCCTCAGGCACGGTGGCGAGCTGGCGCGCGATGCGGGAGAGGTAGAACATCTCGGCGTCGGTGCGCTCGGCTGGCGTGACGGCGCTGAAGTTGAGGTGCTCCAGGCAGGCGACGCGGGCGATGGCGATCATGTATGGGTCCTCGCTGACGCTACGTTTGGGGGCTGTGGCGGTATTTGAAGTGCTGGGTTGGGTTTGTGATGATGTAGTCCCTCCGACGTCCTGGGAGACTGTGGTGGGGTTCTCGTAGACGGGATTGTGGGCAAGACGGAGGGAGCGAAGGCCTGGGAAGCTGTCGGGCAAAGCATCTACGAATGACCAGGTCGCTATGCGGTTGTATGATATGTCCAGATGGTAGATGCTAGAACTGAACACAGGGGCCGGGATGGTGTCATCTTTCGATACTGTTGTGATGTTGTTACCCTTGAGGATCAAATTGCGTAGGGAGCCAAGTGATGCTAGTGGAGCGAGATCTGACAGAGAGCCAAACTCGTTGAACTCGAGGCTCAGGGTGGTGAGTGAGTTGGACAGTGTTGCCGGGAATGGTGCTGGTATGGATGAGAGTTGGTTGAGATCGCAACTCAGGTTTTGTAAAGAGCCGAACCAGGAAGTGATTTGACATATTTCTTGCCAAGAAAGAAGGGTCTCATCTATTGCTAGCTCTGTAATATTACTGAGCACATCTTTAGCAGACTCAAGCCGCGGGTTTTTGTCAAGCACATTCCAAAATCTGTTCCCGTTGAGCCTCAGGTTTCGCAAATCGGAGAGCTGAGAGCAAATCTCGATGACGGTAGACATGTCAGATATCAAGTTTCGGCTGATATCGAGCTCGACGATGCGAGGGCAAGTTTCCTTCACGGAGCATTTATCCTCACTGCTGCCATCCGGCGAGGACACAAAAGAGATGCGGGCGCCATCCACAATGACTATGGTCAACTCGTGCAGCTGAGCCATTCGCCGGCGGATCTTGTCAAAACCGACCTCCTCGGCTACCTTGCCTGAGATGACAATCTCTTTTGGTCGTGAAGCCGCATCATCTACAACTTCATCGGCGTATTTGTCGCGGACCGCTTCGATAAACGACCGCGGCGGGTCGGATGGCCTCGTCGGGCGCACAAAGGAGGCGGCGGTGGGTGATCGCGACAGGCAGACAAAGTAGCGAACGCCCTTGTGGCAGCCGTCGTGTTTGCCCCGCGAAGGATCATCCCACTCGACGCCCAGCCAGGTTCCCGAAGTGCCGGCGACGTCGCCGATGTACCTGATGGTGCAGAGGGCGCCGTCAAACGAGAGCCGCTGGCCCACTTGATGCGTGGGAGCCATTAAGATGCCAGCCAAGGTAGGCAATTAATCAGATCTCAGAGAACAAAGTGGGGGTTGGACGAGGTTGATTGGATCCAACAGTGCTGTATGAAATAAATCAACGTGTTGTAAGTTGAGGCAACGAAACAGACTGTACGTAATTGATTGGCTTTTGTCTGCGAACTACACTGTACATTACAATGAATATTTCTTTCGTGCCCCACCTGAACCCAACATACACTCGGACAGCAGCATATTATCGTATGTGACTTGTGAGAATACTCAAAAAGGTAAGGCCTCGAATTCAGAATCAGAAAAAAAATATATATATATATAGTCAAGATAATACCTCTGAGATCCAGAGAGTCTATCGACAGGCTGTCGCATGTGTTTCAATATTGCGACCAAGAATCTTTTTTCCAACTTTATCCGAATCCAGATAAATAAATACCCAAGGTAAGGGAACCCCACCCACCTAAAATGAGCCTTAATTGTCCGCCAATTGAGCCCAAACCATACAAATCATATCACTTGCTCTGAAATGCTCCCAAATCATCAATGACAACTCTGAAACCCCATGCAAACGGCATTTTGCCTCGGCTATATTGCAGTACTTGTATCGGAAAAGTATTTACTCTTTTTGCGATGAACCACTGCTAGGCATGTATGTGGCCCTTGGGCACGACAAGACCAAGTTTGTGATGAAATTAGTCGCCCTTGTTCCCTACAGGGGGGCTTTCGTTACAGTAACATTGAACCCCCTTCGGCAATAATACGGGAGGAACTAGCCCCTGTTGCCCGACATCGGAAAATCCTTGCCCTTGCAGGCAGGTGCTTAATCATATCAATACAGAAACGTTCGTCTATCGGTAAGTTAGGGTGGTATGCATGCTTCCAGTTCGATTGTGAGGTTATCTTCAATGACTTCATCCTAATTTTTATTGTTACTTTTTTTTTTTTGTCTTTCCTAAATCCGACAATTTTAATGTATGTGGCAGCACATCTGCCTCATTAAATCATGGTCAAGGTCAAGGCCGTGCTTGCCAAAATCGGGCACATCATCTCTGCTCAATTGATTTTAATAGCATTTGGCGTTGCCTGCCTTTTGGCTTATTTTTTCCCAAGTAGGATTGTTTCTCAACATCCCCTAACAAACGTTCGTTAAGTAAAGCTAACCAACACCTCTTGCTCAGATGTCGGTGTTCATGGAGGAACGATCAAGGCAGAGTACAGCATTCTCTATGGTGCTGTTGGATTCATTTTCTTGGTCTCTGGCCTTCAGTTGCCATACGAGAAGCTTCGCACGCACTCCACCAACTGGAGACTCCATGTTATCACACAAGGCATCTCCTTTCTCATATTCCCTGCTATCACTCTCGGTAGGACTTCATCAATAATCAACTGTTTTCCCCAACTTGCGGTGCTGACAGGCAAAATCACTTACCGCATAATAGCTATCGTCCATATTATGATTGCTGCAGGGAATCTACAGACAAACGCAATCGATATATCTGTATTAGTTGGCATGATAGTTCTATCTTGTATACCCACTACCATAGCCAGCAATGTCGTTTTTACTCGAAATGCCGGTAAGAGAAGCCGCTCCCCTGCGCAGTATGGAACCGGGATCATGCAGAGAGTTTTCCTTACTGACACATGTACACAGGAGGTGAGGACGCTGCTGCTATTGTCGAGGTCGTCATCGGCAATGTCTTTGGAGCATTTATATCTCCCGCTTTGGTCTACGCCTTCATGCCTAAACTTCCAGAGTTTGATGAATGGCAACCAGCATCACCAAGCACCTTATCTGCAATGTACCAGAAGGTAGCCCAGCAGCTTGGCCTCTCAGTCTTGATTCCACTCGCGGTCGGCCAAGCACTACGTTATTTCTTTCCCAAGCCTGTAAAATGGGCACTGGAGAAGTTGTATCTTGGAAAAATATCAACCATCTGTCTTGCCCTTCTCGTCTGGTGAGTTCTTCTCAACTATTTTCTATCAAGCTCGCTCCATTTACTTGGTGATTATGACTGACTGGAAGAGAAGGACAACATTCTGCGGAGCCTTTGCAACGGGCGCCCTCTATGTGACCCCAAAAGCCTCACTCGTCTTTAACATATTTATGAACATCGGGCTGTATCTCTTGTTCACCGTCATCTGCTTCTTTTCCGCACGACCACCCCTGAGGTTAGTAGTGTGGGCCGAAGGAGTATTTGAGAAGAAACCGTTGTGTAAGCTCCCGATGCTCTTGAAGCGTGTCATTGTACCGAAACGCATGTCCATGGAGCAGACGATTGCCGTGTGTTTCTGTGGCGCCGCCAAGACGACAAGCCTCGGTATCCCTCTGGTCACTGCCATGTGGAGCGAGTCGGATAACCTCAGGAGGGCCTTTATTCAGATTCCGGTTCTGCTCTACACCATCGAGCAGGTCTTTATCGCCCAGCTTTTGGTGTATTTCTTCAAGCGGTATATGAAGAGGGACCAGAAGGATTCTGGGACGGATGTGGATACTGTGGAAGACCCTGTGCCGGACTCGCTGGAAGATGTGAGAGGCCCGTCGCTTCCTGTAGATGCTTCAAGGAAATCTGGTTCAGGGCCAAATCCAGTAGATACTCAAAAGGAGAATCAACCGGAAAAGGCCATCACTATTGGAAAATAATTTGGGTCAGTTACCCGGGTGCACCGGGTTAAACATGATAAAAAAGCGACTTTATAGAGCCTTGGAACGTATATAACAAAGCCGGCATGTTTACATATTTCTAGCGAGCTAACTGGATTTTTAGACATGACAGTTTGCTGCCTGTTGCTGTTTGTTGCAACCATACTACAAACTTGATCAAGCGCAGCTATTTTTTCCACCCTTTGATCAGTATTATATCACTTGCAATTCCATCTTCTTATTCAACCTTCATTTCCTTTCCTTCTCTTTCACTCACAAAACCGGTTACTGTTAATGGACAACCCATACATTGTTACCGCCACTAAGCTCCCCAACCATGAACACCGAACAATCATCTCATTTACTCCGGCCAACAACCGCTTACGCCGGCCGACTCGACAGAGACTTTGGCGTTGGTGACTCCAACGCCGCCTCCGACACAATCTCATGCCTCCGCTGGGCTCCCAACACTGGCGGTTCCAGATACCGGCTGGCGTCGACCTCGTGGGACGGCAAGGCCCGCGTCTACGATATCTCCAACGACGGCAGCTGCACGCTGGGGGCAGTCTTTGGAACATCTGACCAACCGCTGTTTACATGTGCCTGGAGCAAGGTGAGCAAGGGAGCGCAATCGATTAGGCATAGCCCATCAATGTCAAAAAAAAAAAAAAAAAAAAAAAAAAAGAAGAAGAAAAAAACTGTCTGACACTACCATCCCCAAAATAAAACAACAACAGGACGCCACCATAACAGCAACAGCCGGAGCCGGCAAGTCCATAACCCTACACGACGTAGCAGGACGGCAAAACGGCCACACCTTTGCCGCACACGACGCACCCATCAGCGGCATCTGCATGCCCGAGACCTCGTCGCACCAGGACCCGGTGCTGATCAGCGCGTCGTGGGACCAGACCGCGCGCGTCTGGGACCTCCGCAACACTGCTTGCGCCTTGCACGTCCTCCGTCTCCCGGAGCGCGCCACCGCTCTCGTCTCATCGGGCCCCAAGGTCCTGATCGCCACGGCGGACCGCTTCGTCCACGCCGTCGACCTCGTGCGCGGCGCCGCCGCCGTGCAGCGCTCCGTGCAGGTCCCTCTGGACCACAGGGTCACGACGCTCGCGCTGGCTGCGGACCAGAAGACGTGGGCGGTTGGCGGGATTGAGGGCAGGGTTTGGGTGGATAGTTTGAGTCTTGTGGATGAGAGGTGAGAGAGAAAGGAAGATGCCCAGGGTGACTGATGATTGAAAAGAAAAGAGAAACGAGAAAAAAAGCAGCAAAGGTGGGTGATACTTGAGAGGTTATAAGATATCGGAAGCTGACCAAAACCGCCCCTGAAAAAAAAAATGGGCTCCCCTCCATCCCTCAACAGATTCAGACAATTCTGCTTCAAGGCCCACCGCGACCCGAGAGACGCAAACGGCGAGGTCAAGGTGTGGACCGTCAACGACGCGGCCTTCAACCCTCGAGACAGTGACGTGCTGAGCACGGCGGGGTCGGACGGCACTTTTGTCTTTTGGAACATTGCGAGCCGCTCCAGGCTTTGCTTCTTTCCCGCCCTCCCGGGAGCCATCACGGCGACGTCATTCAGCCCGGACGGTCGGTTGTTTGCCTATGCCGTCGGCTACGACTGGTCAAGAGGGTTCTCTCATAACCATCCCGAGTACCCGACCAAGTTGATGCTGCACCCGGTGTCGGAGGAGGAGCTCAGCAGGAGGCTGTGAGGCTTCGTTTGGTGGTGATCATGCGGCACTGTTTCGTCTAGCGTTTATCCTTGGCTTTGCTTCCTTTTAGTGGATGTAATAGCTTGGCAGGATTCGAGACCATCCATACCTAGGTAGTTAGGATCAGGGGTGCAATTTCGTATCAACCAGGTCCCGCCTGTTCTGGATAACCTATGACAAAGCTATATTCACTGATCAAGGTGGCAGCTTTCACGATTTCTATATGTAAAAGCCACAACAAATGCCATGCTATATTTCCTCCTGGCTATGCACCAAATCCTCATCAAATACCTTTTTCCACTCGCGGTAAACAGCATCCCTGATGGCCTCGTGTCCAAGTGAACGCTTTATACGAGAATAAGGAGCAATGTCAGTTCTTTCTATGTCTTAAAAGTCATCTCACAGCTTCACAGAATGAACCTACCGGATGAAAGGTCTTGGCATAGTATATCGAGGTATACCTATAGTGCAATATTAGCAACGGCAAACCCAAAAAGAGGCCCCTCACTTCAGAGTACTCACTGTGCAGAAGCATCATCGTCACCGTCCACAACCACAGGCCTCACAAGCCGCAGACTGGGATCCCTCTGCTTAGCCATGGCCATGTAGCAGAGGGCCAACGCACCCCAATCTCCCGAATCCCGTGCCGGCCCAAGACAAGTGTCCGGATCGACAACCGGGGCCTCCACCCGCCGCGGCTCCTCTTCCATCACAGCCTCGCCACCACCCCCATTATCCTTCCCACCCACCAGAAAGAACCAGGTATCCTCCCTCTGATAATCCGGCTCCAGCACGCCCGGCTCACAAAACCGATGACCGTCGAACTTCTCATCATAGTCCACAAACAACACCCTCTGCCTGCGCGACGCAAACCTTGAGTTCACAGCTCGGACCGTGTTGCGCAGCCTGGCGTTGACGTCGTCGACTAGGCCGTTGAGGCGCGCCCGTAGCCTCGCCGAGAGCTTCGGGCCGCCGAGCCACACGCCCAGCGACCTGTCGTCGCACGCCGAGGTGCGCGCGTCAAAGAAGCGAGCGTAGCCCGTCACGACGACAGAGAACCGCGGGTTTTGTTCCCAGCGAGCCGCGTCGAGGAGCGAGAGCAGCGCCATCTCGAGGCTGAGCTCAAAGGCTGGGCTGTCGAGGAGGTTCGTGGCGCGCCGGATAGCCGCCGCGCAGGTTCCCGAGTAGAAACCGTAGAAGCGGAAGATGCACTATTTGGGGAGAAGGGGGTTGTGTTGTGTTTGGCGGAATTTTAGTAACAAAAAAAAAGAAGTTCAAGTGCAAATCGTTCTTTGTTTATTCTAGTTTTCGGAAAGCATGGAATCTTGAAATTTAGGTCTTCTTACCGAGTTGAGGACATCAAAAAACCCCAAGTCGTTGCCACCGATAGACAACGTAGCAAAAGAAGCCGGAAGCGAACCGTTGATGGACGCTATCTGACCGCTCTGGCCGAGCAGATCCGACGACGTCGCGCCGGTGCAGCTGCGCCACTGAAACACGGGCCGGGGCGTGCCTTTACTGCTCCCGCCGCCGTCTTCCTCCCAGGCCTTGACGAGGTCTCGATAGATGAGGCTGGTGTAGGCATGATTCCCCAGCCGACACTTGTCCTCGTTGCCATCATACTCGGTCCCGATGCCTGCACCGTACGAGTCACCCAAAGCTATGTAGCCTATTCCCGATCCGGTTGCTACGGCCAGGGGAGGGTCGATGGGCTTCTGCGCATGCTCGCCGTCATCGGACCATGGTGGTGATATCCAGGGTGGAGATTGCGCAGATGAGAAGCCAAGTGTGACAAAGAACAGCGCTAGCCATGTGGCCAGGAACGGCTGCTTTTCCAAGTACATGGGTTATCGGCGTCCTTTGCGCGCTGTTGTAGAAATCTTGTGGAGATTTTCTTCTTGCTTTTTTCCCCGTCTACCACGCGTTATTCTTAATCGGATGTCGGAACTGTCATAAAGAGCGTGTCAATGCATAGTGACGTGGATTTTTGATTGAAATTAGGATGGAGAGAATAAAGAAAAAAAAGATAGATGACGCTCGTTACAACCCGCTAGCCAAAATTAACGTAAGTACCTACCTACATAGAGAGGTAAGTAAGCAGATGCAGGTCATGTGCTTCAAGATCAGCAGGAAATGTAAGTGGCTGTCGGATTACTTTGCCCGAGAGTTGAGGAAAATCGACCTAAATCGAGCTATACCCGTCTCATCCGAAACGGTGCTTTGTTACTCCAAACTAGATCTAGATTGTTTCCATTTGGTAATGTCAACTATCGGTAAGCAAAGGGAAGCGCGGGGTCAGCTCTAGAAACTCGACTTAGAATTCCAGGTCTACAGTAATATGAAGAACACCGCATGGGAAAACAGCACTATTTTTAATCTAGGTACTTAAAGCTTCCGGTCAAAGTGCTAGAAACCCATCATATGATCGAAACATGCATTCAAGTTGAACACACCACGACTTCATGGTTACTCCCAAAACAAAAGCATCAAAGAAATTCATCAAAACTCATCAACCAGGCCGGTCGTCTATTAAAAAATAATTTGACAAAAAAATGCAAAAGCAAATAGGCAAACAATACAGCTGATTCAACAAAGAACTGTACAGGTTGAAAGTCGGACAAACCGAAATCCCCCTTTCGTGGTTCCTCCCAATCAGTATGCCCTGGATATCAACTACAAAAAGGAAACCGGCGTTAGGGATAATAGCAAAGTCAACAACAGGATCGATGGAACCATCATCACTGGTTGCCCCCGACTAACTCAGGACTGAGAGCTCCGGCGCAGCTTATCCTTAATCTTATGACCGAGACCCCTGATTCCTTTTCTGTCGGGGCTTCCGCCCGTAGACTTGCCGCTGGGTGAGACCGCCTTACGGGTGGGCGAATCTTCCTTCTTGTCCGCCGCCGGCTTGTCGGTGTGGATGCCTTTGTCGTGTAGGATTTCTAAGGCAGATGTCAGCACAACAGTGTTCATCAAGAAACATGTGCAAGGTATGGATGGCATTTGAGAAAAAAAAAGGTTGCGACTTACTCTCGGCCTCTGCTCCAGCACCAGGGTTGGCGGCATCAAAATCGCCGCCATCAGCAGCGACACCAGTGCTGCTAATATGCTTCATACCCAGAGGCTCGCCATCTTCGTTGAGCTTGGGAGAGTCCTTCTTCTTCTCGGCGTCATCTTTAGCAACGTCTGCTGCACCATCGACAGGGTTCGGAGAGTCTGTCTTGGCATCCGCCGGCGTGTTACCAGCGTCGCCTCCGCGCTCCCGGGCAACCACCTCAAGTGGTTTAGGACCGGGGCCCTTGAGCTTGTCTGCCTGAAGGGGCTCGACATTGTCGACATCGTGCTTCTTCTCCTCCTTGTGGTGTTCGGCCGTGGTCGCGGGATCACGGACGTCACTTTGGTGAGTGGTGCTGTCATCCTTCATATGGGACGAAGGCTTGTCTCCGACGGTTGGGTCAGCTTCAGGCTTGTTTTCCGTCTTGGGTTTGCTCTCGTCTTCGGTCTTGTCGTCTATCTTGATCTTGCTCTCGGCCTGGGTCCTGCTGGCAGCGTCGACATTTTCAATGTTGCCGGCGTCAAACGGCTCACCCTTGGCCGTGTCTCCTTGGACACCTGAAATAGGCTCCTTCTTTGTTACATCGGGGGTTGCGGGAGCATCTTTGTCGTTGGTAGTAGTGGTGTTGTTGTTGGTCTCCCCCCAGATGGCCTTGGTTGCCACGCTTGCCAGGCTGTTGATTGCTTCCATTGTGCTTGTATTATGTGAGGTGTATTAAAATATATGATATACGACCCAGGTTATGGTGGTGCGCTTCAAAATTCTGTGTTGGTGAGCACTACGCCGTGACGTTGTTTGTGATCAATAGCAACAGACTTCTTCTCGGAGACTAACAGTAAACGGACTCGACTGGATTTTTTAGAAATAGTTTTTAGGGTCCCGAATTTAAGGTAAGTTTCGGCACAATTATGAACTCGTGGCACGATCTGGTGGGATGTTTTATCAGGAGTCAGACGAAGGTAGCTATGAGTGAGTGGGAAAAGAGGAGTTGGGATTATGGTAGTTGATTAGACGGACAAAGATTCGAGGCTTGGGGAGAGTATGGCATATCTATAAATCAGGAAAGGGGCCATCCATGACCTGGGCCCTAGTCTAGAACAAGGATGGATTGGACGGATATGCTACAAGGACAGGCAGCTGTTGCGTGGAAACTTTTGCGGGTGACGTCTTGGTGCAGGGTCCCTTAGCGAATGATGCCACCGAGACCCACACCATCGGGAACTCTGCTTTGTGTAGCTGTTCGTTCTCTCTTGCTAGGAACGAAGGAGGGAGGCAATGAAAAAAGAAGGCATGTCCCCGCTGGTAGGGCGAAGTACTTTACATTAGTGTGGACCAGACAATCAATTCAGCATGACAAGACCCAGAAAAAAAAAAAGAAAGATCCTATGTGTTACTACCCTACCTCCACGGACAAAGTACAAGTACTCCTCGGCTATTCTGTACCAGTAGTATGAAAATTGCTTCATGTTAATCTCTTTCCTTCCAGTGGGATTGTGGTTATGATCAATATTGCCCTCGTGCACCATTACCCAAAAGGTAACTGTGTACATCCTTTCGACGCATCATTCGCACAACTGTGCTTGAAAATGTCTTTTTTTTTTTGTTTTTGAAGTCTCCAAAAGCTCAGGTGCCACCAAGTTCAAGGAGCCCCTTATTCGATGGTCGCAAAAAAAAACAAAAAGAACAAAGAGACACAAGTGGGCTGCGAGGCATGACGTATGTCTTGGTTTGTATGATGATACGTCACGCGGGGGTGGGGAGCCACACGCACGCTTACGCTTGCCGATCCACAACCTTTTTACTTGGCCTGGTCCTGGGGGCGCATCATCAAGTGGGGAAGGAACGACAACCGACAAACAAAAACTGCAGCCAAGAAAGGGGACCGAAATGCTTGACTACCTCCATCCGACCTTTCAGGTTGCCTTTTTAGTGCAGCATCTACGGTACCGCATTAACAATCTACTACTACCCTCCAGTTAAGGACCAGGAAATTTTGTGATGGCGTCAAGCCTTGTGGCGCGCTAATGGACACCACCTACCTCAACGCTCGGAATTTTGCCAAGCAAGGGTCTCATTCTGCCCTATTAGGAAGCTGGCCTCGGAGACATGAAATCACCAGCAATGGGGATGGGAAAGAGTAAAAAAAAAAAACCTGCAACAATAGAATGTCATTCTAGGTGGCTGACTGACTGGGTATCATGGTAAAGACTGAAAGCAAGTCTTGCTCACAACGCTATCCCCAAACGACAAAACACCCCGGCATGCAACCTCTAAACATGCGCTGAATAACGACAAGCTGAACTTAAAGTCAACATATCCACACCGAATGCAAAATCGGCAAGTACAAGACACCACTCTCATCCAATGTCTACTCAGCCGCTGTGCTGGTGTTTCCACCACCAAGGACGATGGTCAACACCTTAGGATTCCCATCGTTCACCGTACCCGCCTGGTCACCACCACCAGAAGGCACAACATCGTCGTATGGGAAGGCGTATCCCCTCTTGTCGATGTTGACCTCGTGCAGAATGCGTGAGTAGTGATTCGTCACGGAATTGGTGTAATATGTCGATATATGCTCCCCGTCCGGCTGGTTGGCGTTGATGAGCAGCGTGGACCTGTTGAACGCCGCCGCGAGTCTGGCCGCGATGTTGCGGAGTTGCTCCTGGTTAACGCCAGCCGGCGGTGCAAACGCACCCGAGTCGGACGAAAATATGTCCCTGCTGCTGGGCCGACCAAAGCTGCCGACGCTGCCAAAGGCCAAAAGACCGTTGGCCACTCGGCCCTTGACTACTCCCCAGGTGAACTGCGTGTTAACCGTGAGGTCGGTGCTCGAGTACTTCTGCCACACCTGGTCGACATATCCATCGTAGTAGGTGGCAAACAGCCCGCTAAAGAGATTCATGCCGGTGTTGGGGCTGACGGCGCGCAGGAGCTTGCTCGACCCGGTTTGTCGGATCAGCAGTTTATCCCAACCGGCACCGTCCTTCACGTTCTGGTCCGTAAGCTTCTGAGCCACCGTCGCCAGCCCGTCGGCCGGCATCCCCTCGACCCGCTGCGTGGCGCTGCTGTTGGACTCGAGCACGAGCGCGATGGGATGGTTGACAAAGTCGACGTAACTGATATTGGCAAAGAGCTCCACCTCGTTGAGGGTGAACTCGCAGAAGCTCCAGTTCAGCTGGTAGTTGGGGTCGGCCGGGTTCATGATGGACGGCTCTACGAGCGCCGCACTGCCACCGCTGTCGATACCCCTGTTGAGCAGGAACGTCAGCGTTGCATCCTGCACGAACCAGACGCGCCCGCCCGATATGCGCGGAACCGTGACAGTCGTCGTAGACCCGGGCGCACCCAGCGGGATCGCGCAGTCGGTCTGCAGGGGTTGAAGATCCGCCGCCGGACTG
Organism: Pyricularia grisea; assembly: GCF_004355905.1. Classification (NCBI taxonomy): domain Eukaryota; kingdom Fungi; phylum Ascomycota; class Sordariomycetes; order Magnaporthales; family Pyriculariaceae; genus Pyricularia; species Pyricularia grisea. The sequence goes on from NW_022156719.1 coordinate 3,294,177, forward strand.
GCCGGGTAGTAGAGGCTCTTTCCGTCGCGCTGCACCAGGACTACGCGCGAGCCGTTGCTGACATCAAGACCGGTGATGTACGCATACACGGTTGAAGAGGTTGTGTTGTTCCGAAGGGCAAAGGGCATGGACTGCGGTGTGGCCTGTACTCCTACCGTACTTCCAGTCTCCTGAGGTGGCTCTTTGGGAGCCATCAGGATGCCATGCTCTTTTTGTTGTTGCAAGACTTCTTGAAGGGTTGCCATATTGACAGCTGTTGATGCAGAAGATATTCAAAAGCTGGTCCTCGAATATCTGATTATAGTTACCCAAAAGGGGAATACAATGGCACCAATTATGTGCGGATGGTACTATAGATTTCCAAAAAAGGTATAATGGGTTCCAGTGTGGCCAAAGTTTGAATATCGACGGTTGACGTATGTTAATATAACACAATGTTCCAGAAGAATGATGTTCGATCTGTACCACCGACTGTCAATCCATGGGCAGTTATCTCCCATCTTATACCCGCTCTCCAAGACGCGCTAAACCCTACGCGCGATGTTGCATTGAAAAACCTGAACATGAACCATTCTCCCATCACCTGGATATCATATCCCCCCTGATGACATTGATACCCTCCCTATGGACTATGTAGGATGTCATCATTGCGTTGACATGGTGTGCCAAGGTGTGAACCATATGGGGTCCACGAGATTAATACGATGATATTTTTGTTTCGATGACAACTACCACTGGGGCTAGGAAGGAATAGATGGTATCAAATGTTGTTTTCGAGCTGATATCAGGTGGCGATTGAACAACGCATGTCCGTGGTATTAATGTCTTTTAAACGACGGGGGGATCCAGCGCCACCAAGTCATGATTTGATCTTCCCAAATAAAAACCAACCCAAGACTCGGTACTTGAAAGCTAAGGGGGGCCGTTCTTGCGTGTCCCTTGCATCGTGTTTTGGAATCCCCTGCAGGATCTAAACGCCCAGATATGGGCGGAAATAAAAACAAAGAAAAAGACCAAACTGCCGGGTTCCCTGTCTCGCCCTCTTGTCATCAAATGTCCGCAGCAGGGGCACGAGCATAGTCTCAGACTCGGAACTGTGGGTAGGATGAACCAAAATTAGGGGACTTCTATTGTTTGTTTCCCCGCAAATCACCAGTTCGTGACTTGTTTATAGGTATGTTTCAGTCGATGTTTTCCGGGCCATCGCCAAAAATAATATGAACCGAACAGACACGCCCGCCACGTGGAGAGCTCATAAAAAAAAGACAAACGGCAGTTCTATTCGTTTCTTTCCACTTTGGTTCGCTTGTAAGCAGAGAAAGAGTCAAGTGCTCTCCCCAGGACGCTGTCTTGGATGTGTCGGCTGGACAGAGTAAAGCTTGGAGACAAAGCGGGGGGTAGGTCTTTTGGGGGAGTATGTATGTTGGGTTGTCAGCACGTGATGCCCCTAACAGATGCCATTACGTAAATGGGCAAGTCAATCTTCTCAAAACAAACCATCAGCTGCATGAAATATGAGCATTCGTTAAGCAGTCAGGCTACATTTGGTTGTCACTTTGAGCGTGGAACAAGAGGACAACCTTCAATTTTTAAATGGAAAAAAAAAAAAAAATACAAAAAAGAAACAAATGCTGTCTAATTTTGAAAGATCTGTTCTTTGTGTATATTCATGTATACACAGCTCAAAGTATATAAATAACATGACCAATCCCGCATAGCATTTCGTGATCAGGGGTGATTGATTACCTTTGCCGCAACCAGCTTGACAATCCCAAGAGAGAAAAAGAAATACCCAATATATGCCCCAAATGCATCAGCACAATTCGGAAATCGACATCGGTGTTTTCTACGTCTTCAACATATAAAGGGCCAAAAGTAATATTGAAAATTATTGATACAGTCTCACCTATACAGCTTTCCTTGTGTTGTATCGGGAAATTTCAGTTCATCTAGTCAGTATCACGTCTGGGGCTAGTTAGGTCGTCGAAGTCGTAATTATCTTTAGATGACCCCACCAGTGGCTTTTGAATTGCAATCAGCAGGTTTGTTGAAAGCCGGTTCCAACTCGGATTTCTCGCCGATGTTTGTTGAAATGCTGCTGGAACCTGGTTGGGGGTGGACGGGAGGTAGTTGCTTGGGGTAATACTCCGTTGTAGGGCAACGTGAGCGAAATATGCCACAGCGTAAATGATCTAAAGAAATTTGATATGCATCATTTCTCTTTCTTATTCTTTTTTCTTGTTCACAAAATGGGACATAGTGGGTACGTAAAGGAGGATGAAGAAAAAAAAAAGATGATATGTAGGAACGGAGAACAATAGAGTCAACAGTAGATTACTTCATTTTAATATCAAGAGTTGTGTTATACCAACAGCATAGCAACTGGTATATTATCATGCCATTTCTTATGCAAAACTATACTCAACAAGTTCTTACAGATAGCCACCAGTTATACTTGATGGAATGTCCAGCCTACCAGGTGTCTTTTGGCCTTTCGAGATCAGTCCTCTCGGGGAATCCATGGTCACCAAAATCGCTGGCTATTTTTACAGTTGATAATTACTATTTTCAGCGCTTTAAACAGTTTCTTTAGGCTTAAGCTTTTAGAGCTTATGCTTTCTGCGCCTGCAGCTTACACATTAATGGAAAAAAGATTGTCCTGGGTATCACAACACCCCCTTCCCCCTTAACTCCGCAAGGAAACCGAAACAAATTAGAAAGAAAGCAAACAACACGCTTCGTGACATTCCAACCAACTCCAGAAAATCCGGTCAACAAGACCAAGCACCGAGTGAACTCCATCAGTCACCACAGATCAGAGGAGAAAACCGTACAGAGCAGCGCAACAACCACAGCGAACCACGACACAGCGTTCGCGCCAGCCGCCAGGGAGTTACGTGCCTCGAACCCACCCGCCGACACAGTCTGGTTGTTCGTCATGTTGGACGCAGTGCTGAACAGCGACGGGTTCGCGACGCTCACCTTCTCCGGGATCTGGCAGACTGCGCCCGGGGCGGCCACATCATGACACCTCTTCTCCCAGTCCTGCTTCCTGGCGTCGCTCGACGAGTTGAAGTACGCCCTGACGTAGGCGACGGTAAGCATGGCGTCGCGTTGCGGCGGCCCGCCGCTCCACAGCGCGTTGCCGTTGCTCCAGTGCTGCAGGATCAGGTGGCCCGGGTGGTCGGGGACCGCGTCGCCCGTCATCTCGGCGAGCGCCTGCCCGTCGGCGTAGAAAATGACGCGCTGGGGTAGAAAGTCCATGCGGTACTCGTGAAAGTCCCGCGTCGGGTCGAAGGGGAGGTTGATTTTTTTAAAGTTGCCCGTTGCCTGCGCGTTGTAGCCCGCCTCGAGGGCCGCGCGGGACTGTAGGACCAGGTTGACAGGGAAGATGTTTTTGGATGCATCAAATTCCTGGGAGAGGAACTCCATGTCGATTTCTTGTGTGTCGTTGTAGTACTGTAATGTTTGTCAAGTCAAGATCGAGTCAGCAAAAACACGACTCTGTTGGGTTTGTTTCTTTGTAGCATATATCAAAGAACATCAATATATATATACAACTTACCCAGAAGAAAGCTGCACATGTACCCGGGTCTCCCGTGAGTTTGAGACCAGCTCGAAAGGATCCCCATAGAATATCGCTTCTCGAAGAGTCGAGCTCCGCACTCGGCACCATGTCATCAACCACCTTGCTCCTGACGATGAGGTCGAGACCAGCCGCCTGTCCGTTGGCCCCAGTGTCAAGTCGAATAATGCGACTGCTACGGGCGGGATTGGGAACGATGTTGTCTTTTGTGAACACCTCGCCGAAATCGCCACGGGCACTCTTGCTCGACTTGTTCCACGTCTGGCCCAACCAGTCGGTGTTGTCTGGCAGGTGTGTGAGGTGCGTAAAGTCCGTCTCGAGCAGGTCTGTGAATAACACCTCTTGGTTTTCACTTGCCACTGAGGTGGCATAGCCGCACTCGCAGTCGGCGTTTGCCTTGCCCAGTAACAGCATTACCAAGATCGCCAACTGGATGAGATGTAACCTTAATGTGAGAATTCCATGTGCAGTGCACATCTTGTGCCGCAACGTAGCCATTGTTCTCGTTGCCGCCATTGAACATGACAGACACTAGTAGAGTCGATGATCTGCAGAACCAGGATTTAAAGATAAATAATAAGAGATAGTAAGGCCAGGATCCTGTCCAGGCAAACAAAGTTAAAAATAAAGATTGAGTGGAATTGCTGAGCCCGGACCTCTTTGTCCTTGTGGCTATGCATAAAAGTGATTCGGGGCGAAGGAGTGAATGCAAGCTGACATCGAGTTGGCTGTTCAACAACACGAGATGTCGTGAATCCCAAGAAAAGTCTACGAGGGGGGAAACGAAAGAACGCAGTTATTCACTGCAACAACATAAATGAATATCTTGATGACTAGAAATATGGATAGAACGGATAAGAGCAGGCGAAACAAAGAACAGAGACAGCAACATCACCTTCTAGCGGCCGAAGGAATGGATTATAAAACAACCACAGAGTGACTGACCCTTCTTGGCATCCGTCCCACCATCTTCTCCCCTCTTGTGTGACAGCCCCTTAGCACAGGTACCTTCCCACCATGCCGTTGAGTAAACATGGGGAAAAAAGTTAAGACAAACGAAAGGACGTTGCTGACCCGTGGAGCTTAGAGTGGTTTCTCCTCTCTCTCTCAATGGGGAGCCATTCCATCTGCAACCATGTTACCCCATGGGAGATAGAGAGAGGAAGCAAGCCACGCTTGTCTCTTTTTTTTCGTCTCCTCCGAATGCGCACGTATTTGGCCGATACGAATTGGATTAAAACACCGAGGGCCGGAACTAAGCTAGGCTAGTCCAGCAAGCTCGTCGTGAGGCCGTCTCGTAATTGTCGGGGGATAGTGGGCGCCCTTGTGTCTAAAAAAAAAAAAAAAAAAAAAAAAAAAACCGTCCGTGTCACTACTTGCCAGCCTTATAACCAAAAAGTGACCTCTTCCCCGGAGAAAATCATTGTTAATCCGCGGAAGTAACTCTGGGGTCATGTCAGAAAAGCCACTAGTAAGTAAGATAGATAGGTATCTATATTTAACAATAGTTCTGGTGAGAGACGTAAGCCGAAAGATGGTGCAGGAACTGTGATTGATGATAACGATTGTGCTGGGTGCCGACATATTGGTTGTTAGTTAGGCTGGTCAAGGTAACCTCTTCCATCGTTTCGCACCAGTGCATCGACGTCCTGAGTTGGCCACACCACAAGACCCCATGACTTTTACTTTTTTTTTCCTTTTTTTTTTTCCCCCCCCTTCAACTAAAGAGAAATGTTGCGCACCAGCACCAACGCTAACTAGCGCGACCCCTAATTTGTGCTGACGGCACTGCACCATCTTGGGCGACTGTGTTGGAGAGACTACAACAGTACTCTTGCACAGTCAAAAGTCTTACTTCTCGCAACTTGGGTGAGTAACCTCCATTCACAGAGCGCTTCCACTTGGAAGCCCACCCCCGAAGCCGTACTCGTTTACATGTCCGATAACCAAGACATTCTTGCCTTGACTTGTAGGCCTTATCCAATAAAAATATGGCACAATCACATTACAACAAGAAATTAGTACAAAGTCATGAGTGGGGTCTCATTGCTACAGGCGCAATTACAAGATGAAAGTTTGCAGACCATAAACGCAAAGACCCCAATGAAGCAGAAGTTCAAGTGACGACCATGTTTTGACAGCAATTTGGTGATGGTCTAGACTAACTGAGGCATCCCGTTGGAACCATTAAGTCGAAAATGAAAAGCCTGACACAAGAGCATGCATTTCGGCACTGCCTTAGGCCACAGGGGTAAGTAAGATGTAATAATAACTGCGAAGTGTATATCGAACAAGGTATCAAGGAGAGCAAAGAAACGAGGGAATATGTTGCGATATAGAGAGGAGCAAAAAGACGAATAAAGGAAAAAAGAAACGAGAGAGGACCCGAAGGCGAAATATTAATATGTGAGTAAGGTCGCCGTAGCTAATTGGACAAGATGAAAAGGAAACCTCCATATGGACCAGCCAACAGTTAGTGTGCAATATTAGGCGCGCCAAGAGCGCAGATTCCCTCTCCTTGGGAGCCTATGCGAAACCAATTGACCGACCCTGCCCTGGCGTATTGCCCGTGACCAACAAAAGATGTAACGAGAACGCTGATATGCAGACTCCAGGAGAGGAGATTTGGGAAAAGAGCAAAGAAATCAAGGAGAAAAGAAAAAGAAAAGAACAAAGAAAGCAGATGTAAATTGGCTTATGAAGCCAAAATGTAGAGTAGAGAAGACGAGAAGAAAAAAATAGCAAACGCAAAGGAAGGACGCGAAAGAAAGAGGAAAAAGAGGCAGAAAGAATGGCAAACATTTCTCCCTCTCACAACCTTCCACGCCCCGCACCCCCAAAGCCGAGAGAAAAGTTAAGCGGAAAATCGAGAGGTATATGCCTGGTATAAATTCCTACCCCAACTAACAAAAGAAATCATCACTTCGTATCGTTTTATTAATACACGCTATCTTCGTCGGCACCCTGTGACATCTCCGGCGTCGAAACATTCGACGACGCCTCGACATCATCCACGTAACCGACTAAAGCTTGCGAGTGGAGGCGGAAGGATTCACCCATCAGACGTGTGATTCTGTATCCAAAAAAGAAGTTTAGTTAGCATCTTAAAGCGGGAAATCATCGATCCAAATTCAGGCGAAGAACTTACCCCCAAACAACCACCTCATCCAGCATCGAGCCCCAAAGACGGGCAACAATAGAGCTTAGATGAGCTACATAGGACTCGTCAAGGTCCTTGTCGAAGAGCTGGCGGATCTTGTTGTACATGGCTAACTCATCATCGGTGGCAGGCTCCTCGTCATGTTCCAGACGATACAGCCAAAGACTGAGGATAATCATCATGTCAAGTCCGCACAGTGGGTGTTCTATGCTCCATTGAGTAGGCGATGTGCGCGCGACCCAGCGGACGCCCTGCAGAACAGCCGTTTCAATGCAGTTGAAGCACTCTTGAATAACCTTGAGCATCTCAGTAGTGCGCTTGACCTTGTCACGGGCACTTGACATAGCCGCAGCAACCTCGTAGGAGTCGTGGTACCGCAGTGCCTCTTGCACAGCCTTCAGGTCAACCTCCAGGCGGGAGCGCGCATTGCGGAACATGGCCTTGGCGTTGAAGAGCAGTGGGTGGCCCTTGTGGGGCGCACTCAGAGGTACTGCGAAGGCTTCCGGCTCGCACAATTCCAGGGACTTCTCCCAAGTCTCCAAAGCGAGCCTGAGCTTGTACTCTGTAACAACATCCTGCAGAGCCTCCGGGCTACGCTTGTGGTACCAAACCTCCAGGAATAGTGCGTTTATCATCACACGGGTGGCGAACGCGCTGTACTTGAGCATTTCGCCCTGGAAAAGATTCTCATGCGCCTGCATGAACACCACCGTGTGGGATGACTTCAGCTGTTCTTGCCAGGCGGCCTCGTCTGAAACCACTGCGTTCCATAGCCCTTCGGTCGACGGTAATTGCAAGTCCTCAAACTCGTTGAACCCAATCGCAGGAGTGTGGTTGTAGGTTAATGTGAGCAACCCGAAGAAGATGTACACCGCGTAGTACGTACGCCTGCAGCCTTCATCTTCAACCCACTCGGCGCGAGAAGGCAACCGTGTTTCCCTGGCCTCTTGTCGAAGCTTCAGCTCGTACCGATTACCAGACACCATGTTGGCCAACAAACTCTTGATGGAGCAAGCCCACTCGAGCCCCTTGGGGTCACCACTCCAGCTGGCAAAGATCATGTTGAGAAGCGAGCTCTGCATCGTCCATAGAGGACATTGGCGAGAGCTGAAGTTTTCTTTGTTTTGTAGGAACTGGTTGACAAGCACCTTAGAGCCGATATGCAGAGCGTAAGCCTGATCTTGATCAAAGGCATAAAGGGCACCAATGGACAGGACTGCGAGCAGCAGAGGAGACGAAACCTCGGTTGGCTTAAACGATGATGGATGCAGGAACGGCAGGTGGTGATGGAAGAGTCCAAAGTAGGTGGCGAGGTAGCGATTCAGCGAGGGCAGATTTGGCAGACGGAAGCCGTCTGGGATGGCTTGTTCACTGTCACTTGTGCGAATGTTATCCAATATCATGTTACGCTCTTCGTCACCGATAACCTGAGGGGCTTTGAACCCGGCCATGGAGTGAGCCTGGTGGGACTCGACTGGACTGTGAACACCGCCATGAGCCAGGAAGGGTGAGTGCGGAGGAGCGGGAGCTACAATTCGATTATTTGTCAGTACTGTGCGAAATGCAGTCTGGATCAGTAAAGACTCACCATTTAATGTCGGAGTACCAAGAGGGGGAAGCTGGGCTGGATGCTGAGCAAGAGATCCGTTGAAAGTGGGCTGGGACTCGAAAGAGCCAGACGCACTCGACGCAATGGAATGGGCCTTGGGCTCTGCCACCGCCTGAGGCATGAAAGTGTCCCACTGCGGAATAGCAATAGGCCCAGAAGGAAAGGACACAGGTGAGTCCATCATGTTTGCCCCGCTCTGCGGATACGCGGCCCCAGAACTGCCTTCACCGCTATTAGCACGCATTGCGGCTGTGGCTTTGTGATGTAGGTCTGCAACGAGCATCGCTGCCGTCTCCACGTCGAAAACACCTTCGCTGCTGGCTTCGATCTGTTCCAAGGCTGCCGCGTCGATACCTATAGGCTCCTTGTTAGGTGTCGCAACAGCCCTAGGCTTGGCTCCACCACGGCGCTTTCCATCGCTGTGCAGAGGAACACCGCCGTCTTTAGCGTGAACAGTGCGGTCATGGCGAAGCAATAGATCGCGACGTACGAAGGTACTGCGGCACTTCATGCACTTGAATGGTCGCTCCTTGGTATCTGCGGGATTTGCATCACCATGTTAGCAATGCATGCAAGTATTTTGGGGGGGAAAATATTACCAGCGCCGTGACATGGGACAGGACATGGAGCGAGTTGACTTACGAGACCTCTCGTGACGACTCCGGTGCTCACTTCTGCTGAAGGCGCGGTTGCAGAACTGGCACTTGTACTTCCTCTCTGGTGCGAGTGAGGTTTTCCGCGAGGCCGGCGCCGAGGCCGCATCTGTAGGTATCGCAGCTACATTTGCGGCAGGCATTGTGACGACGTTGCTGTAGTCGCTTGTCTTTTGTGTGTCGGGATGGACTTTATGGTGTAGCCAAATAAGTGGCAGGAATCCGTCAAGTCGTTCAACAAAACGTTCGACGGAACCGATTCAACGGACACCAGCTGCACGCGCAGGCAGAAAAGCGAGAACGGTCCTTGGGACAACAACGACGTCGAATGGAAGACACCCGGGAAAAACTTCGTAACCCCCTCACAGAACGATCACTGAAATCGCCCGACTCCTCGCTCGCACTCGCTCCCGTGGGGTTTAAAGTGTGTCTCGTTGACGTTGCGGGGCGATGTTTGTCATTGGCGATAATGTGCTGCCGGTCATGGATCGAGATTATCCGACAATAGTGTGGGATCAACGGCCCTGGCCGTGTTTAAAACAATAAAAAGATGCGTATGGGCTGAATGCGATCCTGTCTACGTGGGCGAGACAAGACGCTGGCGATGCGTTGTGATTTTTGGGTGGTGGGACGGTGAGTGGCCGTTTGATGTGTCGAACGGGAGGATTGATGAGAGGGGTTGGAAAAGAGAAAAGAGAGAAAAGTTGAAGAGGGGAAGGAGGTGGAAGGGAGATTGGAGGAAATCAAAGCTAGGAGGGGCGGCCGCGCCGGGGGTTCCTCCTACTACTGGACCAGGGTGGAAAGATTGGTGGGGCTCAGAGCTTCGAGGTTGGGTGGGTCTAGCGTACATGTCAGGGCAAATTGGGATTCGCTCGGGTTTGTGCTTTTGATGGACTTCAGGTTACGGTACGTGTGCTTACCCTAGCTTGCTGGCAGGCTGGTCATTGCCAGCTGTCCCAAGGCTTCTAATGCTACATCACCAAGTCCTTTATTACAGCGATGGAAGAATGCGGTCTGCTTTAGGGAGGGGCAGTTTTGATCGGTTAACTTTATGTATGCATTACGGATATCAAGTCCCGCCGATTTAAACGAGTGCCTGGTACGGAGTAGTTTTTGGAGAACACTGCTGGATTTGGCTGTCACGCATATCATCTATTCTTGGTCACCATGGATGGTTTGGGATATGAACCGCGGGGAGAAAGCAATGAGCCAAAAATGGATTGGGACCCGCGTCCGTCAATTTTACGTAGTACGCCCGCCCTCCTTATCCACCATGCAGCCAAATTTTTGTCAGTTGAACCATCAGTAACCGTGTAAGGGATGAAAAAGAAAATGTGTCAGGGTTTTCTGCATAGATAAGCTACGTAGTATTAACTGTCACCTTTAACAGGTGTCTGAGGCGAAACAGAAAAAAAAAAAAAAAAAAAAAATAACGCCCAATGTCTACAGCTCAACCGCCTGCTCCTGAGAAAGAGAAAAGGTGGGTGGGGATTTGAGACCAACAAACGGACTCATTTTCTTTCCCACTCCCGTCTTCCCGGCAGACGTGTAATAGCCCCGCTTCTGAATTGCGGGAAGGTCGCGAGGTCCATAGTGTACAGTACAGGTGCAGTACTGGAGAATGGGAACACGCGCCCGCCAAACAGCAAGCAGCTCTGAAAATGAGGGGAAGAGCTCGAAGTTGGAGAGGGATCTTCGTCGTCAGAGGAGCTCTGCGCAAGTCTACTCCTGCATGCTCTCCGCATTAGACTTGAGACTAAACCGCAACTCTACACTTGACCAGTGAGGCTCGTGATGAGGACAAACCAACAAGTGCCCCAATAACCTCGCCCTACGATCGATGCGATGAATGGACGACGCCCACGCGTCGATTGCCTACCTATCGACCATCCACCCAGCCACACACACCGCGACCACCAACCTTGGTCAATGCGAACGGAAAGGATATTTTATTGGCTGTCCGAGACGGGACATTAGGTGGTGCCATGTTTGCAACGTGCTTCCCTTCTTGAGATACGGCCATCAAGCGGGGCATCCGGCCCACCTTCTCTGCTCTTGACGAGTGAGGGGCCTGAAAGCTCTTGGAGAAAACTGGCAGTCATTGCTGCATTTGCCATATTGCGACGAGAACAACCCTCCAGTTCATCCCTTCTCGATGAAACCACCGTGTAATTGCGAACGATGACGAGCGTTCGCATTTCTACTTCGTACATCACAATGGCTTCGAGAGGTTTTCCGCCACGATGCCAACAGCAGCCCAGCATTGATAACGCGACGCGCAGAAGAAATAGAGGGGTAGAGAAAAATTTTCAAAGCTAAAAAAATAAAATGAAAATAAAAACCAAAACAAAAAACACCAAAACGAAGCATCCGCTGAGCAGCCAATCTTGGCTGTATACAGTGTGTATTTGTCGGCTGTACATGTAAACACACTGTATCTCTAGTCGCGTCGCGCTTTTCCTGACACACCCCGGTCGATTTGACCGTTAAATTTACGGACAGAAATTGGATTTTCTCCCTTCCGTCTTGAATGCTGTAATTGTCGTGACTTGCCCCCCTCCCATCTCCCTTCGCAGATGGCCGTTCCTTGGGTCTGGATCCACCCGGGAAGACCTTCTGTTTCCCGCGGCGTCCCGTCGTCTCCATCCAAGGCTAGGCATGATAGCCACATGGTCGCGGGCCTGACTCGGCCTTGCCCCCCTCTGCCAGACAGCTGGGTCGGAGAGCTGCCCCGCGCGATTCTTTTTTTTTATCCTCTTTTTTTTTTTTTTTTTTCTCCCTTCTCGCCTCGAACGGGAGAGCTCTCGCGTGGTCAGCCTGGCATTTAGCTACTGTGAAGCTAGCTAAAGTGGCACTACGTACGTAAGTAAGGTACCCATTGAAAGGTTGAGGGGCACACGACATTTGAGGTTGAAGGTCTGCATCATCAATTTAATGTTTGCGCAATGGAGTTCAGGGCAGAAAATGTTTGATGATGCAATTTTCTCCAGCAAGGTGTCAGCTTTCATCCCTTTTTTTTCTCTTACATATACCGGGAGACGCTCGCACCATCCCGCGCTTGGATTTTCTTTCTTCTTCTAAATTTTAAATTTTTTCTCTTGTTTTTTTTAATCACCCCTCTTAACACACCCAAGCGGACCCAGCTCCTGGAAATTGCTAGGCCAACAGATAACCCCTGTTCCCTCGGACACTCGCGGGAGACCATCCGGACGCCGGGCCCCGCGTGTTTCCTTTGCAACCCACTTCCAAAGTGGATATCAAAACGCTGCGTCGCTGGGTTTGTTCCCAAACGAATGACAGCGCATTGGTAACACCCCCTGTATGAGATGCCGGCGTGTCCTCTCCCCAATGTTGCTCGTCTTTGCCAGATACGTAATTAATAGTAATCAATTACGGTGGACAACCGAAACCCTAAAGAGAGATCGAAGCCGAGCGCAATAATGTGCAGGTCCTTCAGGGGAACGAGACAACGAATGAGACCGAGAAAGAAAGAAAGAGAGGGCCAAAAAAAAAAAAAAAAAAAAAAAAAAAACCAATTGAAGAAGAAAGAAGAAAAACTGTCTCGCCGCTCATCAGCGTTTTTCATGCCATAGTTGGCAGACTACTAGTAGAGATAATAAAGGGCATGATTTATGCCGCTTGACCGATTCTTTTCTTGGATCATCACCAGCCTCCTGGTGGAGAAGATTTGAAGCTTGACCGGCATGGTGGGCTCGCTACAGCGGTTGTTGCGTTCCGATTTACGCATCTGTAGAGACTGGAGAAATCATGCAGCTAGCAGTTGCTTGCATTGCGGTGAGGACAACACCGCAACGGCAGTCACTCGTGATATCCTCACCGCCCCTCACCGCTAGCTTTGTCGAGATGCAAGTTGACTCCTCACAGCGGGGCCCAGTACGCTCTCAATAACTTCACTCTTAACAGCAACAGCGGACTATCAATAAATAATCGGGAGGATTCGGACCGTCAACTTGATATAATCGTGGGCATATATGTGGCGGAATGATGCCTCGATATCGACAAGTGCAATGCCGCTTTTTGCATGCTATTCCGAGACGGAGGAGTACCCCTGGGTGTCAACGGCATCACGATCTGCAAAGACGTTGGAAATGCCTCCGCTGTCCCAGCGAACCTGAATGTTCATGACCCGCTGCCTGCCCCGTACTTTGCGCATGTCTGTCGCATTGCCCTTGTCACCACCGGGATTTTGCGGGAGAGACGGCGGTGACAGGATCGATCCCATCTACTGACGGTACCAGAATTACGAACCGCTCTTTGACCCCTCGCTTTAACCCCTTCCTTCACCCTTCGCCCAGTCCTTCCATTGGGAATTTTTTCTCATCGGATTTTAATTCCGTCTGTTTCCAATTTCTCTGTTGCCCCTCAGCTCTTTTTCTGGGCGGGCTAATACCCATTTCGCGCTTACCGAAGACAGTCCCCCACCCATCATGCGACCATGCGACAGAAGACTTCTCGAAGGCGCCAAAGTGCAAGGGTTGTTCTTAAAGTGGCCTGCCCACTCAGGAGTTGAAAGGGGGCGTGAGGATGGGAACCACTGCCGACCGGCCTCAATCCCATCTTACAGTAGTGCTTGCGCCAGTCAATCCTCCTTGGGGCCCGTAGATCAAAGGCTGTTCTAGCACTGATGCTAGTTACTTCCTACTTGGAATACCAAGTCTGGATGTCTAAATAACTGGACAGCGTGGAACTGTGATGCCACTAAAATGTCAACAGCGTTTACTGTACCGTTAGGTAAAGTGGGATGGGATTGGATGGAAAGCGAGGGGCTTTGTTCGACGGTAGAGACGTCGACTGATCTTACTCAGATTTGCCTGCGTCACCAACGTAACTTACCTGGCTTGCCTGGATGCTGGCATTCAGCTTTCAGGTAGTTTAGGTTTACCATGATGTACAGTACTGTACAATAGGTACGTCCAAGACTGCTAGTGATCTGTTGATCCTTTTTATTTTTCTTCTGACACGTGGATTCTTAATCGGTGGCAAGCATGACACGGGACTGGGCGCAGAGCCTTTCACGCAAGGGGGCAAAATCGTCGGACGATCCTCCTGGATGTGCATGTCATAGTAAGTCCATATGTGCTATGCATCGCGGCTGTCAATAGGCGATCGTGCGGCGAGCTGCAGAAGATGCAGGTACAGCAACATGTAAACCGCAAACTAGCAAAACGATATCACCCAGTTACGACATTCGTCGCAAGTACGTACCTAAGCTACCTGTGAAGTACCGTACCAATTTGGATGTTATGCAGTACCAGCCGACTTCTTCTGCGTGTGCGGCTGACCATTGACGTATCGTGTCGCGTACCCCGCAGTCAAGTCCAATTTACAAGGTGCGATGCGTCGAAAGACTCCAATAACCAACCCGTTCATCCGTCCACTCAGAGATTGCCAATAGGGGCGGTCGGACCGCAAAAACGCTTAAAGATATCTATATATCTCTTTTCTTGGATCATGTGGAACACAACTTGGAAGGTCGTTCCGGGCGGCCATTCTGGTTCCGGATATTTGTCTCTGACCGGGTAGCTTTGCTTTATAGCCAAACAAACATGAGACCGGGGCGTCTAGTGGCTGTTAAGCAGCTAACAGCTAATTTCGCATAAAAAATTCGAATCAGAATCAAAGAAGAAGAAGAAGAAGAACAGACAAGACAGCGTTATGTCCACCGTGCCTAAAATCGAACTATTCTAGTGGCAAGTGCACATGTACTACAGACACCCGGCCGGCATTCCTCAATCGTATAAGCTGAGGCACCAACCTACCGGTATTAGCGATGACAATTGGGTAAACACCTCGCGAACGAGGCGATGTTGATACAGGGTAGGCTGGCACGGCATTATGAATAGGTTCGGTATGTGTACTGGCAAGACCCCAGATCAGGATGTAACGGAAAGCAGCATTTTCCCCCGCCGATTGACGAAGCGATTGATTGATCGTCAAGCTGCTGACCTGTTTTGACGGTAATCGCCTGTGAACCGCTCTTTCGGGCGTGGGCTGAATTCAGCAGCGGGCTGAGCAAAAAATGGTCTGTTCGTCCTGTCTTGGACTCTCGGCATAGATTTTCTAAAGCATGCCCCGCGCCATTTCCCGTGCCATCGCAACGTTGAAACTGACTGGACGTGGCATTCACGAGCTTGGTGGCACGCCAACACCAACTTGCCTAGACTCGCCGGAGGGGGGCGTTTAGCTTTACAAACAACTCAAAGAGTGGGTAGCTTTGCGCCAAAATCGCACACACAAGAGGCTTGGTGATGTTTGAAATGTGAGAGAATGTCTCTGGCGGGTAGGCTACGGGAAAGCATGAGCATGATCGTGATAGGCGAGATCAACGTACAGCATAGAGAGGCGCTTGGTTCGTGTGAGTGGGCGCTGCTGGTCGTGTACACACACACACCACACCACGCGGCTGTTAGGTCGTTACCTACCACCTACCTACCTACCTTACCTACTCTATAGACTGGCTGGAACTGTCTTTTGATACGTACGGAATACCATTTATAGGAATCTTAAAATACCTCTAGTAATTATGGTTTTCACTGAATACGATTCGTATTGAGATCCCTTCTTACCCGGCCCGGAAGTCAATCGATGGCAGCTCATGCCTGAACTCAATTTGGTGGCATTTGGGTCCGATGTTCAGTCAAACGTTCCACCCGCACATGTCTGCCTTCCCGTCGATAAGGGCCGACAGTGCGCTCGGTCGCCCGACCCCTCCTTTTTGGCCCGCCTGGTTGAGGCATTCCCCCCTGCGTTTGTTGTTCGGGAAAACCCTCAAAAACAACGCTGGTTAAGCGTGGACGGCATGCAGTCAAAAAGAATAAATAAATAAAAGAATTCGTCCATGCGCGGTAACTTCCCCGCCATGCTCGTCTGAATAGGGTGGTGGGTGTACACGAATTGAATTGAGTAACAAACCTAGGCTAGAGAATATCATGCATTCAGTCAAACTACCGTACGGCGGCGTCAATACATGGCACAAGGTGCGTGACTGACAAGCGATGGTGGGGTACGAGTAAGATATCATTACAATGCATCTGAATGAGTCCGTCCACCTGTCAGTCGTGATAAATCAACTTCCTTCCAGGCCTCATTTATTTCTTGTTCTTTTTTTTTTCAGCATTATCATTACTATTGTTTCTTCCTCCCTCTCCCTTTTCTTGGGATCGATGGCTTTTCCAATAGTCTGATCGACTCAATTCAGCCCACAGAAAACATCAGCTTCATTGTAACTAGAGTAAACTGACCACCACGTTTTTGGCACTCTCGCTCCATCCCGTCATACAGCTCGCCTTAGGTACCTAGCCTAGGCGGGCCTGTGCAGCTTTTCGTCTCAACTCGCTACCATCCACGATTGGTGCAGTAGTCGCCCTGCAGCACGCCCGCCGCATTTTGTTGCACCGAAATACCCACCCACCACCACCACAACCAACCCAGAGATCGCCCGCCCGCCCAAAAAAAAAATAAGCCCTGTGGTCGCCGCCCCTTTTCTTCGGCCAGACAATCTGCATTCCCTAAACCACCCCCGGGATTTGTCGCTCGAACCACCAACACCCCCTCAACGACATTCCAACCATCACAGCGCGGGATCGCGTTCGAACGTGATTGCGTCCAAAGTGGACTCGACTTTTCAACAACCACTTGTTTACTTGTAACCAAACAAACCTGCCGCGCCGTCGACGGCCAATCTACGCCCCACGGTTACATGAAAATTTCTGGACATAGGGGTGATGTCCTCAAGCTAGACGCGTGGGACATGCCCTAGTCTTCTCTGCCGCTGACCTCCCACCCCAGGGACCAGGATGCTCATGACACAGACGGTTGTGTCGGCTCTTGGTCAGGCTCAGAACTCTACTTCCTTA
Organism: Pyricularia grisea; assembly: GCF_004355905.1. Classification (NCBI taxonomy): domain Eukaryota; kingdom Fungi; phylum Ascomycota; class Sordariomycetes; order Magnaporthales; family Pyriculariaceae; genus Pyricularia; species Pyricularia grisea. The sequence continues at coordinate 3,311,062 of NW_022156719.1, forward strand.
ATCGCCCCGAATCGTCACGATCCAACAACCGCCGCAGGCTCCACCGTACGGGACGACCGCTACCTTGCCGCATTCCCGTCGACCTCGTCTACGCTGATGAATGGGATTGTGGGCACGGCACCGCCCGGTGCTATGTACGTACGCGCTCTTTACGACTACGAAGCCGATGACAGGACCAGTCTCAGCTTTCACGAGGGCGATGTCATTCAGGTTATCACGCAGCTCGAGAGCGGCTGGTGGGATGGCGTTATCAACGGCGTTCGCGGCTGGTTCCCCAGCAATTATTGTGAAATCATAAACGATGTGCCCGAACCCGAGCCGAATGGATTCATCGACTCGGTCGAGGAGGACCCAGAGGAGGATGACTACGAGAATGGATTCGACGACGAAGAGGAGGATGATGATGACCAGGACCTGGCCGGCGGTCTGCCGATGGAACAGCCGGATTCCCACAGCAGATCTGGCGCAGATTTCTGGATACCGCAAGCGACTCCCGATGGTCGATTATTTTACTACAACACCATGACCGGTGAGACTAGTGTGGAATTGCCCTTGGAATCGCCCACATCGATGAACGAATCTGGACCCCGCGATCGGATGAATGTAAACCTTCCAGACAGGACAAGGCCCCCTCCGGAGATGATGGCTAGGGGTCTTACACAAGACGAAGACGAGGATTCGGACGCGAACTCCGCTTCCGAGTTGGACGGCGAGTCTATCATGATGGCATCGCAAACTCTGGGGGTAAGGCTCCCCTCACCCCCGATTGTGTTGACCCAGTTTATCTTGCGCTGCAAGACTTCGCTGGTCATCTTTTACTTTGTTGAATACTCAATGGATTGTACTAATTGTCTTAAATCTTGTCCTGTAACAGTCAAATAACCGCGCGCCTCATCCGAAGGACACCCTGTCTCCGTCCGTTTCGATGGACTCTATGAACGGACAACACTCGATTACTCGCACTCGCGGCGACACATTTGGTGCCACCCAGGCCATTAACCAGACACCAATGATCGCATCTGCTACCTCTTTCACCACCTTCAATCTCCCCAGCGCCGCCACCATACCCCGCTCTTTCTTCGACGATGGTAGCACACCTCCCCTTACTTGGAGCCGCTTAGTGAACAACATGAAGCGGTCCATAGAACGATACCGCGAAGCAATCCAAAGTGGCAGCCGATCCGAGTATGTCGCACGAGCAGAGGATATATCGGACCATCTCAGGCTACTACTGGCTGCAGGTTCTGGAACAACAGACAACCACTCGGGTCAGCCCTCTATTATATCAACCAACAAAGCCCTGTATCCTCACTTTCGCGACATGATGTCCAAGTTCTCAAAACTTGTCATATCATCGCACATAGCCGCCGCAGACTGGCCTAACCAGGAGTCTGTACAGAAATGCTTGTCAGAAGCCGATGGGGTCCTGCTCGGTGTGTTCAGCTATGTTGAAGTCGCTAGGCAGCAAAGAGGCGAGGAAATCCCTCGACTCTTTCCTGGCTTCGTTATCGGAAGTACTACTGGTGGCAGCTGGCAGAATAACGGTCTCGCTGGTCGCGATCCCATAACGTCCAACTTCCTAGAAGATGAGGAGGGTGTCGTCGAGCCCACAGCTGTTCTCGACGGCAAGCTGCTTGAGAGGTTAGACGAGCTCAAGAGATTACTTGTCTCCAGTATCAGGGAGCTCGACAAGAGCCTAGTCCTGCCTGATAAAGTCATTTCGCCTTACCGTCATGAGGTTATTGGTAACAATGTCTGCTTGGCGGGAAGCAGAGTTCTGGACACCTTCAAACCCTGGATCGCCATGATCGAATCCATCGACCTGTCATCCCTTGGAAACACATTTCAAACTCCACAGCTCGCCGACTTCAGCGTAAACAAGCAGAGCCTTTACGATAACATTTCAGACCTTATCCTTGGATGTCAGGCTGTAGCAGGTCCGCTGTCAGACGAGTGGTCAGAAGTGCGGGGGGAGTCGCTTGAGAACCGTCTTGAGTATGTGAGGCAGTGTGGGAGGACTCTGGAGACAAATTCATCTCACGTGGGATTCTCTTTACAGCTACTCTCAGAACAAGTGCAGATCAACATGCAGCAGCAAGTCGACTCTCGCGTGCGCGAAGAACCATTTGTGCGCCAACCGCTCCAGAGAACGGAGACGATGCCATACCAGCCCAGCGGTCACCTGCGAACAGAGAGCCGAGGGATCGGCGCTCCTCAGCGCCCTGGTTACGTACAATCCGTGTCGGTTGATGGTGCGGACCTTATTGCGCCAAACAACAAATTCCGCAAGATTGGCGAAAATTCCAAAGTGTACAAGATACTTGGAGAGGACCCATCACCTCAGGCTCCACCTGTTGATGAGACGCCTGAATTCCTCAAACTCAACTATGAGGATGACATCCAGTGGGAGACCAAGACCCAACCACCAACGGTCAAAGGCGGCACGCTTTTGGCGCTGGTTGAGCAGCTAACACGTCACGACAAGCTGGATTCAAGCTTCAACAACACCTTTTTACTTACTTACCGGTCATTCACGACAGCACGTGAGCTCTTTGAGCTCCTGGTCAAGCGATTCGGGATCCAACCTCCGGAGGGACTCAGCCAGCAGGACTATGATATTTGGAGGGACAGGAAACAAAAGCTGATTCGCTTCCGCGTAGTCAACATATTGAAGAACTGGTTTGATAACTTCTGGATGGAAGATTCGAGCTTGGAAGAGACGAAGCAGTTGATCCGAGACGTCTACACGTTTGCCAGAGATACTGTGAAGTCAACGGAAACGCCCGGATCAGCACCACTGATGGCACTGCTGGATCAACGCTTAACCGGAAAGGAGGTGTCGGCGAGGCGCATGGTGCAGAACTCCAACCAAGCGGCACCACCGCCAATCATGCCCAAGAACATGAAGAAGCTCAAGTTCCTCGACATCGATGTCATAGAGTTTGCCCGCCAGCTTACGATAATCGAATCAAGGCTATATGCCAAGATCAAGCCTACCGAGTGCTTGAACAAGACATGGCAAAAGAAGCAGGGCGAAGGAGAGCCGGAGCCGGCGCCGAACGTCAAGGCTCTCATCTTGCACTCGAATCAGATGACAAACTGGGTAGCCGAGATGATTTTGGCTCAGTCGGATGTCAAAAAGCGAGTTGTTGTCATTCGCCACTTTGTGGCTGTAGCAGACGTATGTTCGAAGCTCAGCCTCAATACGTCGACCCTTATTTTGCACTAGGATCCTTAGAACTAACCATTTGCATCTACCAGCGTTGTCGCATGCTCAACAACTTCTCAACTCTGACTTCAATCATATCAGCTCTCGGCACCGCACCAATTGCTCGACTAAAAAGGACATGGGACATCGTCCCAGCAAAGGCCCAAGCCACACTAGAGAGCATGCGAAAGCTGATGGCAAGCACCAAGAATTTTGGAGAGTACAGAGAGGCGTTGCATGCCTCAAATCCTCCATGTATCCCCTTCTTTGGTACGTATTTGGTCTCTGCTTTGTGTTTTTAGAATGTTTACTAACCCGGGGCAATGTTGCAGGCGTATATCTTACGGATCTCACCTTCATTGAGGATGGTATACCATCGATCATCAAGAAAACAAACCTCATCAACTTTGCCAAGCGGGCCAAGACAGCAGAGGTCATCCGAGATATTCAACAATACCAGGCTGTGGTATATTCGTTGCAACCAGTCAACGAACTCCAAGATTACATCTTGAGTAACATGTCAGCTGCTGGCGATGTGCATGAGATGTATGACAAGAGTCTGCAAGTTGAGCCACGTGAGCGCGAGGATGAGAAGATAGTAAGGTGGGTGTTTTGATTAGCAGTCCGAGTTCTCATTTATTAGTGGACAATCGTTACTAACACGCATTTGTGTATGGCATTAGGGTTCTCGCCGAGTCTGGATTCCTGTGAGCGGCCAGACGCAACTTACCGTGCGCTGAAACGCAGCGGTATTTTACGCCGACCAAAATACCAGACTTGTGGTGGTCTGGTAAAACATGCGGGGCCTGCGCCTCTACTCTGGGCCTCGTGATGGTCTTAAGGAGAGGGGCGCTCGGAATAGGCAAACTACTAAACAATACTCAGGGTCGGGTGTGACCCGGGTGGCCTCAATCACGCAAAAGGACCATTCAAGACATGTGAAATGATATTACGTTGAGATACCTTTGGATATATATATAACACGACGACACTTCAGCGTGGGGTCACGTATTTCTTCGGCGTTTTGGAGGCTAGAGAGGATACAGTACGAAGCGATTCTGTCTGTAGCAGATGATACTGGCATATGATGGGCTGGCTCCTATAGATGGAAGGTGTTTGCTTCAACCAAGTTGAGCCGGAACGGAAAAGGGGCCGGTTAAAAAGGAGAGCACAAATGCTCAAAATGAAGGAAAGACAATCGCTTCCGGGTGTTTACTTTGCAGAGTAGTCTGCTAGACTTGAATGGGAGAACAAGTTTGAAGGGAAATGATTTTACAGTAGCGGGCCGATTGCGAGGATTTGTGGGTTTGTTTTTGGCCAGACTGATGATTTCAGATGAAGTAGGACGGACGCGGGTGGCGGTGTAGGCTTCCCGAGACCAAACCGATATCTCAAGCTGGATGTGTCTAATCCTGGGGAGGTGAATGTTGCCGAGTCTGTAAGTCAGAACGGATCGAGTCACACTGGAGACAAGAACTTATGTCTTGTGGCAAAAGAACCGGCAAATGAGAACCAAAATGTCAGCCCGTGCGTGTTTTTCAGGCGTCCTCCTCTTTTCAGTATCTGCATAACCTTTATGCGGGGCGTATACGGAGTAGGTCCTCAGACATCTTGTGTAGCCAGGTTGTTTAACCGACACGCACTTTGAGCACTAATTATATCACCATGGCAGGCTGGAGTACGTATCAATGTCTATGTTAGAGTTTTCAATACGACGGTCGAAGGTTATTGACATTCGAGTAGTAGTTTGTCAATATGCTACCATGTAGTATGGATCTGAGTACACAAAGTATCAACAAAACAGCGCCCAACGCCTCGCTATATAATATGACGTGAAAAAGAACCAGGGAGGTATGAAAAACAATTGAAACCTGAAGCCAATGAGAAACCGCAGCCATAACCCGCTAACAAAAAAAAGACCGGAGTGGTAGGAGAAAAAAGAAACAAGACGTTCAACTCTTTCTTTCTTTCAAGGACCGCCCTCGACGTCCCTGCTACCACCGGGCGCAGGTCCGTCCTCGTCGAGCGCCTTCCTAAGCCTCTCCTCCTGCTTTTTCCAGTGACCACCTTCCTCGTAGTTCTTGCTGATCTTGAGCGCCCTCCGCAGCCGCTCGCTCTCCTTGATCTTGGCGTCGGCCAGGTCGTGGACCTTGTGCATCTTGAGGTCCCTGCGCGCCGCGCCGCCTCCGCCACGGCGGGCTTCTTCGGTGAGTCTTTCGCGCAGCTGGTCGCATTGTATTTCGATTTCTTCCTCGTCGACTCTGTTTTAATTTTCTTCGTCAGAAATGAATATATTGGAGAGGTTAGGATGGGGGGAAACAAGAAGAAAAAATCGCACTCTTCTTCTTCAAGCTTGTCGCGTAGCTCAAAGACCTTGACTTCAATCTCGCGCTTCCGGTCGTGCTCGAGGATCCCCTTGTCGGGCTGACGCTGCCGGTGGCGCAGGCTGTCGACGTCGCCGCGGGGTGGGTAAGGTGCGGCAGAGTCCCTCGGCCTCATCTGTGCCAGGTTGCGCTGAACGTAGCCAGAGGTGCCGCTGCCCCTGGGCGTGGAGAGACCGACGTTGTCCGACATTGTTTGTTTTTTGCGGTGGTTGAGACTTTTTGGTTATTGAGAAGAGCTTGCGCGTGGTGGAAAGTTGAATGGTCGTCCTTCCGAGTTGTGTAAGTAGTTTTGGTCGGTAGGTAGTTTGGGTAAGGTGAGGTACGGTATGGTAGGTATGAGGTTTTAGATTGGACTAGAACAGTAGCCAGATGAGGTCGGTAAGGGGGCAAAGAAGTCGAGAATAAAAACCCTAGGGATGACGCTTGGTTCCGGACGCGTGGTGGTGGAGTTGAAGTTGGAGCTTAAACACGGCGACTACGACGAGATCGCTTGCCCTGCAGGATCCACCCATTTTGCAAGCTCTCTCCATCCGCGGAGGCGGCGCATTGCGGGGTCGCTTTGCATTTTTTTGCCTGCATATTGACATGATGACTAGCACCATGTATGACTGATATTTGATGATTTTGGTTTAATTCCATATGCAGGAGGGCCAAGAAAGAAACTTTGAAGACAATTATTTTGTTGTTGGTTGTCGCCCTGGTATTGGTGACTCAGAACATGATTCTTTCTCGCCCATGCTCCCATTGTTTATATCCAATTCCTGAATACCCCTCACAGGCTTTATTTGTTTCCTAGTTACGTGCCATACAAAGAGGCATACCTCAAAGGTTCAAAATCACAGAAGAAAATAACAATATTGCAAACTTGAAAATGCCTGCATTTGACAGTGTCACTGCAGCACCCCTGCAGTCAACAGATAATGCGACTACAGAGCAGGCCTCTATCCAGTTCCCACCTGTAACTAGGGATCACATTCTGAATTGCTCTTATGATGCTTGGTTTCCCAAGTACCGCACATCATGTCTCAAGTCTCGCATCATCAAGCTCTCGCCAGAGTTTGTCGACTATCTCCGAGAAGATGGCATAACTCTGGCTGATGAGGCCGAGGACGACGAGGACGATTGGGAACCGTCGATTCCTACAGGAGTCTTCAAGGCGCCACAGCCCGAACCAGGACAGGACCAGGGAGAAGCAGATTCGGATTCTGACGACGAGGATCGGGACCAACAAACCCCTGCTAAGCTTCCCCCAAACCGCAGGTTCCCGGAGCTGCACCAGAAAATCAAGGATGAGATTAAACAGCTCGGCGGGGAGGTGGTGCCCAAGTTGAACTGGTCATCGCCCAAGGACGCCACCTGGATCATGCTGGACAAGAACACGATGCGCTGCACGACCCCAGATGACGTGTATTTGTTACTCAAGAGCTCCAGCTTCATCAGCCACGATCTCGAGCACGCATTTGACGGATGCGCAACGGCATCACAGCAGCAGCAAACTACCCAGGACAGCAGTGCAGCATCAAGCACATCTAAACTTGGCTTCCAGCCCGTGCTAGTCCTGCGTCCATACTTCAAGCCGCAGCCCTCGCTCGAGTTCCGTTGCTTCGTCAAGCAGAGGAATCTAGTGGCCATATCCCAACGCGACCTCAAAAACTACGACTTCCTCGATAGTCTGCGGCCCGCCATCATCGCCCGCGTGCGGGAGCTCTTCAACAAGGTCCTCCGCTTCACCTTCCCGGACGATTCCTTTGTGTTTGACGTGTACATACCCGAAGGCGACGACGACGATGATGACGAGACCGACTGCAGGCTTTCCAGGGCGAGGCTGATCGACATCAACCCCTGGGCACCGAGGACGGACTCGTTGCTGTTTGACTGGGAGGAGCTACTGGACCTGCGGGTGCCGAGACCGGTCCTGGGGACGAGTGGTGGAGAAGTTGGCGGTGGCGCGCCGGGCTTGGACACTCCGAGCGAGACGGACGAGACCACGGATGACGATGAAGACGAGGATGACTTTGAGCCCGAGTTGCGACTCGTCAGCAAGGACGACCCGATCGAGTCAAATTTCCTCTCATCGCAGTACTCTGCCCACAAGCTGCCCAAGGAGGTGGTGGATGCTAGTGCTGCAGGCGAAGGTGGGATGAGGGAGTTTGCACAGCAGTGGAACCAAATGATGGGAGCCAGGAATGGAGGCAGTTAGTCTAGCTTGTTACATCCCGATCAAACATAAGCGTCTATGCATTTTATCATTATCTGCCTGATTTCAAAAGACGATTTTTTTATGCATGCAATCTCATATAAAATACGCTTTCGCCCAATGTTGCGCCTGGCACTCGGGTCCTTCTCCCTGTATCCTTTCGGCTTTTATGAGCCCCATGACAGCTTTGTCCTTTAGTACCCTCCCTGATAGTGCCCACCCTCTCGCGCTCCATTTTGGGTCTATATTACCTCGTAAAAAGAAGTACAACATCAATCCATAGCTGCGTTGTTATCAATGACATCTATTATGGCCAGGCCGAGTAAACTCCCATTAGCCTATGAGGTCTTCGCGTGAAAAGAGTTGTCAACATCTCTTTATCATCCGAATGATCGAAAGGAATCCCTTCCAGTGGCTTCAGGTTACATCAACCACAGGCTCATAAAAACTTGAGCGTCGGCAGTTTTCCCTTGAACGTCATGCCCTCGCCAACGAGAACTTTTTACAGCACCTCAACGTGCTTCTCAGCAACGGCAGGCAGCGCATGTGCCACTACCTTGAAGGCCCGCGTGAGCGCTACGAATGCCCAGATGGCAAGGTCGGGTGAGGCACCCCAGGACCTGAGATGCAGCCTCGCCGGTCGACGAGGTCTGAGTCTCAGTCCCCACACATCGATGTTGTACCCGAGAGCCTTGTGAGCCTCGCCTGCCGCGGCGATGGCTTCGGATGCCTTCCCCACATGCATGGAGTAGTGTGCCAGTGTGAGGTTTGGGAATGCCAGATCAATTTGGAAACGAAAAGACTCGTGGCTACCACTGTGCGTGTCTTTGAGCCGGGTGAGTCGCTTGCTTAACTCTGCAAATGGAGATGTATCCCCTGTGAGCTCCCTGGTGGGGTTCAAGAGGATGCCCCTCCGCTTGCTAAGCTCACCTAGCGGTATGCATGAGAGCTCGACGCACAGCTCACAGCCGCATCGAGAGTCCCAATATTTGAACGGGGTTTGGCGTTCGTCATGTGTTTCGCCGGGCTTGGGTATACCCAAGTAGGCCATGCGGAGCTCTGTATTGGGTTTCACGTCCATGGTTGCTCGGAGGATCGTCCTGTCGCCTATAAATGCGGCATAGTTGAGAGCCAGGCAGATTGGTGGCAGAAGGAGGAGGCTCGAATGGGGAACTGCATGCAGGGAGCAAACATGCAAACAAACCAGCAAAGTTATAGTGGCAGTCTCGCCTCGCAACCGAGGGTGATTGGTGATTGAGGCAAAGCTGACGGCTCAAGTCAAACAAGTAGCGCAGAAACCACCCAAGGACAACAGAACAAGATTGACAAGGCGAATATAAATAATGGATATATCAAAAGTCCATTGGGATTTCAGATTTTATATCTTGGTCACCACTGTCGCTATCAACAGCCAGCTTGAGCTTGCGCATATACAAAAACAACCTCAACCGGCACCATCCAGAGGCAGTTTTCGTTTAGATGAGCCAAGCAAAAAGAAAGAAACTCCAAAAAGCTCACTAGAGTGCCTCCATCGGACGGCTCACTCTAGCTACGAAAACCCACTTGAGTTTTACCCGGGGTTCGGGTGCTGAGGTGCAGAAATTCAATTCCCCGAGGGGAATCGAACTTCTGACCTCCAGGTAGGATGAGGCTGGACGTCTCCAGGCACTCAAACACCTACACCACTGGGCCCGCTCCCGATTGACAGCCAGCTCGAAATCGGGGTTTATCAAGGTTCCAGGAGGCCAGGAGGCAGTGTGGTGAGTCATCAGAGATTGGGCGGTTGTCGGCTGGCGGCGGGAACCTTTCTCTGGCGGGCAGATAACCCCCTGAGCGGCTTGGGTCGGCACACGGGCCAGGCCACATCCATCCTCGCGACAAACGGGCGTTTGAGCCTCTGAGAGTGTACCCCTGAAGGATTTCCTTTCTCTTGATAGCTTTAGGTGGCAGAGTAGGTATATGGCCAGAGATATAGCAACATCTGCTCCAGGTGTCAGGACCAACAGGCGTATAGATATCGGTCTATACCTGTTGACCAGACGTGGCCAATATAAGGCAAGGCAAGTGCCATAAGGTTTAAACCGGAGATCTTAACAAGACGAAGGAATCTTGTGAGCACCTAGCGATATAATGTAAGCTCTCGGAACATAAGCTTGATTATCTTAGTGAGACGTGGTGAAGGTGAATGAGCGGAAAGGCTCCCAGCTTGGGTGAACTGGTGCGCTTTGGTATGGCCTCGGAAATGGTAGCATGCCAGTGATACTCCTCGAAAAAAAGGAGGAGAAAAAAATCAAAGGCGTGATATAAAGGTAATAATGTATACAAACTCTCTTGAGGGAATTCCAAGGCTGGGTAGTATATGGTAGTCAGGGGCTTGAGGGTGTGATATACTCCCTACATGGCCCCAAGGGGTATGGAGGCCACGCATTTCAGGATTACCTGACGGGATGTAGTAATACTGGACAGGTAGTAGATATATATACTGAGCAAAAGTCTGTCTATTTGTCGTGGAAATAGGGATCGCGACAAATTTCTCACCACACACGCCACCGCGTATGCGAAGACGGATTATGGGAGCCTGGAGCCGGAATGGGTGAGCTACGTTCTACTGCCTTCGGCAGAAAAACTCTTTGAGATTTTCGGATTGCACCACACAGTTTCAGGAATGCTTTGCAGATGTGTTGCTGCGTAATATAGTAACCCTGAATGCGAAAATACAAAGTAAATCCTGAGCTCATATGGATGAAGTGACGTTGAAAATTTACTGTGGGCTCTCAATCCGCTTACGTACGGCAAAGCTGGACTGCACGGACCAAGAAAGACCCTAACGCTCTTAGCCGGTGGGTACCTTGCGTCTACGTAGTACTGTAGATAAGGTAAGGTAAGGTACTGACTGCAATGCCGGTCGGGGCCCCCACATTGCATTGACTCCATCAAATCGTGAGCGCGACTGAGTTTAGCACACCTGCCTGCCCCGTCAAGTTGCCTCCGACACATCACCTGGAGAGACAGCTGACACCAGCTGGTTTTCGCATTCATCCTATCAGCAGTAATCAACAGCACCTACCCGTTTCCGATTGCAGATCCAGGGTGCTGGCTTGCAGTGAACGTGACCTTATTTTCTATATATGCGAGTCGGCAACTTTTCTTGGAGGGTTGGATTGAATTTTGTTCAGTTTCCATTGGAAGTCTTGTGAGACTGGGAGCGTCGGCGGCGGACGGACGGACGGACGGACGGACGGACGGCGGGGGCACCCCAATTCGAAAGGACCAAAGCACCAGCGGTCGAACCTTGGGCAACCAGGTTCAAGGCCGGCATGAGTGGTCTTGTCCGCCCCGCCCGAGGCGGACTGAGTGCCCAGAACAAAGTAACGAAACCCCAGTCCTCTTCGGCCGCAAGAAGACAGAACCAGAACCACCAGCAGCAGCTGCTTACCGCTGCCGTGCTTGAGCAACAGCACCAGACGAATCAAGCCAACTCGGGTATTCACCATTCGCTAGGTGCACCCGGCGAAGACACAGAACACCTCCAGCTCCATCATCCCCAACTACAAAGCCAACACCAACACCACTTGGCCATCCATCACGATCCGCTCGCCGGCGCAGGCTTGGATGATCCAAACTCCCATGCACACGCACACGCACACGCACACCCCCATGACTTACACGAAGACCACCACCATTCCATAGTAGACCTGGATCTGCCCGAGACCGATGACAACCACAAGCCTGACCATACTACGCTACATGACCCTTCCGTTGCAAAGGTCCCGACCGACGTCGACACTCAAATAACCCAAACCATGGACTTGAGCGGCGCCGATGGAAGCCTGCTAGATGGCAATTCGAGCCTGCTGGACGATGGCGGTGCTGCCTATGATTCCCCGCCCGCAGACAGCCCGCCAGACCACCAATCCGTAGATGCAGCATCAGTGGCACATCATCAGCATCACGCTATTAGCAATTTCGATGCGCCGATGCGCTCGACTGGGGACATGGCACGTGTTTCAGGCTACAATGACTACAAGATAGAATCTGCATTAGCAAAGCGCCTATATAAGGAACCTGGTATGCGTCTCGCTCAACAGCGGCGGCCGGAGCAAATGTTGAACCTCCAAAGGCGCAGCAACGTCGAGGCCCTATTTGCGCACATAGCAGGGGCGGAAGCGGTGTCGCCGTGCAAGAACTGCAGAAAGGGTCACGGTCCTTGGCACAGTTGCGTTGTGGTTGAGGGGCAGATGTGTGGTGCCTGCGCCAATTGCTGGTTCAATGCTTCCGGAGCCAGGTGCTCTTTTCACGGTGGGTGACCCCTCATCTTGTATTTGAGAATTGATGCCTCAGTCAGGTGATGGGACCAAGTGATGAGAATCTGATGTTGACATATAAATCTCGTTTGCAGAGACGCGGACCGGCCAAGGAACTTCTAGCTCTCTACATACCACACAACAGCACCCCGGCAGTCACTCAATGCAAACGCCCAGTGCACCTTCACCTCACGACACATATGGAGTCGGTTCTCCATTGAACCTAGCGCCTCAATCACATAACGGCCTTCCCAGCACGATGAACTTCAACTCGTCAGCCATGAATGGAAACATGAATCATAGCGGCGGTACCACCCAGGATGCAGCCGTGCGCCTTAACCTCGAGCGCTCGCTGCAGGAGCTCCGCAACGCGGACAGAAAGCAGCGCCAACTGCTCAAGATCGAGCTGACCACCAAACAGCTGGCTCTGCAGATCGTCGAGTATGAGGACATGATTGCGCATGAAGGTCGTCAGAACCAGCACGACGCTGCCGCCACGGGTGATGCCGCCGATGGAGCTTAGAAAGCCACCACGGGTTTGGTAACGCCCACCAAAACCCCGCAACGACGTCGGGGTCAAACCGGTACCCCCGCCGCTGCAGCCTCAACAGTCGAGGGCGCTTCCCGTAAGGTGCGCCCGCGGCCAAGCCGCCAGAAGAAGCAGAAGAATCAGCAGGACGATTCCTCCGCTTGCGACCCGTTGCTATTTCAGAGCAGCCACCAAGATGTTGATCAGCAGCAGCACGAGGTCACTTTGAACTTTTACCAGCCATTGACCCCTCAGAGCAACGACCCGTACTTGGATCAGCAGGAGGAGGCCGCTTTCGACTTTTGCGAGGTGATCACGTTTCCCAACAGCGGATACCTCGATCCCGAATTGGCCTTGTGCTGATTTCCGAGAGCGGTCTCCCGCGCAGCTGCAAGCGAGATATCTTTGAGGGCATCCTGATGCATTTCTTTTATACAAGAGATGCCAAGGCGAGAGTAACTTATTGCGCCACGTAAGCAAATGGGCCCGTTTACCGGGCAAACCTCAGCTTACTTGGTGTGCTTCGGCTCGCCGCTCTAGGGAATACTGCCCCTGAGCAACGCATGTACAATTAAATAATTGTCAAATTTAAACGAAGCCAAGGGGAGCAAACGGCGTCGGTTGCACGAAGCCATCGTAGCTTGGTGGTATTTCCATAGCAACGATGGGCGCCATGATGACAATTTGACATTGTCCCCCCTTTTGTGTCTTGAACTCATCAAGCAACCAAATAAAGAAACAAGGATAGCGGCGAGAATAGGAAAGATAAATCGGAGTGATAGTCTAGACCAAAGAAAATATCAGATTTAATTTCTAGTTCGCCCAGAAGGAATCAACTGACGGACTTTGTCTTCTTCTTCTTCAGATGAAATTTTTTGTCTTCATTACTAATTTGTGACTTTTTTGCCTTGATATAAACCCAGACAATACTGCGTAAAACACAACACAACCACCAAATCGTGACCAAGCAGCAACCCTGCAAGAGGCCATGCTCTTCAGCTATTCGGATACATTCCAACTCGAGCACCAAAACTCGCATGGAAAAAGAATGTTGAGGCGAGCAGTCCATCACATCTTTTCTATTCGTCCCCCCCCCCTTCTCTGGACATCCCATGTCCATTCCATATACCCCAAAAAAACGGTTCTTTGTTTTTCGCTTATTCAACACTCGTCGGGTTCGTGTTCTTACGGGCCGATCCTAGGTATCAAAGTCGCCACAAGAGATTACACAGGTAGGTAGGTATGAAGAGAGAGAGAGGACGATAACCTAAGGATGGAGTTCACTGATCTCCGCATCCGTTGCCAGCAAGTCTTAACCCAAAAAAGAAGAGGCTTAGGTCCCTTGTCCACGCTTTGTGTGTGTTGAGTTTTTTTTTCCTTATTCTCGATTTCAAAAATAAAGCAAAAGAGAAGACACATGAGCCATTTCGTATCCCGCCAAGCTTCTCTTCAATCACCACGCCTGCCTCCTAGATCTTTCACAGTTGTTACAAAGAAAGGAGCACATACATCAAGGTTGGAAAAAACAGGAAAAGTGAAAAAAAAGTAACAGAAACAAGGAAACCCCGCTATTATATAGCGTAACCTCGCGCTCGCGTGCGAAGCTCAATTGTAAGGAAATAGATGTAGAGAATAGAACAAACATAGCTGAATAATAAAACGAAGAAACAGGACCGAGATGACCGAAAATTTAATAATGGAAATGTTTGAAGAATCCATGGACCTTGTTTTCCCGGCTTCTTTGGGTGGAGTACAAGACGCCTGTGACTCCGTTGGCATAGAGGCTCACAAGAGGACCAGATCGCCTGAGGGCTCGTCGATTATTGATGCATATTGGGTATCCGAGGGAAAAGCTGATAAATGAGGGTAGTAGTGGTGGTGCTTTAGCGGCATTGATTTTAGATGAGACCACAGAGACGGAGGTTCTCTTGTATGATGATGTCTATTCGGAACAGTTAGCTTCTCTGCATGGGCAATTATTCCAATAGCGGGACAGGATTTCTTACCATTAACAGCCGCCATGACGAAGCGGATCTGTGTGGTGTCCGTGGCGCAGGTGAAATGTGTGTAAATTTGCTTTGTCTCGTGCTGGTTCAAGCTGACGAATCGGTTAAGGATATAGTCACAGGCCGCAGCGTAGTCGTCTCCACCCTCGTAGTCGGGGAAGTAGTTCTTCATCGGGCTGATGGGCAGCTTCTCCTTGAAGCGATCTATCTTGTTCAAGAAGAGGATGATGGAGGTCTTGATGAACCACCTCGAGTTGCAGATGGAGTCGAAAAGTGTGAGAGCCTCCTGCATACGGTTGACCGTCTCGTCTTCGAACAACAACTGATCGTACTCGGAAATGGCGACGAGGAAGAGAATTGTCGTGACATTCTCGAAGCAGTGAATCCACTTCTTTCGCTCGGAACGTTGACCACCGACATCGAACATTCGGTAAGTGAGGTCGCCAATGATGAAAGTCGTCTCGGTGATACCGGTTGTCTTGACACGAGATCGAAGCACGTCCTGGTCGTTTGGCATGTAGTCTGGCGCAGCAATGCGGGCAATGTTGTCGAAGTAGCTTTTAAGGTACGTTAGCATCGGTCAATGTTTAAGCAGAGGGGGTAGCTGCAGCGTAAGGTTTCCTCGAGACAACGGTAAAACCTACTATCTGGCAGAGTCGTTCAATTGGTATTCCCTTGAACGCTTGAAGCACTCCTGGACACCGCGGTCCTTCCACAAAGCCTCAATGGCGTTGCCAACCTCAGGTGGCAGAACATCGCCTTCGATCTGAGCAGGCTGCATGAAGATGGTCTGTACGTGGTACTCCATCCTTTGATCCTCCAAAGGCAGCTCGAGCGACTCCATGGCCTCCAAGATGACGCGCATGGACTGAACCGTGTTGCTGAAGATGATTTCTTTGAAAGATTCCCGCTCGTCTCGTGAGTAGCCGCCTTCGTGGATGAGCTTCATCTGCTTGAGAATGGTGGACTTTCCGGATTCACCGGCTCCTGTAGATCGAGGGCGTTAGCGACAAAAAAAAACTTTGGTCGCGGGCATCGCCGCCGACATCGATTGGCTCCCTCGCGTCAACGTACCAAGCAGAAGCATCTTGATCTCATTGCGCTGTTGCAACCTATCCCTCTTGAGCTGGTTCTCAATCTCCTCGTTCCGGGCCTTGCCCTCCTTCTCCTCCGTGCTCATTCCGCAACCCATTGTGACCGATTGTTTGTCGAATGATAATTATTACAAGCGATGGAGAGGTAGATTCGAGAAACCCAGAGTATTACACTGTTCGCAATGGCGTGTCAGCGGGTGTCCGTGTCCAGTGTGGCGAGACGATTTGCTTCTCGATTTGGCTCGGCATCAAAACGTCGACCTAGTGACAGGGCCGCAGGGAGGTGGATGGCAGCTGAGTTGTTTGTGCATGCGACCGGAAGGGGGGGAGGATTTTTAGAATTGGACAGGCCTACAATAAGCGCAATTGACCAAGTAGCCAGCGTCGCCGAATTCCAACAGGAGCCTATCCGGTGACGGCTTGGTATTGAGTGCACAAGAACAAAGTAGGAAAAATTCAAAGGAAGGTGATGGTGAAGCACGCGATGGCTGAAGACGGGGTGGTTTCGACTTCTACGGGAGAATAAGGTGTTCGGCACACGAATCAAGAGGGTGCTGCCGGGAGGATTGAACTTGAAATGGGGACTGCGAAAATTGGTGGAGAGAACAAAGGACTGTAATTTGAGAGGGGGGGCCGGGCGTGGACCAGGGTCTGGCCAATCTGCGCTAGGTACAGCGACTTCTCCTGCGTTGCGGATCCCTGGTCGTCTCCACCCAATTGTTCTTTGCAACCCAGCTCGAACCAGGTCAAGCAGTCAATTAATTCGATGAGCGATTGCTGATCGGGGGGCCAGCTCAGTCTGATGTTTTTTTTTTTTTTGTGTGTGTATTTATTTGGGTATGATTCCTTTTTTTCCCTTTTGACTAAGATCCCTACCCAAAATGCGTTATCACAATCTCTTTACTTGTTGAGTGAGAGAGAGAGAGAGAGAGAGAGAAAAAAAAAATCGTGGTGGCAGTATGGGGAATCGATAGATTACAGAGGGGGGGTTATTATTTTGAACGTGCAGGTAACCTTCATTAATACCTTACTAGGTACATTGCGAATTGCGATGCGACCGTTTAGTAACCTTGTGCTAGGTCGCCCTTGTCCAACTGCAAGCTGCTATCAGAAATGTCTGTGCTATTATACCACCATACTGCATTCGATTAAGTACCTGATCCATCACCCCCATCTTGAACTGCCAACTTGATGACTTGCCTTGATAGATTTCCACCCGCCTTTTTAACTCTCCGGGATGTGGTGAAAACCTCTTTCCTGCTCGGATCGCGCTGATCTGCCTGTCATGTCAGGTGGGCTCCCCAAGGTCTTTCCTGCAAACTCCCCAGAAAGCTCGTTCCCTGGCGATTCAACCTTTTGTTATGTTATGCTATAATGCTATAAGCGGCAAAGACGATGGATTTGAAACACTGAACATCCGGATTATTAGGCGGGCCCGGTTTTCTTTTTTGGTCAAGTCTGGTCTACCTGGCAAGCCTGGTGACATCAAACTACCATGGGAGGGAGATATTTGGCCGCCTGGCTGACCTATCCGACCATTGATTTTCTATTCGTACGGAGTCTCCGTCCGGCCTCTGACATATTTACGTTGCTTCTTCATCACGCCGTGCTACACCAGTCGACCCTGGAGAAGTCAGTGCACACAGCCCAGGTCGTATATCCATGGAGGGCTGCTTGTCACAAGCTCAGCCCTGAAAATGCTGAATAGCGTTGACAGCATTCTTTTGTGTTTCTTCTCTCTTTTTTCTTAATTTTTTTTTTCCCTTTAATTGATATTATTCCCCTGCAACCAATAAATCACAAGTGCGCGGCCATGAAAGATCATCCAAATCGTGATTGGACTTGGCGCTAGAATCTTGGGAAAAAGGGGGTGGAGACCCGCACTATTGCAGCAAAAAGTGGAAAGCCCTCAGTTAGGGTCAGTCGGCATGCCATCTGCCGGCGAAGCGTGGTAACAACAAGTAAATACCTACTTTTGTATGTCGGAAAGTACCTATAGTAAGATGCTGCGAATGTGCTTACATACCTACCTAGGTACGTGCGCACTTTGTGCATAGTGTACTTAGCTGTCCTCCAGGCACATTATATTACAAGTACCTACCTCAGTGGGCTTAACTACCTAGGTAGGTAGGTAGGTAGGTGGGCATTTCAGTTGGTAGCCGATGTGTGCAACATGGTAAATGGCCGGCAAATTGAGGGGCCCATGGGTTATACTGTGAATGTCCCCCACGGCTCGCTGCATCAGACATAGGAAATACTCCCGACACAGTCGATTATTACAGAATTGAAGATTTGCTCTCAACCAAAGAACGCTCGTTGGACTGTCAATAAGGATTCGTCGATTGGCCCCAGACAAGGCATCTGACATGGCGTAAACGTTCCTCACTTTGCATACGGTGAAGAGGCCGGCCTGCCTACCTGGCTGCATGCATTGACTGAGCACATACCTACACCCACTTAGTGTTTCTGTCAGTGTCGGCGATTTTATTACTCGGGCGTAGCTAAATTGAAAACCCCCAGGCCCCGTCCTCTTTCCTTTTCACCCCCAGAATCTATTTTGTTTCCGGTCAACAGTTCAACAAAGACAGATACTGTGGATGATGGAGAAGCGAGCGTTTTCCGGTCATTACCTTTTACAAATTAATGTACGTACTTGTATGTACACTTTTGTACTGTATGTACCTTACTTACCAAGGATTACACAAAACCAACCCCCACCTAACATTTCATTTCCGACTTGGAGCAAATTTCGCTTGCTAGCACACCATGATTCTTTTTCTCGATCCCATACAGAAGCCGCGGTTATGTTGCTGATTGTGGAATACCATTCATACATATCACGGCAAATTCAGTCCAGGTCCAGTGGATCGCTCTGTATTTTTTTTTTTTTTTTTTTTTTTTTTTGGAACACTTCTCGAATGTTTGAAGTTTCTGTCCCCTGATCCTAGGACGATGACCCCGGAAGCTTGGGGGCCCGTTGACGTGCTGGATGAAAGATTCAAGCAGCAGGCAGCTTCGCTACGATTTCCATGCAGCAGTCAATCTATTCGGCGATCGCCCTGACGATGCGCATTTATTTAATTTTTTTTTCCCTGGCGGGACCTGGGGTTTCTCCTGCAGGCGTTACTACATCAGGACGCACGCACAGGTTGCATAGCATCGAGAGTAAAGGGCATCCAGTCAAATTTTGTGGGTCCAATCGGTCCAACCAACAAGCTGCTCGCTTTCCACTGGTTGTCTTTTTTCTCCTTCCCATATGTGTTAAAGAGCCAAGTCGTCCAGTCGCCAAAGTGATTACCCGGTTGACAGTTCTTGTGCAAATGCAGTACCGCTATATGCACTAAGTAGGATGCGTTACCCGTACGTTTAATGAGAAACATTTGATTTCATTCATAGTTAAAGTACAGGCATGTAGCACAGGACGCTATAAACCACACTAAGCGAGTATGATTGGCCATCTTTCAGCTTGAGGACTTGAGCAGTGACAAATCACTTGCTGCTGTGAGCCAGAATCTTCATACTACTTACTTTGTACATTTAACCTTCATCTTTGCAGTTACGATACGTTAAAGCTGGGGTAACTAAGCCAGTTCCAGACCAACCAGACGGACTAGACGCATGCAAGTGAAGAGACGGCTTTTGGGGGTGTCTGCATTTGAGGTGCAGTAGGGTTACAAGCAAGATCATGTAGGGTCGATTGTCCAATCACGGTAAAGCTTTTGGACTAGCTCCCTGAACTAACTCATGAGTGCCCTTGCCAACAAAACGTCACTGCGGCGGGTAAACAAGGCGGCCTCAGTTCTCCATCCGACCTAAAAGGCTTGTCCAGCGCTTTGCATATGTCGTCTTGATGACTTTTCCCGTCAGGTTTTAAACCCACGGGCAAGCTTCAAACGCTGCACCCTGCAAACATAACTTTTTTTTTCTTTGGGCAATTCCTACCTACCCACAAAAAATATGTCAATTCCACTGACGCGACTGGGCGACAGAGGTAAGTAAGCAGAAACAAGAAAGCAATCACAAACCCGAACCCAACTTCACACCATGCACGTGCGGAGGAAAACTCTCTGTTTTTTTTTTTTTTTTTTTTTTTTTTTTTTACAGAGCGAGTACCTACCCGCTCTGCGCAAAACCCATATTTAAACCTCAACACCTCGGACCGCATTTGCTAACTGGTGAGGACCGTGATTCCTCCTTGCCCTTGATTTTCAGCCTTCAGTCATAGCGAAAACAACGATGTAGAAGCCGAATACGACCGACTTAGGGACTTGGCTCGACAGGAGGCACGGAAACGCGGTGACTGTTTCGAAAGGGTGAGTGAGTTCATGTACCTAACCTACCTACCTTATACTTGATTGTGGGGCCGGCAAAAGCAACATACTGTTTTCCGGGTATCATCTCCGTGTCCGGCTCCGACTCGAACTCCCGTTTGAAATTCCCTGTCAAGTTTGAGCTTTGCTTTGTGCGGCCCCTTCATCTTTCGGTCAAGGTTTTTGACCGTCCTTATCTCACCTGATGATTGCTTGCTTCAACACACTTTGGACTCCACCAAGAGTCCAGAACCAAGAAACTCATCTCGAGTTTCTCTTGTTTTTTTTTTGTTTTTTTTTGTCTCTCTCTAAAATTCCTCCCCTTTCTCAATTTCTCGCTCCATGGCCAAGGCCAGGCCCAGCCCTGGACCAAACTTACCGAAAGGGTCGATTGTTACAAACGATCACCTTTTAGTACAAGTTGCTATCGAACCATGTCTGACTCCACACAACGCGTCCTAGTCGCGCCAAGCGTACGAAAATGGTGACGGCGCCGAAGCCAAGCGCCTCTCTAACGAGGGCAAGAAGCACGGCGCCAACATGGAGCGCTACAACAAGCAGGCCTCTGAGTACATATTCCGGGAGAACAACAACCCGGAGCGCGTAGCCGAGGACACCATTGACCTTCACGGCCAGTTCGTCGAGGAGGCCGAGGACATACTCGAAGCCCGCATCCGCGACGCTCAGGCCAGAGGCCAGAGGCACCTTCACGTAATCGTCGGCAAGGGTAACCATAGCGCTGGCGGCGTGCAAAAGATCAAGCCCCGCGTCGAGCAGGTGTGTCGGGAACTGGGTCTCGACTTTGCCACCGAGGCCAACGACGGCCGCATCTTTGTCGACCTGACCGGAGCCAAGGTCGGGGCGCCGCCGCCGCTGCCGCCGCAGCCTGGTGGTGGGTATGGCGGTGGTGGTCACGGGCCCAGCCACGGAGGTCATCAACCTCACCACGATGCTGGTTACGGCCAGGCCCACCATGGGGGAGGTCAGCATCAACAACATCCGCCGCAACAGCAACAGCAACAGCAACATCACCAGCAACAGCAGCAGCAGGACGACGATCTCATCGGCATGTTGCTCAAGAAGATTCCTTGCTGTGTGGTTATGTAATAGAAATCCATTGGACATATTGGATAGTGTCAGCTTGTTCAAAGGATCTTCAACTTGGGCCTGGAGTAGAATGCAGATATGAGATGAGAATATCTGTAAACACTCTGATGCATGTTTCCAGACATGTCTGCAATTTGTCTTTGTCCATAGATCCGGTGGCACATGCCGAAGCACCGATGGTTGGATATAATGTCGTAATTTAAAGAGAAAGGAGAATTTATGACCGATCTATGGCTTGCTCTATCCCAATCGTCAATACTCTCGACGGTGTACACTGTTGTGACAAGGCCCCCTGTGTGACCCTCTGCTGCTTTTTTCCTCGTTCATTTGTTCACAAAGGCAGAGCGCTCGCTGTCTTGGGACAGCCTAGTGGCACACTGCGCCCATCCACAATTTCTGTTCCTTATCAATCGTGAGCCTTGAAGAACAAGATGCTGTTGTATCCGGTCGATCCCATAATCTACTCATCGGCCCTGTCGTCTCCGTTGTTAACTCCCAACTTATGCCTGCCTGCGGATTTCCCTGGCCGTCTGCTTCAGGTTGTAGTTGCACTCCTCGTACGCCCGGCCGGCACCGAAACCGGCACCAACAAAGGCGGGCCAAGCCCTGCGCTTAAAGACAAGGACCGAGAAGACGACGCCGAAGCCGAGGCCGAGTGTTGACTTGATCAGGAGGTTCGAGAGGCAGTGGTCCCACTGTTGAAAACCAATTAGGTTTCGCGCGCGGTGGTGTCAGTGATCTGGGACTATGTAGCCAAGCACAAGGGGTGGCATGGTGGACCGTGAAGCTTCAACAGGAGAGATGGAAAGTGACGATGGCGTTTTTACCTTCTCGTTCAAAAGTGCCTCGCTGACCGGGCGCGCGAAGGCGGGCGAGCGCGTAGGAGGAGCTGTCTCGGACATTGTTTTGTTTGGATTTGGGCTGCACGTTTCGGGAGAGTCGGGTTTTGTCGGTTCAATCAGTTAGGATTGAGCTCAATTGAGCGGGCTCGAAGCTTCCGCGAGTTGACATTGGCTTACCTCGAACGAATTGGTCGGTCGGAAGCTGTGGTTTGAGAGTGCAGAGGGGGAATTGGAATGGAGGTGGTGACGTTTTTGCGGGCGATTCCGATTCCTTACCGTGAACTGCCTTACCCGACGACCGATGGTGGATCCACATGGGAGGTGGAAGCTCAAAAATGCCTGGCGCGCTGTGGTTCCTCTGAAAGGCGGTGAAAAAGTTCACGCGCTGACTTTCTTTACTATGGGCAGAATCTTTGAGGACTTACTTACCTCCCCCGCTGGTAAACATTTTTGGAAAGACGCTCGTATCAATGCCCAGCTGCCTTATTACCAATTTAATGTTCGAAAAACATAGAATTTGATTGTTTCTGCTGGGCTCGCCTGGGAAATCTACAGGCCAGTAGTTGGCAGTACACCTTCCTACCTGCAAAAAAAAAACACTCGCCATCAATACAAGTTGCAGGGGCAATGGAGGGCGCACAATTCCCCAAGCTCACCACCGCCCTCAACCAGGGTCAGGTTGAGGAAATTCCTCAAAAACTCAAGGAGCTCTGGACCAGTCTTACAAAATCGGAGCCTGACAGCACACATGCCTCTGAAAAATTCATACTGAGATGGCTTCTCAAATCCATGGCTGGGTCCTCTACGGACGCCGAGACAGTCCGGCGATACCCGTTGACATGGACCTTGATGGGCTGTCTTTTCAGTCGCATACCGCTCTTTTCTCTGGCCAAGGCTCTGGCGGACCGGAGGTTCATGGGTATCCTTCAGCAGACCTTGAAGAATATTTCAAGCTCGGAATCGAAGGGGCCAGACGGCGACGTCGAGATGCAGGATGCGCCAAGCTCTACCAAAAAGTCTCTGAAGAGGAAGAGATCTCAGGAGCTGGCCTTTGACTTGAGTGTTCTGAAAGCACCTTTGTCGCGTCTGCAATCCGCCGAACAGGTCTTTGCGGCCTTGAAAGTGTTGATATCTAGGATCTCAACAGATGCCAACGACAAGGCTAACGATCGGATGGGAGCTGAGCACATTCGATCTCTATTTGGTTGTGCTACCAAAGATGCTCTTCAAATGATGTCGGCATCTTTGTATCTTTGCAAGCTCGCTATTGCCGAGGAGACCTCTGAATGCTTGGAAGGTCAAGAATCCTGGATCAACACGTTGACTTCGGTATGGGAGCTGCATATGCGAAATGGTAGCGATGCCCGTGACTTCGCTTTACATATGGCCGGACCCAGCTGTTTGGTGCTCAGGAACTTAGTTAAGATGGACGGTTCTTCTTCCACATTCAATAGGGGAGTTGCCAAGGCTTGGGGAAGAGGTCTACAAGGCCTCATAACCACGAATCTCATCCTTCCCGCTAGGTCCGAGTTTTTCGTCAAAAAGGGCACTGGAATCATCTCTGCCCCCATCAACCACCAAACTGATCTCTCCGCCCTTTGCCCTGTTCTATTTCATCTGGTTTTACAAGCGCCGCAACCTATTGGAGGCGCCAGCATGAAGAAAGATAACGAGGAGTGGATTGATACGGTCTTTTCTTTGCTTGAGGAGCCTGTGAGGATACTGGCAACTGAGCAGAGGAATTCTGTGATGCAAGAGCTTCTTGCGTCAGCTCTGGATCAAAACTCCTCCCCAAAGACTTTAACCTTGCTGAATGTCTGCAAGGAATATGCTCTTGGTGACGGCAAGGTAGACTGGGCTATCGTGTCTTCTGTTGCGCAGTGTGATCCCGATGTCTTCCTCACCTCTGACGAGGGAAGGCGCTTGTTGGACACGATCCTTGACGAGGCACCAAGCGGAGCTGTCGACGACAAGGATACCTACGAGGCCCTGTGTTCCACGATGCTGTCTCTTGCGAGTGGCTTTGTGAGAGCTCGAGAGCTTTCCAAATTTGTCAAGAAGTGGTTCGAGCGCTTGATAAATTGCTCCATTCAGAAGAACACGAAAAGCATGGAAAGAGTATTTTGGCTTGACTCTCGAATTTCTCAGTCGGTATCGAGCTATATACAGGAGGCGTTGACCACCAAACAACTGGCTGATCTTATCACCGATCTCAGCGAGCCAAAAGATACCCCAGCGGAAGCAGCTCGCGCAGTTGTATTTGATGCCATCTGCCAGGGCATTACCATTGACGAATTCTGGGAGGGCGTTGGCACTAGTCTGTTTAAAAGCGTGTGGACTTCACCGACCAATTTCAAGGCCACCGAAGTCTCTTCTGCACAGCGAAGGACAGCAGCCAAGGCTTTCACCTGGGATGTTGCCAGCGACCCTTGGGAGATGACAGGTGCTTTTCTACAAGCCAGCCTCGATCAGCCGAAGCTGAAAGCTCCTGCGACCTTTGAGGCTTTCCGGAGCACTATTGCAGCATGGAACTCGTGTTATTCTGGTGAAGTCACCTTGCCCCAAAAGTCCTCATTGAGACCCGACGGGGTGATTTCAGAATTCATACAAGTTCTTACTGGAAAGCTTTTGACCGAAGAGCTCAGATTTGACGACTCCATCTTGCAGCTTCGCTTGGAGAACAATAACAGCATGAAGGAATCCGATGTTTTCAGCCTTCTGCCATTGGGAAAGCCATCTGTGACGACATATCTTGCATGGATTTTATTCTATTTCCCAAAGCTGCTACAGTAAGTCTTGACGAGCACGCAAAATATATGTCCCATGAACCTGACTGAACAAGTGCTAACCCCCTACAAGAATGCTACAGTCAACAAATGGCTTGGCTGACTTTGTGAAGGCGGTTATAGTCTTCCTCGGTCGGTCGAGCGGGGCAGCTGCCTTACAATCAAGACCGGCCTTTGATGCCTTTGCCAAAGCTTTGACTGAATCACTCGCTGACATTCCAGGTGATTGTCTATCAAGTAAGTGCTGCACCTTCAATAAAGGAGCGCCTTCTGCGATATAGCGAAGAAGCAATGTGTTAACATTCGTTCCAGCAACCTTTGTGGGCCCAATCATAGAAACCCTGAAATCTGCAGACTCATTTGATCAACCAACCAAGCCAGGAGTTGTTGCAGCAAGATTAGTGACCAGCGTCAACGGCGAACGACTCCAGCGTGGTGATAGAGAACGGTTGATGGAAACTGTATATACCATCGCTAGATCTCAGACTTCAGCAGATTTCGACGGACTTGCGTGGGAGTCTCTCCTGGGGCTCATGGTGCAGTTGATGGCAAAGCCTACCTTCTACGCGGTAAGTATCCATATAATTCTGGCTCAAGCAACCTCTTTTTTGCTGACCTTTTGGTCTAGGATATGAGCATTCAAGGACTTCTGGAAGTCGGAAAGCTTCTCAAAAAGAGAGTCCGCAAGGATAAAGCAGACCTGTTCAAGGACTCGCGGACAGCGGTAGCTTTCAAGTTATATGGAGAACTGTCATATCTGACTTTCAGGTACGTTGACGTTGTGTTTAGAGCGTAGCTACATGCACTAACATGAGTATAGACAAATGTCCGTTTCTGTTGGAACCAGAGAGATGAACTTCATTAAAGAAGTTTGGCCAGCAATTTCCAAGGCACTCGGGAAGAAAGGCCGCGACACTGACATGGTCCCATTGACATTACTTACCGCCTTTGTGGTCGCCATTCAACATTCCCCCGTTCAGGACAAGCTTTCCCAAGAGATTGGCTCTTTGAAGGAGTCAAAGGAAGAACTGTCCCGGTTGGCAATTCTTGCGATGGAAGAGCACTTTAAGGGCTCGAATAAAGGTCTTGGGTTGGATCTAGAAACTCTGATAAAGCTTCGAGCAGCCTTTATGGCCACAGAAGTCAGTTGGAGCTCTAGTAACCAAGACGCAATAGCAGCAATGCGCGAGCAAATCATTGCGGCTGCTTCCGAAATCCGGAAGGCCGATGTTGAAATCGGCACCCTGATCACCTCTTTTATCGCAGGCCGATTGCAGGAGGAGCAACGACGCTCTCTCGATCAGGTGGGCAACTGGAGTGCAGAAGACTTGGGAGAGAATGATCGCTCGAAGCTTGACATCAAGTCTATCGTCAAGAGTGTGGACATGACAATCCCGGACGGCGATGACGCCGCAAAAGCAGCTTTCCTCCGAGATCTGGTCTCACGTCTGCAGAATGACAGTCACAGAGCCATAAACCTTCTCACCGCTAGACGAGTGATTAAGGCTGGCATAGAAGGTGCGCTTTATACTAAAATCAGGAGCTGTATTTTCACCGTATAGAGCTAACTTGTAAGGATTTCCAGTATCATCTACTACTGATGAATCGGCTGTAGTACTCAGCATGGTTCAGAACACCCTCACACAACTCCTTGTCAACGCTGGCTCAGTCAATGAGTTTGTTGATGGAGCTCGAACAATCCACCAGTTGCTGGAAACGAAGTTGGCCTCAGTCACTCAGTGGAACGTGGAGCACACCCTGAGCAGCATTGCCGTCGTTTGTTCGGATAAGGCCGTCAATGCCGATGTGATACGTTCTTCGCCCAAGACGTACGAGTGGCTTTGTCTCATGACGGAAGTGATTCTGAAACGACATCGCCGCCGTCTCGAAGGCCACCTACACCTTCTCATCACTGTGCTTCAATCTCTCCTCACCTGCCTGATACTGAACCCCTATGATAACACACAGGGGAGCTGGGCATCCGGACCAGTGTCAGGCAGGAAGGCAGAAAGCTTCCCTTCCTGGGAGAGGCATGCCAAGACATATGGCCGCCTGCTGACGCTGGTATGCGAGCCGAGTGCCGCCTCAGTGATGCGCACCCACCAGCACGGGAGCAGCGCTCCTCTAGACTCGGCAACGGACGCGGCCAAACGCTCGGCTGGTCAGTACATGTACTTGGTGCTGATGCACTTTATCAAACTGCAGCTGGAGAGCGACGTACCCCATGCGGTGCGGGAGGCTTTGGTGCCGGGAGTCAATTCGATTCTGGACGTCACGCCACCTGACATGCGCAAGGTCATGGCCGATGCCATGGATGCTAGCGGCAGGGCGATTTTCAAGGATATTTATGAGAAATACCGGAAGTTCGGCAAGTGGAGGGGTGCTTAAGGTATTGCAAGTCTGTTTGATAAGGCACATTTTTTAAGTAGAACTGTTACTAGGGAATGGCAAACAGTCACTTTCACAAATCACTTTAACCTGCCTTTGATGAAACTGCGCTACGGTTATGTTGTCATGGGTCATACATGTGGTGTATCATAGACACTAGACTAGGAGTCATACCACATGTAAACTCTATTTCACGAGTCCGTCCAATTATTGTATACTTATTATCCTAGGCCAAATGATCAACATAGGTGCCATAGATTAGCCAGTCACAGAACTCTCCTTGACTTGATTTGCTGGTCTTCCATGCTTCTTGGCATGAGACACAAGTGCACTGCGCATATCCCAAAGCACAAAGATCCAGATAAGCTGGGCCAACCAGGCGCCCAAGATATCGACGACCCAATTATTCCTCCAAGAACTACCAATCGTGGACCAACGCAAGGCCTCGCCCAACCAATTGACAGTAATGAGATAGTTGCCACGCTCCAGGCCCCTGATGGATGCATCTGCGACCTCATCGGGCGTCTGCACGGGGTCGTCCTTCTCGAGCACTTTTGTAACGGGATGCTTGATCTGCTGCTCCTTCTCGAACGCGGCGCTGGTGATGGTGCCGGGCAGCACGACGTGGATCTTGACCGGGTGATCCGGGTACAGCAGGACCTCCTGGCTGAGGGCGTCGGCGAGGCAGCTCAGGGCGGCCTTGGACGGGGCGTACAGGCCGTAGCCGGCGATGCTGGCCATTACAGCCGCCGTCGACGTGAAGACTAGGTGGCGCGGCTCGGCTCCCGGGCCCGGGGCGGGACTCGACGGGTCGTACCACGCCCGCAGCACCGCGTGCGCCAGCTCCGCCGTGCCCCAGTAGTTGACGTCCATGGCCTGCCGCGCGATGCGCACCGCGTCCGAGGTGTCGGCGAACAGGGTCGGGTGCGCGATCCCAGCTACCGTCCACACGATGTCCGGGGGTTGCCCGCCGTTCCACGCCGTCGCGGCTTCGAGGAGCGCGGTGGCGTAGCCCGGCTTGCCGACGTCGGCGGATATGTGGTGGAACTTTTGCGTCTTGGGGGATTTTGCTGCCGACTATATTGAGTGATGGGAGGCCGTGGTTCTTGTTAGTCAGGCACAAGCCATAAATATAAATATGGAAAGAAAAAAAGAAAGATAATTGTAATCGAAGGGCGGTCTAAAATATTGACCACAAAATCACAGGAGATGCTAAACGCACCTTCATTGCTTCTATCGTCTCCTCCAGCTTCTGAACATTCCGTGCCACGATAATCACGTTGGCACCCTTCGCCGCCAGCTTAATGGCCACGCTTCTGCCCATGCCATCTGAGCCGCCAGTGAGGAGTATAGTCTTGAAAAGGGATAATAGTGATTAGCGCTTTTATTCATCTTGTTTCGCGCGTGTCTAAATTCATAAATCGAGACTAAACATACCTTGCCCTCCACAGGCATGCTATTCTTTGCCCCAAGCATCCCCATAACGCTTGCCAGAGCGATTGCCCCCAACAAACCAAGTGCGGCTAATTTGAGGGTTGATTCGCTGGAGAGTTGAGACTCCATGAAGCGATTTGCGCCAACGGCAACAAAGCCACACAAAAAGGTACAGATCTCGGACTTTGTACCAGTTGAAAGAAAGAAGAGCCGCCTGCTCATAGAATCGGGGGTTTTTTTTAAAAAGAAAAAAACTAAAAAAACTTTCATTTAACTTCAGGTTCTCAGTTTCATTCCTTTCAGGCTTTCACCCGACAGCTCGATATCAATCACAAGCAGCCAAGGGGGCAAAGGGGGGATTTTGACCCCTGTTCCGCGCAGCTTGATGTCGTGGAGAACTGAACGGCATATGTGGGGCGACACTTGGGTTACTTCACCGTGGGCGATGCAAGCCGATAACGATAACAAAAAATTATTAGCTTGAGCGGCAGCAGCCCACCTTCCATGGGATATTTTTCCAATTATAACAGAACATTGTGATTGCGCCTGCCCAACAACGCGCACACCTCTTTTTTGTGTGCCACATCGCGCGCATCTTTCACTTGTATTCTCCATCACTATAACCGATACAGAAAAAGAGCTTTCATCATGGGCAAGAAGCGCAAGGCATCCCGGCAGACGGAGCCCTCGGGTCCGCGGGAGGTTGATCCCTCCGACGCCCGCCTGATGGTCAACTCGTATGAAGATCTCGCCGATTCCGAAGAGGAGCATTTCATCAACAGGGACAAGATCCTACTCGAAGATGGACCCAGTTCGAAGCGCCGCAAGGCCGACAAAGAGGACGAGATGCTCGAGTCTTCGGACGAGGAGGTTCTAGATTATGGCAATTCAGAGGACGATGAGAGTGACGATGAGCTTGAGGCTCGCAAGAAGAAGAAAAAGGCTGCGGAAGACGAGGACGAGGAGGATGACCAGGGCTACTGGGGCTCCAACAAAAAGGAATACTACGAAGCGGATGCGCTAGAGACCGAGGCCGACGCCCTGGCGGAGGAGGCCGAGACCAAGAAGTTGCAGCAAAAGAAGTTGGCTCGCATGTCCGAGGCAGATTTCATGTTCGACGCTGATGAATGGGCTGCCGGAGACAAGGACGAAGATGCGGAGGGCGACCAAGCAGTCACCGAGGTTCTCAAAGATGTCGAAATCACCAGCGACATGGGCGATGACGAGGTGTACCGGATACTGCAAACCAGGTATCCCGAATTTGACGGCCTGGTCGACGAGTTCCAGCAGCTGCATCCACGTTTGGCGGAGTACCAGAAGGCCGCCGAGGGCAAGCCGTCCAAGTCACTCGAGGTCGTGCAGTACTGGACGCTCGGCTGCTACATAGCCGCTCTGGCGAGCTATATTGCTATCCTGACGTCCCCTGCCAGAGATGGCGACGGCAAGGACTCTGCAAAGACGCTGGATCCAGCGACACTTCGCGATCACGATGTCATGGCGACTCTGGTCGACTGCCGAAATGCGTGGGTTCATGTAAAGTCTCTGAGGACCCGGTCAAAGTCGACAAGCCAGGTTGAGGATGTGGAGTTGCCGTCAGATTCCGCAGAAGAGCACGAAGAACCACAATCGGCAAAGGCCGACAAGGGTACCGGGGCGGCAGCTGTCGAAACACACAGCATGCTCAGGAAGAAGAAGGCTCTTGAAAAGAAGAAGTTGGCCAGTGCCAAGAAGTTGGAGGAGTCCCTCGCTGATCTTAACGGGCTACTGGACAAGCCCAAGAAACGAAGTAAGAAAGACAAGGCGGCGTCGGCCGAGAAGCGTGACGAAGACGAAAATTCGGACTTTGGCGACGAGGAGATGCTCGACGCGGGGGCAGCAGAACAAAAAGCCGCCCGAAAGAAGACGCTTCGGTTCTACACGTCCCAAATTACACAAAAGGCCGACCGCCGCGCAGGAAAGGGCAGGGACGCGGGAGGCGACATGGACATACCGTACCGCGAGCGCCTGCGGGATCGCCAGGCCAGACTCAACGCGGAAGCCGAGCGTCGTGGGCAAAAGAGCTCCAAGCACGGGGAGGATCTGGACTCGGGAGACGACTACGACGACCACGAGGCTGGTTTGGCTCAAGAGGTTCGCGGAGACGAGGACGAGTACTACGACATGGTGGCGCATGGGGCGCGGCAGAAGAAGGCGGACAAGGCGGCGCGTCAAGAGGCTCTCAAGGCCGCCGGCAAAGAGGACCGCGTGGTGGAGAAGGAGGAGATCGGGGAGGACGGCAAGCGGCAGGTCACGTACCAGATCCTCAAGAACAAGGGTCTCGCGCCCAAGAGGAAGAAGGAATCCCAAAACCCGCGTGTCAAGAAGCGCAAGAAGTTCGAGCAGAGCAAGAAGAAGCTCAAGAGCATGCGGCCTGTGTACAGTGGAGGAGAGGGCAAGGGTGGATACCAAGGAGAGCTCAGTGGTATCAAGACTGGCCTGGTCAAGAGTGTCAAGTTGTAAAGGGGCGTGGTTGTTTTGTTGTAGTTTTCATACAGGACCGGCTTTTATTTATTTATTTGTTTTTTCTATTCAAAAGCCGAAACAATCTCATTTTCTGTCAAAACAAAGGCCAAAACTGAGTGCAGGTGTTTTTGCAGTGTGGTGCCGTAAGGATAGTGTTTGCTTTTCGCTGGCCTGGGCTGCCCATGGCGTCTAAACGGTTCAGACCTGGAGTCAGTTCCCCACAGTGTCCACACTACAGGGGCCTTTTACATGTCCCCGCCATCATCAAATGCCAGTTGGAGATTCCACGCCCTGAACTCAACGTCAAGCTACCAAACCGTAGTTTTAATACATGGCAATTTTCGGCGTGTTCTTTTCATGTTTGTCTTTTTTGTCTGCTTAATTGATGAGCACAAGCACACTCATAACTTAATTGAACCGCCCAAATGCTGCTGCTGCACATTTAACCATCACCTTACGTGACCCCAATACCCCAACTGCCACCTAGCCACCTATCGAGCTTCCGTACCTATTCCCACCTTCCCGACCGACCCCTGGGCTGCCGCCCCGGGCGAGAGAACAGAGATCCAAAAATGACGGCACCAACAATTGACCTCTCGACCATAACCTCGGCCGAGCAGGTCTTCACCTCGCCGTCCAACACGCTCCCGCAGATCCGAGCGATCCACAAGGCGCTGCACGCGCAGATCGACGACCGCGCCACGCGCCTGCGCACCCAGGTCGGCACTTCGTACCGCGACCTGCTCGGCACCGCCGACGCCATCGTGCGCATGCGTCGCGACATGGCCGAGGTCCAGGCCGTGCTGGGCCGCATGGGCGGGCGCTGCGGCCGCGCCGTCGTCGGCGCCAAGGCAGAGGGCCTGCAGCGGTTCGTCGGGCTGGGCGAGTACGAGCCGGGGAAAGATGATGACGACGACGATGATGATGATGATGATGAGGATGGCGGTGATGCAGACGCTCTGCTCAGAGCAAAGGGCAGAATGCTGTCGGTTGCTGCCAGGGCCAGGCTGTTGGACGCGTGTGCGCTGGCGGCCAGGCGGGTGCTGAGGACCGGCGAGGCCAAGAGGGGCGACAGGCTGCTGGTCGCCGCCAAGGTGCTGCTGCTGAGCAGGCTGGTTGGCAAGAGCCTGAGTGAGGGCGGCGAGGCCGTAGACCCGCAGGTCAGGGCGTCGATCGACGCGTCGTGGAAGAGCCTGCGGAGGAGGATCGAAAAGGTCCTCGAGGTCGTGGACGAGGATCTGGTCGGACGTGACGACGTCGTCAAGGCACTGTGCGCCTACAGCCTCGCCACCAACGCCGGCTGCCGCGAGGTCCTGGGCTTCTTCCTGCGCGTCAGAGCCCGCGCCATGACGCTGGCCTTTGCGCTAGACGAGGACGCCGAGCACGAGGGCGACGGCGACCAGAGCTCCAAGGCTGCGCTCACCTGCCTCAGGCTTTTTACCAGGACCATGTTGGACGTCCAGGCTCTGATGCCGACGAAACTGGTCGAGGCACTCAAGGGGCTGAAGAAGAAGGCGATTCTAGAAGACGAGGCTCTTTTGAAGCTCGAGGGGCTCCGGCTGGATCTTTCGGCGAGGTGGTGCGGGGACGAGATTAGATACTACAAGCCGTACATCCGCCACGATGATATCGAGGGCAAGCAAGCCAAGGAGATGCTGACGGGCTGGGCGGAGCGCGGCGGGGAGACGCTCATCAAGGGCCTGGAGAGAACCCTGACGCGGCTGCACGACCTGGGGGCGGTGCTGGAGCTGCGGTCCAGCGTGCTGCAGTGTTGGATCCGCGACGGGGGCCGGATCAGGGGCTACGACCCGGCCGTCATGCTCGACCAGCTGCGGACGGCCATCAACACGTACACGCTCGAGATGCTGGCCGGCAAAGTCCACAAGCTGCGCCTCGTGGGCTCCGAGATGTCGGCGACGCTGGACGGCTGGCGCGCCGGCGTGACGGACGAACAGCGCGGTCTGTGGGACGACGAGGGCATGGACCTGAACCTGTCGGGCGGCGCGGCTCTCTTCGCCCAGGACGTCGTCTCCAGGCTCTACGGTCGGAACGATGCTGTCTCCAAGGCGGTGAATTGCTATGAATCATGGCACCAGGTCGTCAAAGAGGTCGACGAGAGGGTCAAGGTGCTCCGTAAGCAACGGTGGGATAACGACGCCGATGAGATTGAGGATGAAGAGACCATCGAGCAGAGGCAGCAGATCCTCAGCTCTGAAGACCCGCAGACGCTGCAGGATCAGCTCAGCAAGTCACTGGAGACGGCATTCAGGGAGCTCGACGAGCAGATCGCCGGGCTATGGAAAGCACAGCAGGACGGTCAGAACAGGGGCCACGTGGCAATGTACCTCACCCGCGTGATACGAGACATACGAAGTCGACTGCCGGACGAGGTCGGGACGGCCAAGACGCTGGGGACGTCACTGATCCCGCAGCTTCACGAGGTTATCGTCAAGACGGTGGTGGCTGCTCCCTTGGAAGACTTTACAAAGAAGGCACTGGCCAGGACGAGCGTCATCGGGCGTAGCCTGTGGGAAGGGGAGGACCCGGCACTGCCGAGCATGCCGTCAGCCGGCGTGTTTACGTTTTTGAGGGCGCTGGTTGCGTCAATGGGAGATGCTGGGTTGGATCTGTGGAGTCCTACTGCCGTTGCCACATTGAAGTCGTACCTGAGGGGCCAGCTAAGGGAGGCATGGCTACAGGCTGTGGAACAGCACAGTTATAGTCAAGACAAAGTGCAAGAAAAGAAGGGCGCTGAAATTGCCGAGGAGAAGAAGCCCGAGCGGTCCGAGGGTCCAGATGCTGACGAGGAGGAGGGCGCAAAGGAAGACGAAGACAAAGTCGCATCTACAGAAAACGATCAAGCAGAGGCTAAGGCAGCCTTATCGGCGGAACAACGAAAAGAACTATTCACGCAATGGCTATACGATGTCCTGTTCCTTCAGGGTGGTCTTGGTACGGTCAACGGGTCTTCCGAGGATGAGCTCAAGGACTTGGAGGATGCCATGTACAAGCAGACGGAGCTTGACAATGATGCCGCGCGGAAGCAGCTATCGAA
Organism: Pyricularia grisea; assembly: GCF_004355905.1. Lineage (NCBI taxonomy): Eukaryota > Fungi > Ascomycota > Sordariomycetes > Magnaporthales > Pyriculariaceae > Pyricularia > Pyricularia grisea. The sequence goes on from NW_022156719.1 coordinate 3,345,208, forward strand.
ATCGGCTCAGGAATACTGGAAACGGACCAGCCTTCTCTTTGGGTTTCTGGCATGACAGAATAGTACTCGATTTACCTTAGGCCTCTTGATGTAGTACCGACTATATAGGTACCGGTAGATATACATGGGCAGTTTCTTTCTATAGAAGGGAAGAGATAAAAGAAAAGCAACGTGTCAAAAAAAAAATGACCTAATGAAAAAGCCCACAAGAAGAGAAACATGAGACTCTGCCAAATGTCATACATGCCTCGTTTCTTCTTCTACTTTAGAGCTTATGGCGCTTCTCACCCGAGGCAAGTTTCAAAAATTCCTGCTGCGGCACTCCACTCATGAACCTCCCCAGCCCGGCAAAGACCTCCCTCGCGTTCTGACCTTCGATGATGTCCATCTCGGGCCGGCGGATCAGCTCCTTGATGCCGAGCAGGCTGTCGCCGACGAGGTGGTCTCCCAGCTTGTCGTCAATCTCGGCCAAGACGAGCTCCCTGAAGCGGACGTCGTCGTCCTTGGCGCCCTTGAGCTCGGCAAAGACCTTGTTGACGAAGCCGGTCCGCAGCAGCTCGTCTGCGGGGACGCGGCGGCTCATGAGCAGGGCCTCGTTGGCCTTGCTGACGCCGAGGCGCTGCACCAGGGCCCGCGACGCGCCGCCCTCGGCGACCAGGCCCAGGGACGAAAAGGGCGTCAGCAGAAAGGTGGAAGGCGTGGCGTAGATGAAGTCGGCAAAGGAGACGAGCGCGGCAGACAGGCCGACGACGGGCCCGTTCAGCCCCACGACCAGGATCTTGGGGTGCGAGTAGAAGGCCTGGGTGATGTTGAGGTTGAAGGCGACAAAGGTCTGCAGCCACTGACGGCGGCCACCGTCGGCGATGCCGTTGTCGTCCTGGCCCGTGGTGGGAGCGTCGCGGATGGAGGATACATCAGCGCCGCTGTTTTTTTTTTTTTTTTTTTTTTTTGTGCTTGTTAGCAAGGATGGTTTCTTTCTTTATTTTATGGAGAAGCAATCATAAAAAAAAGAAATAAAAAAGTCACCTACGCCGAAAAATATCGGCCCTTTGCCGTTAACAAGGTCACGTAGACCTCGTCATGGGTCGCCACCTCACGCAGCCTTTCCGATAGCTCATAGTAGCCATTTTGGTCAAGGGCATTGAGCTTGCGCTCGTTGCAGATGGTAATGACGGCCACCCGGCCCTTGAACTCGAGACTTGTGACTCCAGGCATATTTTGCGGTAAATCTCTCGGCCTTTTTTTCTTTTCTTTTTTTTCTTTTTTTACCAGGACGGGGCCGTTGTGGAAGTTTAATGCTTTGCTTACTTCTTTGGGTTGTGCCGGTTCAAAGCCCACGTTAAATATAGCAAGCAATGTCTGGTCTGGTAATTCAATAATTATGTCCCTTTGGCTATTTATTATAGGACCCGACCAGGGATTTAATAAGATATGAATTGGCCGTCGAGTGTCTTCTTTTGTCTCTGTTGGATGTGTTGCACGGGGTTAAACTATCTAGGTAGGTGTTGTTCTTCGGCATGTTCAATTTGCTTACAATAAGCTTCTCTGGTCATTGTACCTCGGCAGGATCCACCTCTCCAAACGCGACCGGTATCCGGGGGTCCCCGCACAAACAATGAGCTAAAGGGAGTGACAAAACTCGCTTTGGTTCATGCATGAATTAATTTCCAATAAGAAACATGAGCCTAGTTCAGTTAATCTTGTCACTCATCGGCTTCGCAAGTACCAACCATCCTTTGCAAGTTTGGCAGATGCCCTCCACCCCCGCAAAACAAAAGTGGGGATTTTTTTTAGGGTCCGAATCTCTACTTCTTTTGGGACTTGTGTGTATCTGCCGCCATTCAAGGTCTGCAATTTACAACGCCTGTTGCAAAGTCCAAAGAAGTAGATCTGATATTGGTATTGGATTCCCCTACCCCCAACAAGCTCCAAGACATTTAGCGTTTAACCTTTTTTCTGGGACCAACTCGGGTTTGCTTGTCCTCTGAGTTGGCGAAACCCAATTCTTGAGCTACCCTTTCATGCCATTGTTGAAATATATCAACGGCAACAGCTGTCAAGGTATAGTTTGGAATCTCAAAGTTCACATGGTGATTAGACGCGCATTGGCTCGCTTGCCGGGCACGGCAAAAAGATGACGGTAGAGTTCCATTTCCCCTGTCGCTTGTGAACTTGCACACACAATTGACCTATCTACCAAACTACAACGCATATCCGGCATTGACGATGTTCAGTAACGACGACTCGCGTGTGCAAAATGGGTCCCGAGAACCATACTATTTCAGCGGGCATGAAGAACAGAGCCCGCCCATCGCCAAGCAACAACTCGGTATTTGACTAAACTCATAGTGAATGTCTTTGGGTAGTTCTTTATTTGGATTCAGCATTAACACGGCCCATATGTGCAAAATTCTATCTGTACTACTATGCTTTTATTTATAAATGGCATGTCATCAAAGTTCATCGGACATACTCCAATATTTAATCTTGTGCGCCTTCCGTCATTTCAGTATCAAGATCTCTCTTGATTTCCCAAGAGACACGAAAGAAGAAAAAATAAGTATAAAATTTCACAATAATGGGTTTCAATCATATTCTTTTTCTTGCCTACTTGGCAAGCGTTGCCATCGCCGCTCCAACAAGGGGATCCATTCAGGCCCGTTCCCCTGTTGGAAAGCCCACAGGTCTCGCACCTCTCCAGCCGAATCAGGCCGCCGTATCAACTGCATCCTGTAACGCAGCACCATCCGCTGGCAAGAATAGTCACGGTAAGTTTTTAAAGCACAGCCCTCGATATGGATATTCAACTTTTTCAACTCAACAATGAAAACGCAAATGACTTACTTCTTGATTTGTCCATGTAGAAAACAAGCGGCACACTGCATCTCGTCTTAATCGTCGTGCCAATGATGGTACCGGTAAGTTTCAAGCCTAAGCTGCATATGAAAATGTAAATAGCTTACTTTTTTTTCAAATTGTTTTACATAGAAAATTCCCCGATACCTCATCCTCCCAACCACCGTTCCAGTACCTTGTGGAAAGTTGCACTTTTAGGTCAATCCCAGGAACCCGTTGACCATAATCCTGGTCGTGGACATCTTGCCAAAATCTCACGCGTGGACCGTAAGTTTTTTTTTTTTTTTTTTTTTTTTTTTTTTTAAATCCAGCCTCCCGAACAAACACCCAGATTTACTTGACAATGGGGGAATAAAGATGGTTAACTTTCGGCTTGTTTACTCATGTAGGGGAGGAACAACTGATGCCGTTTTCTACGCTCGATTTGCCCATTAACCCGATGGCAGCACCGGAGCTGAAGCAGCCCCGTAAACCCAATCACGCACCAAATCCGTACGTATGCTCATAATAGTCGTCAAGTGTCGTTACGGTCTTTTACACTCCTTTCCTGTTAAAATACAGACAGCTAACTTTTGGGGTTATTAATACAGGGTCAGCGTGGAGCTAAAACGTACGCTTCGTGCTATTAGAGCTGAAGAAGCGTGCAAGGAGCAAAAAACCCGTAACGAAAATGGGGCCTCTCGCCAATGAACATGCTCGTACACATCAATAGAAAGTCCGGTGGTGGCTGCTGTGGTTTTCTTTTTCACTTTATATCACCAGACGAATGACGGGGAACGGCCAGGAGAAGGCCCTGTGGTTGGCGCTAGTATCCGACTACAAGTATGCAACATAGATTTATATACATATAAACGAGTTTGAAACGATTGTTTGCAGTCATATATCTACCCACTTATTTGGGATGTTTAGGAATACGTACACTTTGTATATTCAGCTGACAAACAACTCCAACCTGCGTTCCATCCGCCAGCTTCATAGCAGTGGTGCACCTGCTGGCCTCAACTCTTTCATGGTCTCTTCCCATAAACTAGTCCTGAGCTTCTTTCCTTCTTCAGTGTACCACACCGGGGGATATCTATGATTTCTCGTCAGCATGCTTGTATTTCACACAAAAAAAAAGAGCCCCAAGAGTAAAGGCTGGAGGATTATGTTTTTTTCTTACGGCTTGATGGTCCAGTCACTAATGAAACCACCATGACCCTCGGCGCCGTGATTGAACACAGCATCTAGGTACACGGAGGCGCCAACGTCGAGCTCCCTTGCAAGAAAATATTGAGTGGTCGATCCAGCAATCTTGCTCAGCAGGGAGCCCGAACGGGCAATCTCGGTCCCCTTGGTCAAGCCCGGGTTGGAATAGTTGATGATGACGTCCGCCGGGTCAACGTGCTCCGCGAGCTTGGCCACAAAGAAGACGAGCAGCAGCTTCGCCCTCGGGTAGGTCTGGAACTGAGAAAAGGCCTCAGGCTTGTCAAACACGGGCAGCGCGGGTTCCATGGACAAGAGATTCGTCATGTACGCGGTATCGGACCCGACGATGGTGAGCACCGGCGGCGGCGCACCCTCCTTCTTCTTGGCCTTGAGCACCGGCACCAGCAGCAGCGACAAGAGCGCCGTGGAGAGGTAGTTGACCTGCACGGTGATCTCGTGACCCGTGTCCTCGACCAGGGTGAAGGTGGACGTCTGGACTCCGGCGTTGAGGATGACCGAGTCGATGCGTTCCAGCTCCGCGCCGCACTTGGCCGCGAACGCCCGGACCGATTCGTACGACGACATGTCGACGATCCAGACCGATATCCTTGCGTCGGGGAACTCGGCACGCAGCTTCTTCGCCGCCGCGTCACCCCTCTCCTGTGACCGCACCCCCATGACCAGGTGCGAGAGCCCCAGCTGAAGCAGCTGCCTCGACGCCTCCAGTCCCAGACCGACGTTGCTGCCCGTCACGATCGAGGTTTGTCCCTTGGCGCTCGTGCCGGTGGGGAGGGGCTTGGGCGCCTCGCGTTGGCGCCATAGGAACCCTTTGAGTGTAGCCTCGGCCGTGGCTTGGGCTTCGAGATTTGCCGACATTGTTTGTTTATGTTTCTTCCCTTGGTTTTCGGGGGGGTTTTTTTGTGCCTAGATGGTGGGGAAAACTGGTTCCAAACTCAAATATAGTGACTATCGTGAAGCTGGGGGGATAAAGTGGAAGGCTATAATCACTATACCTGCATCTTTCTAGCTTGCATCGAGTGGGGAAATGCTCTATTTATCTTTATTTAGTCTGCTGCCTAAAGTAGTTTGCAGATTTACTATCGCAAACGGGTTTCTTCTTTGATTTGTAAGACATGCTGATCGATCGGTAGATGCGTATCTATCCCACCTTACCTATGTAGGTACAGAAGTCAATAGAGAGCAAAACACCCCTGCGGACCGCGTGACCGCTACCGAGGGAGATAGGCACTTTAGGACCCTGTAGGTGCGGATTGTCCATGACGGTGACATAACCACTTTTGGTGGCGCACACCCCAACCATTCATTGACTACCTAACTAGGTATATTTTGAGGGGGGAGGGGGCTCAACAGGATCATGTTTGCAAGGTATCAACCTGAATTCCAGATCATATGAACCATAGCACATGGAGAGATTGAATTCCAGTAAATCCCGAAACTTGAAAGGATGCTTTACAGCGGACAAAGACAACATTCCAAATGAAGGTCCAGTCGTCGAATAGCATCGTCAAAAGCTCTCACGAAGATTGGGTTTAGACAAGGCCATCAAATATATTGACGGCGACGCAGCCCTCGAAACCACTAATCCCGTTTTGGAGGTTAACGAGACTCACCGGTAGGGGCCACGACAGCTCAGCCAGCGAGTGGACCCTCATAAGCGGGATTAATCGCACTGCTTGACTGCGAGCTGAACATCGTCTTTAGAAGGAAAGGAAAAAAAAAAAAAAAAAAGATCTGTGCAAAATGTTGTGGAGTTATCAGTTACATTCAAACGTAATCCCGGCCCAACCTAAGAAGCTTAACGGTGCTGCAACCCATCTCGCCAAGTCAAGACAAGTTAGCTCATGCTCAAACCAAGATTTAGCCAATAAACATGGATCGGATCGTATGCAGTCTAGACTAACCTATCCAGAGTTCCACATACCATTTACGGTCCAGTGAATAAAAGACAGTACAATCCTAGAGCCAAGAACGCCATGCATCCAACTGCAGATAATAGACCCACCTGCCTACAAACCGATGGATGCATTCTTACCGACGAGCCGAGTATAGAATTGTACGTACTGCAAAAAGGCTGACAAATTAAAATGCTCCCTCCAGATGCCATTAGTTTCTATGCGCCTGAAATATACATCCTCCAGAGCTCTTTTTTTTTTTTTTTTGAAACTAATCTTTGATACACAATGGTACAACTAGGAACAAAGAAAAAAAAAACGCCAATGCCAAGCGCCGCTTTGCCATCATATGTGTCCCCCCTGAGTACAAAAAATCCAACGTAATGACACCATGTGTTCCTTCCGCCCACAAAACACTTTCCATCCCCCCTTACAGCATGATTGCCAGCTCCGCCCTGTCATGCCCATCCTCCTCCAGTGTGGGATAATAAGGGACCATGGCGTCGGCACCCTGAACATACGCGTCGTTGTAGAGCCGCCAGTATGGTGTGCGGACCTTGCGCGCAGGGTGGAACAGACCTGCCCACACGTAGTTAAGCACCAATCCCGGCCCGACGGCCATGCGTACGGCTTCGATAGCCTCAATGATACGGTCGATAACGTGCGGGCTCGTCTCAAACAGGTTCGGGTACAGAAGGTTGAGTAGGTGAACCATGGCGTCCTCGCAACCAAGACCAACTACACCAAGTGCAATATGCTTGACGACCGATGCCGCTGTCTGCCTGTGCACTTGGTCGCGGTCAATAAGCGCGTCTTCAAGTAGTGGCGTGACGGCATAGACGTAGTCCTTGGCCATTTCGCCAATGTACTCAAACATGAAACTCAGTGACTTGAGCACACCATTCTGCACGTTCAGCTCCGGTACACGATACTCGTTCATCAGTGCCGGCAGCACCGTGAACGGTGCACAGGTCTCGGCAATGATACCGATGGCGACGGCCGTGTTGACACGACTCTGACGCTCCTGAACGCGCAGGTTGTTGAGCAGCGTCGCCAACACGTCCTGTGGGCCAATGGCCTTGGCAATGAAACCAAATGTGTTGTTGGCTGCTCTTCGGATGCCCTTCTTGTGTGCCTTGAGCATATCGAGCAACTCGAAGCAGATTCTCATCCATTCGCGTGCGTTGACCGACTCGGGCCCACGGTCCGCAATGCGTCCTACCAAGTCGATCGTGTTCTCTTGCACCTTCTCGTGCCTGTTCCTCAGAATTGGCGTCAACCGTGGCAGCAGATCCTTGATGGGAGGCTGCATCTGGCTGATACCGACAACTGTAACAATCGACCGCAGGGCTCCCAGGATCGAACCAAGCACCTCGGGGTACTCCTCACCCAGATACTCATACAGCACGACGCCAAGCTTGCCCATCAGTGCATCCTCGCCGCATTGCTTCATTACCATGGCGATTCGCGAGATCAAGTCTGCTGCTTGCTGTCGTACTGTTGCCGACTTGTTGTTTAGCCTCCAGAGAATGGTGCTGACAATCTGGGGTAGGTATGGCTTGCATCGGGTACCGAGTGCGTTGACCACGGATCCGAAGCCGTTGAGCATAATGACGTCCTCAACGCTCTGCTCCTGGAACGCATGCAGGATACCATCGATGAGTCGCTCTTCCAGACGCTCGCCCACATCGGCTGCGCCCAGACTGGCAACAATCTTCTCTACTGTCTCCACCGTCATCTTCCTGTACGGCTCGCTCTCATCCTTGAGATTGATGACGATCCTCTCCAGGATCTCTCCTGCTCCGACCTTTTGTCCAATATCGACCGTGGTCTCCACTACTTGTCGATAGTTGCGCTTGTCGAGAGCCATACGCCGGACCCAGAAACTCTTGAAAAACTCATCCAAGACGTGTTCCTTGAGGTAACCGGCCGTGACACCCTCTGTTCCGGCACATTGAGACACCACCTTGAGCACAACCTTCTTCATTTCCTCATCCGGTGACGAGAATTCTCGCAACAATATTTCCATGATCTGGCTTGTGTAGTAGTTTGCATACTCCTCATCCATCAGAGGGATAATATAGCCTACGGCCTTGAGGAAGCCGGCCAAACCCTTACCTCTTTGCTTTCGTGCACCTGTCCAGAGAGGATTCAGGATGTCATCGAAACTCTCGATACCGTAAGGGTTGGCTGCTTCTGCCAGAGCAGCAATAGCCAAACTGGTCACAGTGCGCACCTTAGTCTGCTCGTCATTGAGGTTGGGTCCGATGCAGTCTACCAGACGCTTGAGATGGGGCAGAACGGCACATCCCATGAGAATAGGGATCTGCTGCACGATCTTGACACCCGTGTGACGAGCCTGCCATGACTTCTTGCTTCGGCAAACGGCCTGGAGGAAAGGAAGTAGGGCAGGAATACCTAGTGCTGACGCTACGACGGCGAAAGCTCGGGCTGTGGTGTTTCGCACGTACTCGTCGACGTGATCGATATCCGGTCTCATGGTACTGATCATGGTGGCAAGGCCAGCAGCTTTGGCAAGGTTGGAAATAATTTCGCGACCTTCGACTCGAGCGTAGTAGTCTTGGTCAATGAGAAGAGGCTCAATGACCACAAGGATCTTGTGAACATATGGTCTTACCATGTCGTCCAGTTTGTATAAAATACGGTCGATAACCTTGACCAACAGATGTCGCTCTTGGTCCTCGAGAGTCTTCTCCATCAAGAGTGGGAGGATCTGGTTAAATAGAGGGCCGGCCCCAAAATTGCGTGCGTTGTCAGTGAGCTGCCTCAGCGCCGTCTTTCGCATCGGAGGGGTGCCGTTCTTGACCTTGAGGAGCAGCCTCATTATTTTCCGCTCCTTCAACTCCTCAACGGACAACTGATCCTCGTTTGTCCCATCTGTGAGCTTGCCAAAATATGCCATGTCTTCTGGCTTGAAAAACTGCAAGTCTCCAACTCCAGGGATTTCCTTTGGCATTTGTTGGTTGGTGATGCGACCACTGTTGGGGTCCTGCATCACAAATCCTGTGGCGGGCGCTGGAGTCTGCATGAGCTTGTGCGCAGGCGCCCGCACGGGTTCATACCCAGGCGGGGGTTCGAGAACCTTGTAACCCTCCTCCGGGCCCGGCAGCATCGCATCAAGCTCCTCGTCGCTCAGAGCCATGTTGCGGTGAACCTCGGTACCGAAGCCTACCGGGACTGCTATTGGAGCGGTCTGCGACGTGTGCATCGGAGTGGCTAGACCCTGTGCTCCTACTGGAGTTGCTGATGGTGCCTGATCCCATCGCGACCTCTTCTTGGTCGGCTCAGTACCAGGTACCTCCAGAGCAGGTGCTTGATCCCACCTCGAACGCTTCGGCTTCGCATCGGTGGGTGTCGGTGCTGTCGCAGCTGCATCGTCTGTTGTCGCGACATCCCACCTCTTCTTGCGTTTGCGACCAGCAGAAGCATCTTCAGAGTTGTCCTTGCTGTCATCCTTCTTCTCCGTGTCCTTGAGCGTCGGCTGGTGCTCGGGCACATCACCGTTGGCAATCGAGTCCTTGTTCTTGGCTTCGATGGCTCGTCGGACCCTCTCCTCCTCTCGTTCGATCTCGCGCTCTTCCATGACATCGCGGTAGCTGGAGCCTTCGGCGCCGGCAGCGAAGGGATCCGCACGGGTCGGGGTGAGGACGCGATCGAAGCGGCGTTTCTGATAGTCGGTCTCTCGGTCAGTGATGCGGTTGCTCTTCTCTCCGCGTCCGGCTAGAATATCCTCCTCCTCGACGCCAGAGCCACGCGCGAATTCATCGATCTGGGCACGTGTGGCCGTATACTGGCCAACTAGGCTGCGACCATTGGTTCCAGCGTCCTCCATCTCCTCATCATCGCCATCAACGGCGGGCAGTGAGCGGTGATAGCCCGCATACTTGTCGACGCCATTTTCGCGATCGTAAAGGTCGGTGTCGAAGGCTTCATTGAGCTTGACTTTGGTGTCGGCGCGTTGGGTAGCCGGGTCGAACGTCCGGGATCCTTTTTTCGCGGCTGCTGCAGCGTTGCGTTCCTGCTGCAGCTTCTTGATCTGCTCAAAATCCGCGTCCGACATCTTTGCTTGCCGTGACGGATACTGCCTACATCAAGGCTGTGGATTGAAGATGAGGATGCGACCGATGAGAGGTTGGATTGAAATGAACGGTCGCAGAAGTTGTCTGGTGTCTGGTGCTTTCATGCTGTTGGAACTTTGCACGCAAGCCGACCGAGAGAGGGCGACAGAAATTATTAGCTTAGCCAGGAGCATCGGATAAGTGGGGCTGTACATGGCTCGACATGACAAGGATCCATGCCAAGCCAGCCGCTCAAAACCATCGCTACGGGTACGATAAACTCGCGTCTACTTTCATCAGCGCGCCTCTGCCTCGAACGTTTATTTTGGATTATGCTAACTCTTTACTAGCAGCGGTCCAGCCTGTTCCATCTCACAGAGTTTTATGCTCAATTAACCTGTTACAGTCTATTGATTTCTGCAAAAGTAAATACAGCATCAAAACGCATTACCGGTAGATCTTGGTCAGCAACCCGTGCCCAGCTATCGAATTTTTTAACCGGAAATACGCGGGGCGACCATCGAGCTCTGGACTCCCTACTATCCGTTTATTCATATCAGGTGACCTCGCGATCATCGGCGTTCACCCCGCCTCGGGGTTAGGGTCCTAAAGAACGCGTTGAACTGACTTTTGCCACATTGATCCATCGGCTTGCGCCTTCGCGCTGCCATTCATGCTAAACCTCCCTAATTCTCTGTGCAAGGTGAATTCTCTGTTCAAGGTGTTGTTCGTTGCATCGGCATCATCTCAATTATCTGGCACACAGCCAATGTGAATTTTCACACCACAAGGTCCTGCGTGATTCCCGGGAGAACATCATGGGGGCGGCTACAAAAACATCGAAAACGCCTCGTTCAATGGCAAAAACGACCCCCTCTAGACAAGTCATCACGTCCGCATCCAAGAAGAAGCCTGCGCCGAACGCGAGCATTCTAAGCTTTTTCAAGAAGGCTCCAGCGCCTGAGGAAACTTTGTTTGTGGGAAATGAGGTTTCGGCAGCGGCTGTCGTGGCTGAAGAGGACTTGGATGACGTTGATGATTCTACCGCAGAACGGTTCAATGAGGTTGATGTTCCGGTCAAAAGACGCAAGCTGAGTTGTGACGGCTTAGACAAGGATACGCCGGTTCATTCAGTTATAAAAGAGGAAAAACAGATCAAAATTCCGAGAGCAGAATCTCCGAACCCCCAACCAGCTCGAAAGCCCAGCAAAAAAGGCCCCTTTCTTGATGACGACGATTCAGACGACGACGACGATACAGATCATGACAACAGACCAGGGAAACGAAAGGTAGAATCGCCTAAGAAGATTCCAGAAACAGCTAAAGAAACAAAAGCGCTTCAGCCTAAAGAAAGTCCGTTACCCGCATCTCCCTCGACGAACCACAACCAAACTACAGGTCTAATTCAGGAGGAGCAGGAACATGACGACTTTGGCGATATTCCGGACGGAGCCGAGTGGGACGATATCGAAGATGCCGACGAGGCAGGCGAGGAAGGATTGGAAAGGCGGTATATGGAATATCAGGCTCGAATAGAGGCCCAAGAATCCGAGGCGGCTGTAATCAATAGCTGTGATGAAGTGCTGGACCCCGTTGGCGGTGCAGAATGTTGTCCTATATGCTCTTGCAGTTTGGCTGGAGTAACAGCTGAACAGGCGACTGTTCATGTCAACAGCTGTCTCGATGGAAAGCCAACACCGCTGCCCAACCAATCCAATTCAAACACTCCTGCACCCAAGACTACAAAGGACCCCTCACTATCGCCGCAAAACAAGGTAGTTGAATCCTCAAAGATGAGCAAGCGATTTGCTCGTGCAGCCATTGCACGTCCAGGGCAGGCGAATCCTATTACACTTGATGCGCCAGCCACCTCGGGCTCCAATGGTAATACGTCAGCATTCTCCAAACTGATGTCAGGTCACGCCGAGAACAACGCTTGGGCGGCGGCGGCGGCGGCAGAACAGTCCTCTCGCGGCAGGCAAGCTTACGAGCGCACATGTCCATTCTACAAGATCATGCCAGGCCTCTCAATATGCGTGGATGCGTTCCGATATGGTGCTGTACAGGGCTGCAACGCGTATTTTCTCAGCCACTTCCACAGCGATCATTATATTGGGCTGACTGCCAACTGGACCCATGGTCCAATATATTGCAGCAAGGTGACGGGAAGCCTAATCAAGTCCCAATTACGCACAGCAGCCAAGTACGTGGTAGAGTTGGAGTTTGAAGAGCGTTTTGTTGTGCCCGGGACTGAGGGTGTAGTGGTGACGATGATCCCGGCAAATCACTGTCCAGGGAGCTCCCTCTTTTTGTTCGAGAAGACATTAGGAAAAGGAAGCAGCGCCAGAGTACAACGCATCTTGCACTGCGGAGATTTCCGGGCATGTCCTGCTCACATCGCACATCCTCAACTTATGCCCGAGGTCATTGACAGCATATCGGGCAAGATCAAGAAGCAAAAGATCGATATCTGCTACCTTGACACAACATACCTCAACCCGCGCTACTCTTTCCCACCTCAGGAAGTTGTCATACGATCATGTGCCGAATTATGCGCTGCCTTGAACCATGGGTTGCAAGAGCAGGACGAATCTGTATGGACAAGGATCTTACGCCGACGTGAAGGCGTCTCAGATAATGACGTGAGCCGCTTCTTCATCAATGGTGAAGGTTCGGGTTCATCTCCAAACAAAAAAGGCAGTACGGGTGGGCGTGACAACCCTCCGAGTGCTTTGACGGCACTAAACCCAAAATCACGCCTGTTGGTAATTTGTGGAACGTACAGCATTGGCAAAGAACGCATCTGTAAAGCAATAGCCCAGGCCTTGCGCACCAAAATATTTGCATCGGCGCACAAGATCCGCATTATTGCGCAACTGGGCGACCCCGAGTTGACGGCATTGATGACCTCGAATCCCGCAGAGGCACAGGTCCACATGCAGATGCTCTCCGAGATCCGGCCAGAAACACTCTCCGACTACCTTGCCACTTACCGCGCCCATTTTGGCCGCATCGTTGGGTTTCGTCCTTCCGGATGGAACTACCGACCAGCGGGCACGGCTGCGAATGCCAATGCTTCCCCATCATCAGTGGCGATGACGACTTTGCTGCATGGCGGGAATTGGAGACCGCAGTATGCATCCAAGGACCTCGTACCGCAGCGTGGAAGCACCAACGAGGCCATGTGCTTTGGTGTTCCCTACAGCGAACACAGTTCCTTCCGCGAGCTGGCCATGTTCATCATGAGTCTTCATATCGAGAAGATCGTCCCTACCGTGAACGTGGGGAGCGAGGTAGGACGCAAGAGAATGAAAGGATGGACTGATCGCTGGCTGGCAGAGCGTCGTAGGGGTGGTCTCACTAGGCTTGTGCGGGACGAGAACGGAGAGGAAGAACAGGCTGCTGAACAGAACTCGAGTACTCTCTGGGATGGGAAAAGCAACCAAGGGGGTGTTTTGCGATGGTGATTAGCGAGGAGTCTTTTTTGATGGCTTAATGACGATCTAGAATAAATGTGTTATGCCTGCCAACAAAGTGCGCGGAAGCAAAGGTTGATCAAGGTCATTCGATTTGTGCCCGGCATGCGTAAATAGTGATGCGAGGCTCTGATCGGATTAGAAGAGCCAAGTTTCTCATGCTTACAGGGCTTGTAAAGCTTTGCGGCCCTGCAGCTTCATAGCCCATGTTCCGTATCTACACATTCAAGAAATGAGACCAAGGTTTCGCCTCCCGTCCCGTACGGGCGTCCCAACATCTATCTGGTTTCTACCAGAGTCTGATTGATCACGGGGTCCATTGGCCCCAACGAATGGACGAACTCAACACCCGTCCCAAACAGGCATCTCTACTTTTTTTCCTCCCTCGTCATTCCGCGGGCCGCGACCTTAACGCTTGGGCGCCGTAGAAGCCGCTTCCCTCCTCGTCGCGTCCTCCAAAAGCGGGACGTCGACGTGGGAAGCAGGCAGGTGGATGTACCTGACTACGCTTCCGCGTATGAAGACATTCTTGACGGCGCTCTTTTGTTGTTGATCGAACAAATTTTTTTTATCCATTGTTAGTAATTTGTTCTTTGCCAGTTTTTAATGCTCCTCTGTCTCCTGCCAAGATTTGGAAGGTGGAAAGGAAACGAGTGATTATTATAAAAAAAAAAAAAAAAAAAAAAAAAGGAACACCCACCAGGTGCGGATACTTGATATCCTCGACGACGGATATGTCGTCAAGCTTGAGGTTTAGGTACTGGTCAACGCTCTTGAGGGTGCCGCGGATCTGGATGCTGTTCTTGAGCTCGACGGTGATCTCGACGTCGATCAGCGTCTTGAAGAAGCTGTAGTATTTTTTTGTTTATCGACGACCACCAGTTAGCAAGCGGTTCAGGTATCCTTTTCTGAGCAGTTATCTTTCTCGAACCAAACGAGAGTATCCCAAAGTGACAATTTGTTTGTTTGTGAAGCCGCCCATATGCAGATCACGTGGCATCGATGGGCTCGTCTGCGATGAGGGGGGAAAGAGGCCTGGGTTTGGGATTTCTGCTTCTTGTTTACCTGAAAAATAACATCGCGGCGGTTTTTGGTTCAGCAGAGACAGCGAATATGATTGGAAAGTAGAGCGGGAAAAGACGTTGGTAACGGGTTTGTGTGCAATATCTTCCCCAACAGCGTCAACATTAAATACAGTCAAGTAGATCATAGGTCGAACACTGTCGCGGACATCTTGGGTTGGTTGTGGGCAGAATGCAAGGTGGCGCACGGACCATGTTTCTCGTTTGGTTGGGTCGTGGGTGATTTTACCACCGCCGCTGACCAATTGGGTTGAAGCAAGACATCGCCTGTTTGATGAATGGGAGCTCCCTACTATTACAGTGAATATACATTTTGATCAGGCATTTTGAAAATAGTAATTTTTCAACTACATTACATACCTCAAGAATTACTGGTTTGGAATCTTTTCAGGCATTCAAGGTAGGACATCATGATTGAAAAGAATCCGGTGACAGATCTAGCAGCCGACAGAGCTCTGTAATATCTAGCCCTTCCTCCAAAAAATAAATAAAAAAATAAAAGAGATAAACAAAGACAAAGAGGCATGTCTGTGCCCAAAGCCAGCAAAATTCAAAAGGAGGCAACGAAAAGATCCCAGGCTCGCGGAGCCCGAGACGTAAAAGCTTTTTCAACCCCTATTTCAGGCCCACGATCGTTTGCTGTGGGTGTCACTTCCATCTCCTCCGACCATCAACTAATCATGAGTATCTGACCAAGTCCACCTCTCCATTTCTTCTTGCTCCCAGTAATCCCAGCGCCAAATATATCCCCACCGAGACCAAATCTAGTCTGTACTTCATAGGCAAACCAAAATCAAAATTGCAAACATTCTGTACTATACTCATCCGCGTGCTCTCATTGCTCGTGACCTTATGAAGAAAACAATAAACCAAATTGAGTTAGGGGATGAAGGATGCGCAATTGATGAGTTTTGACTGGAAAAGACAAAAGACAAGCGGCGAATTATTCAGAGAGAACAGACTGGTTCTAAAACATGAAAACGCCCGGAGATATATCGTCCTGATGGCAGTGGTGGGAAAAGGATCCGAGTCGTCATTCTCCTGACTGTTGATTCAGCCATTGACAATGATACGACACTTGCGCCTTCGTCAAAGAATGATTTAGAGATGGAGCGAATCTTTATCCCACTGAGGTTTGACAATGACAACA
This sequence comes from Pyricularia grisea, assembly GCF_004355905.1. Taxonomy (NCBI): domain Eukaryota; kingdom Fungi; phylum Ascomycota; class Sordariomycetes; order Magnaporthales; family Pyriculariaceae; genus Pyricularia; species Pyricularia grisea. Next base: position 3,360,952 of record NW_022156719.1, read on the forward strand.
AATAGGAAAACACCGAAGCTCGAGAATCATTGACATACTTATGAAAAGAAAAAAGAAAGAAATGATGAAATGTCAAATTCTTATGTTCTCGAGAAAGAAAACCGAAAAATACTAGAAGGCACAATAGGTCGCCCAATCTCTGCACAATGTATCGCTAGGAGGACAAGGAAAGCAAATCGCAAGCCTCCGGACTCCTCGCCAAATCACCACAGCCAGGAGGGCCAGAAACTGTCGCGAAGGAAAACAAAAATGCAACCTGGCATATCTGAACACTTTCGAATCATAAATCGTGTCATTAACAACAAAAAAGAGAAGGCTCTGGGTATAAAACTGGGAGTTATGCATATACGTCGGAAGGGTAAGGAGTTGGGGCATGTTCATTCATCATCCATCGTCCTCGGCATCCTCCTCCTCTTCAACATCAGGACTTTCTGTGTCCACTTTGGCCTTCTTGTTGGCTGTATCCGGGACCGACATGGACTTGCGCTTGTTATTGGCCTTTGCTGGCGGCGACGACTCGACATCATGTTTGATCTCTGATTCACCGCCACCCAATCCCTTCTGTTTCTCAATCTCAAGGACCTCGTCGGCAGTGAGGAAACGCCCACCAGGACCACGGGGCCGCCGCATAGCGTGATTGTGTCGAGACTCGTGCAGATAAGGTTTCCGTCCCTTGGAGGTTAAGCGGAGTTGTTCTTCAAGCTTTTGTCTTGCTACCCGGCGCTTGAGAATCCGATGAAACTGCTTGGCATTCACGTATAGTGGAGACTCTTCCACTGCACCAGCAGCAATCTCGGGTGATTGAGGCGGGCCCATCTGTTGCGCAGGCATGGTCGGCGCCGCAACACCGGAGCGGGCACCAGTGTGATTCATCATGGCCTGGGCATTCGGCAGTCCAGGACTAGTGACCTGGCTCATGCGACGTTGTGCCTCCATCTGTTGAGGAGAGCGGGGGTTGCCCCTAGCTTCCTTCTTCGAGCCCATACGCGGTGAGGTTTGCTGCAGGCTTGGGTCTGACGGTAAGCTGTAGGGATAATTTGAGCCTGAAGCGGCAGCGGTGGCTGCTAGTGCGGCGGCCTGAATCCCCGGCATTCCATAGTGCAAGCTTTGCTGGGGCACTCCGTACGATGGTTGGTACATGTGGGTTTGGTTGGCGTTTGCGGCTTGCTGATTCTGTTGCGGGATGATGGGCGAGGTCTGGACATGTTGAGACGTTGGCGATGTAATGTTATTAGACGCCGTTGAGGTCTGAAAATTCGAGTGCGCATTTTGCGGCGGTTGCTGGTACTGCGCGTACTCCATCATTCTGGATGATTGATGGCAAAGGACGCGCCTGTGTCGATGTTGTTTAGTCGGTCAAGCTCAAGCTTATGTTATTCTTCGCTTAAAAGCGAGGAATGGCTGGTTTGGTCAAGCGCAGGTGGAGTGTAAAAGTCTGGATGCACGCGCAAGAATCATACGGCGATTGGCGACTATAGATCAAAGGAGCAAATATGTGTAAAGCTCAGTTGCAAAGTCACACAAAAACGTCGATGTCGGGTTGGGCACGCGTAGATCAGGGCTGGCGTCACTTGGGTATCCGTGGACTTGGTTGGATGTGCACACCCAATCTATTGGTTATGCGTGGATGCGCTGGCAAGGTGTCTAGGAGGGAGGTGAGGGTCAATTGGCTGCAACGCGACATATGTGAGCTGATGTAGTTGGGCCGTGGGGCAACCTGATTGCAGGTGTGGCTAAGCTCTTGGGCTTCGAAGGAGGCAGACAGGTAGATAGATAGTAACATACCAGCGCGAGGCCACGTGAGTGTGGATGATAACTGTGACACGAGCAAGGTGAGGCTTGCAAGGCAGCCCGGTTTTCGGATGGGTAGCGGAACGGAGCGGACTTTCTCTTTGGCCAAACGGCGTAGTGGATTTTTTTTTTAAACTTGTTCCCCAGAAAATCAGTCGGCCAACCGTTTAATCTTTGAGCTCTGGGCTTTTTAAGATCTATCCAACCAGGTTGATTAGCCCTGCAGCGATGCGATATATAAGTGGTGGACGAGACAGCTTGGACAAGAAGAAGAAGGGTGGGATCTGGGAAGGGTCGGGGGTAGGTCGGTGGGCGACTGATTTTGGCGCCTCGGAACTCAGCCCTCCCACCACCGACTTTGATGCGTTGGCATGCATGACGACGGAACATGCAGGATCCAGGCAAGGGCCACCCCCTGTCGCCGAACCCCCAGCTCATTCGCACTTCCACTTTGGAAGAGCAAAGACGAACGGTCTGCCCGTCTGCTTCACCACGCAGTTTTGTGTCGGCGAAGAATATCCACAGAGCACAAAGAAAATGGTAGAAATGGGAGACATGGGGGAAATATAGGCAGCAAGGTCGGCGACCTGAACGACTTCAAGGTCGGAAACTCTAAGCTAGTAAATGCACGGAGCCGAGGAGCTACGGTTGTCGTACTCAGTACTGAGCTGCCGTCGACACCGCATTTCCAAAGCGTTGATACCACAAGAATGACGTGCACAGCAAGGGGGGGAAAATATCAACAACACAGGCCTGACGACAGGGTTGTGAAAATCTTGGATTTCACGCATGTAACTCCCACCGCTACTTAGCTGGGCCAGGGGAGAAAAGTCGCCATTTCCAACGCAAAGAGCGCAGATGAAAAAAAAAAAAAAAAAAAAAAAAAAAAAAGAAATCAACACTTGAAGGTATATTTCGCTGTGCAGATCCGGGGACGGCCGTTCAACTCCGTTTGATGGGTGGACTGGTTGCGTTGCGATTGATGAAGCGAGCGAAAGGTTTGCTCAACCAAGAGAGCCTGCCGTTTTTTTGCGCAGCAGGCTCTGGATTACAAGCGGGGGCGGTGGTGTGGGGCACAGAAGCTCTGAGGAGGGGGGTGTACATGTAACATAGCTGTACTGTACTGAGGAATGATGGGGGCCATGTAAAAAGAAATGAATAGGACCCAAGTACTTACTGTTGATTTGAGTATGAGACAGTCGGTATCGGGATGGGATCGAAAGGCGATCAAGTGCGGCTTCTATGTCTCAGTAAATGATACTGATGAGACAACGTAAGAATTAGTATGACAAGTCTGACAGTTTCAAACAAATAAGCAAAGAGCGAATTGTGAAAACTACCAAAGACATCCATCTGTACGCTGTACGGCACTGGAAGGGGTAAGGTATATAAATCGAGGTGCACATGCAACCATTGAAAACTTGCTGGTCCGCTGGCCATGCAGGCGACAGTCGAGCGCTTCTCGATTGGGAAATTTGGGGAAGATTATGAAAGGTAGGGCAGCGGTTTTCGACGTATATCGAAATGCGTTCTTTTGGTCGGTGGAGAGAAGAATGCATGCAGGTTGCTGGTGGACATGGTCAGGGAGGGAGGGGAGGCGGAATTGATGAGGGACACAGGCAGGTACTTAGACTGCCAATCCCAACCATGACAACCAAGGCCAAATCTGCTTAGCAGCCGTAGAATGACGAATACACAAGCACAGGTGTTGCGAATAGCATCAACTTCATCTCCCGAGGCCACATTGAACTAATTGTGCTCCGCAGACAGGAGGAATCACCTGACCGGGGTCAGAGCCAATTGCAATACTCAAGAGGCAAATGGCAATGGTGATAGGCCTCCAGAATGTTGTGTGTTTTGGACAAATCGAGACGAGTTCTGAAAAAGGGCTGCTGAGAACGAGTGCTGATTTGCCAGTAATTCTCCATGACCTCTCCGCTTGGAACGAGTAGCGATACGCCGTGGTGGGTTGGGGTCTCTTTTTTTTCTGGGTTCGGCAGGACATGGACCTCTGATGTGTCTTGCCCATGTGGAGAGGAAGGCATTTAATCGAGACGAGACAGCCAACGAAATCGCCGACATACCTCATTTGGGGTGGATGTTGGTGATGCGATTGATAGACACCCTGTGCAACAATCATGACCGAGTATGCAAACAAGACCCAAATTGAGGGAAACAAAAAAAAGAGGGCGGGGTGACAGAGACGGATGCGAAGCGGGATGTGTCAAACTTCAAACGTGAAACTTTTTGTGCGGTGCATGCAAGCAAAACAGATACATGTAGGAGAGGCAAAGCACGGAAGGAACAACTAAAAAAACAAAACAGGAGCTCGATCCCATTCACTTGACCTTGCATGTAGGTACTGGGATCTGGTGTTGCCCTCAAAGACATCGCACCATGAACACAAACGCGCAGAATAACAAAAACTTTGACGAAATCGAATTTGACTCACGTGTACCAAGTTACAGATATTGACGTCCAATAGATTGTTATGCGACAGGCGCAGAAAAGACTACCCCTCGGCCCTATGTCGCAAAGGGACGTGAAAATTGTTTTGAGAACGAGCGCGCGTCGGGTTCAGCCGTTTGCGCGACAACGGTATGGCAGTTTTGGCAGGTTGAAATGAACCCCGCGACCAAGCTAAAAATGAGCCTTGGTTGGGCGAACAAGAATAAAGACGTGAAAATAGAATTAAAAAGAGACCAATCAATGGACGATTAGAACTCTTTTTTTTTTAATTTTCTGTTCGCGTCGAATGAAATTTTTCGATGAGTCGGGGGCCAGTCTGCCCGTTGATTTGATGAATTTTTGCGCGAGGATGGAGACCGAGGCGTTTGGGTGATTGATTGGTCGTGCGAGAAGGAGAGACGAGGAGCGCGAAAGGTGATTTGAGGATGCGGACACACAGGCCTTTTACTGAGCGTTAGTGGCTGAATCAGCCAAGCTCCAAAAGTGGGGCTTTGCCCCAGTCGAGATTTTCTTTCTTTTCCAGTCGACCTTGAATCCAAGTTCCAGCCTTACCAACCCAGCCGCCCAGTTCCTCCGCGATGTGTCCGAACGGTCGACTGTCAGGTCGATTCGAGTGTCGTGATGGATGGGTGGCTGGTACGTGACGTGACAGGGGTCCTGCTGGGTCGGTCTGCACGCAGTGATATACTACAGTATGGATAGAGCCCTGGCGTTCAAGATGGCGTGGCTTGACTCATCGTTATTCGTTCTTCACGGAACTTGTTCTTCAAGAGCGGAATCAAGATGATCGACCGATCGGGGATTTGGACATTTCAATAATAAATGCCTTTGATGTGTTTTGGTCGATCAAGTGTTTTGATCCAGCCGTTGAGAGTGCTGCAATCCTTCCTTCCGAATATTGTCACATCGCTCACACACACACCTCGCCCACACACTCACACGAACATTCATTCGCCTGAGGGTAGCATGCACTAAAGCACTTATCTTCACTATTCGGAGGCAACAATCGGCTTTTATCGACCAGGCCAGGGTGCTAACCCAAAGGTCGGTGACGAGCTAAAATTAGACAATAAATCAGCATATTGACCGTTGCAGTCGCACAATTCTATCCCGCGTTGGTCATGTTTTCGGCACATTCATAATTCTAATTAATGTTCAATTATGGGCCGGAATCAACTGTCAGAAGCCGATCTCATTATCATCAGCGCGAACCTGCCGTGACAGCTCCCGCTTCGTGACGCTGACCCACGGCCATTACAACCCGAAGGGGAAACACGACCGAAGCAGTAGAATATCGCAAGAATTGCCACGGCACGCAGGACTTGTCGCAAGTTTAGTGTCCCTCCCCCTCCCTTCCTAAACCTTCCTTTTGCTCCGACTGTCAGCGTCGGCCCAGATCAAGCCCCGAGTCGAGAAGAAATCTATCAACAAAAACAATAAAATAAAAGAAATATTGAAAAAGCAATAAACAAATGTGGCCCGTTCTCGCTACAGAATACGGAGGCAGCAATGTACATGATTACTACGTCAAGCACTAAATATACATACGAACTCGGTACGGAGTAGTAATGGATGTGACCGCCTTTTGTTACCGTTTGCAGGATCCCTGCGCGCCTAACAAAAAAAAAAAAAAAAAAAAAAAACAGGTGCCTGAGGTGGGCGCCCTTACAGCAGGTAAAAGTCGGTGAGACCATCTTTGCACTCCCTTGGCGACGTCCTTTATTGAAGGAAGCAGGCATTGAACAAACGATATAGAACCGAGCACAAAAAAGTTGTTCCCGCTAATCTTATGTGTACGTTGTTAAGCGCCTTCTGTGAGCAACACCAGAACAAAAAATACGAGGCATATGGCAGCGCACTTGCTCACAATCGGCCGGCCACTCGCGTACAGTAGCGGAGGTTCGCCCCTCCGAGTGGGCGGCCAATATGGACTCCACTAGGCTTAGATCATTGGATGTAGAGCGAGGGATTTCTGGGATGAGCAAGCCAGCAAAGCTGTCGGGGATCCATGCGCCACAGCCACAGCTGTGCAAACAACAAAGGTGGCCACGGATGATGTCAATGTCAATTAGTCACAACTGACGAAGATAGATCAAGTCCTGCACGTGCCCAACTAGTGTGGAGGGAGGGAAAAAAATCCCTCTTTTTCCCCTCAACCCACTTCGCCTCTACAAGCCTCTTTAACGCCAAAACTGCTGCGTACTCCGTACCTGTACGGGATACAAGGAGGCAGGTAGGGATGTCTGGCCCGTTTCGAAATTTGTAATATTCTCCGGTCAGGCTTGAGATTGGACAATGCAACCCCCAAGCAAATCCGCTCGTCGATCTTTGGTCCAAAACCCCCAAGCTTCAAATAAAGCTACCTAGCTAGTGTGCATCACAGGGCGGAAGGTAACGCTCTGCCAATTTTATTCGTCGGCGGCAAACGCAACAACATCACAGGAGTCTCGACCACCCTTCAACACGTCAACTGTGGTTACCCGAAATTGTTCTCCCCTTGTAGTGAATTGGGCTTATTGGTTTGAAATGATATCTGACACGGGGTTGTTTCCGTCATCTTGTCGAACGCCATTATAGCTGTTCAGCTCTAGTCACGTGACGCTAAGACATGCTCGGCTAGACATGCCTTGCCATGTTTTGGCCTTGTACGTCATTTTATATCATGTTATGTCATGTTCATGACTACATTGCAAAATTGTATATAATGATATTTTGTGATTGTAGACTCTCCGGCGTGGAGGGCTAAATTGGCATCTGACAGCTAGAACTATGGCTAACATGTATTCCAAATCCACCTTATATCAAGCGAAGCAATGGAGTAATGTGTAGGGATGTGGGATGACTACGTACTCTTGAGAAAACATAATAGAGTGTCGTTTTACTTCGTAGAATATCAGAGAAACATAGCAGGGCTATCACGGGCCTGGATATGCTTGCTCTTTTTTTTTTTTTTTTTTTTTTTTTCTGCAAGATGAAATCCGAGTCAGTCAGCATCTCTTCTACCTCAATCTGCACATAAACCTCCACACGAAAGTCCATCACAATACATATTTCCCCAAACTAGGTTCGTATAATTATAATAGGAAATTAGTCCAACCAGTTGCCAGCGAAAATGTAATCGGATCATGCTCTCGTACGCCAGCTGGGCTGTCAGTGTAGCTCAGCTCTCTTGGTGAGTAAATATTTTGCCAGGTCTGAAAAAAGTTTTGCCAATAGTCAGCAACTGCAGGAATGGATTCTCTCCTACGAGAACAGCATGAAGTTTGAGCAACAATTGCATAGTGTTGAATCAGCCCTTCTGTTCCCAGTGACTCTGGCACGTTCACATTGGCAAATATGTTCCCGTATGAGCAACTCTTGTCCTCTCGCAGTATTCAACAAAAATTATGACGATGGCCATACCTGAATCGTGGTTCCTGCATGATCTCTTACATGGATCAGATCGGTACTGCTTCCTTGCTACGAGCAGGCGCTAGGGTGATGAAGCCGACAGGTTCGTCTTGACTCGAGACCTACAGTGAACGTAGTTTCTCTGTATGCGAACAGAACTAGACTGACCGTCAAGCTACAAAGCTATCCGGGAGTCTATCACTACTATAAGATAATTGTCAGGCAGCCCCTGGAGTGGGAACAGGGTTTACATGATTTATAGCGTGAAACATTTTATCGCCATATACCAACAGCTGCTCATGGGATCGCTTATCAAGCAAACTTTTGTGCTGTATTAGGATGACCCTGAAGCCTGGGATACTCCAGATGATACCAAGCACTTACTCGTCATGTAATTATCAGCCAAATATAGTCGGAAACCGGTACAATACAGTAGCGATATTGGATTAGAAAGACCACAAATATGCCGTCAGACTCCAATGGCCGCCTTCACCAGCAACCCAAGCATCGGGCAAGGAAGCCCGGGTAACCATTACACCCTTTACATATTCACCAAAGACGACCATCATCGCTGTTCCATTGAGTTTTCTCACGTTCTGGGTTGGTTTGTATCCCTTTGTCAGGCAGAATCCTAGTCAAATGCCGCAAGGAAGTCTTTGCCGAGCCCGACTTGCTGGAGTCATTGCTTGATATCATCTCAAATGGCGCCGATGGGCATGTGATTTCGGATAGCTCCAGTCGCATGTTTTCTCACTGCCATTCGCCAAGCGAGAGAAGTTGTCGCACTTCATATGGCTCGTCGACAAACTCATCGAGCACGGTAGGGCTGGGGTGTGATAAGATGCTTCGTGTCAACGGAGAAGGATTCCGTATTAGCTACTAGCATCCGCTTACAATATTACAGGCTGCTGTGAGGCCTCTAAGCTACTGGGAATGGGTTATAATGCCTGTCACCCCGGCAGGGAGTAACAGGGCCTTGAGGCAGAGCTCAATCTGAGTAGGCACTCATGTAGAACCAAGGGATATATATAATATTCATGGATATCAATAAGATCATGCGGAAGTCATTTCGAAGTCTGCGGTATGTAGATAAATTTCATGGTCTAGAAAGCTTTCGACTGGAATGTGAGCTGTAACTGCTATCCGAAGTCTTAGTATAGACAGGTAGGTCTTGGTAGTTCATAATAAGCCTGTAAGAGATATGCGAGCCCAAGGAAACTACCAGGGACATTTGACAGTCACTCCATAGGCGAGCGCCATACAGCAGCCAGGGTAAGATCCTACGTGCGTTTGTAGGTGGCCCTTGATATCTACGAAGAACCTGAAGTGATCCGGGGAAGGCTTAGAGTGATGCCAGAACCGAAGGAACGCAGCCATAATGTCAACATGTCAATACGCTGACCAGCTAGTAGACGAAGGATTTTAGCTCCCGCAAGAAGGATGGCGCCTAATACATCACGGGGAATAGAAGAAAGAGTCTATACTGAAATGAGAGTTTCCAAATCCCCGGAACATGATGCTCATTGGTGCCAGTACCGCTATACCGCCATAGGTGCCACGTAGCAAGGGTATCGAGCAAATAGAACTATTGACAGCCATCAAGGCATACGTATGTTTACTGCTCCCACGCAAACTCGGACCAAGCATCCACCATCAATGTCCAGCGGCTAAGTTCCCTTGGGTGCCAGGTTTACCACACACTAACTCGAACCTGAGGGGAGGGCAAGAGTGTCTCCAGCTCCAGAGCACACAGCTTGAGGTTCCCGGCATGGGGCTTCAAAATGGTCCTGAGGCCACGAGAAGATGATTTTGGCAGAGAGGTTCTGCCCCTAGGCGCGTCGCCGTCTGGGAAACCCGCCCATATTGGCCAGGACTGGCAACTGAATGTCCATAGCAGATGCATCAACTCCATAGACATATGTAGCGCCGGATACCAGCCACCATGCCTAGGATCTCCGACAACAAAATACCCGAAACATCCATAGGAAAAAGAGGACAGGACGCTAAGCACCAAATTATGGAACTTGATATCCGTCGACAGCCGCGGACCGCCATGGGTTCCTTCCTAAGCGCGGCTCTTTTTCTGGAGGGAAGCAGGCCTCACTAGTCCTGAGGTGTTTGTTTACCCCTAGGACGGCCAGTGAGAAGCCAGGGTGAAGGCGGTAAATGAAGCGAAATATTCTTCAAGACGGAGCTCCTGCTGATACCCGCGCGGTCGAATATCAGAAGCAGTCTAGAGATCGTGGTCTCGACCTGAACCTAGCGCTCGCGCTATTCCCCATGCAGCCGACAGTTGTGGAACGACTGGCGCGATGGTGCGAAGGGTTGGACAGCGATGGCAGAGGAGGATGCGGGTACGGGTTGCTCCTGGCGCCTCGTGGTTCCAGCTAATGGATGGAGTAGGCGCCTATATCGAATCTGCTAGGGCGAGTGGCCAGATTTGGAGACCGGAAAGGCATGGCGTCTGTGGTTTTCAGGCGCCGTGCAGTTTTGATATTGGAAATGTTGGTGATGGAAAAAAGCTATATTTAAAGTCATCCGAGCTGCACTCTGGGATGTTCAGAAGCTTAACGAATAACCATAATACTGAATCTGAGCAATCTCTCTCTTTTTCATCATATCACTTTCATACCATACCTTGTCTTTGCCATCTTTCATTCTCAACTCTTCTGGCCAAGAGGAACTTTTTGTTTCTTTTCTCAATTTTCTTGCTGCAAGCGCCAACAAGCTTATATTCCGTGTCGCCCCCACCCCCCGTGTCCCTCCTGAAAAAAAAAACCGGTAAAAGGAAGGGGATAGAAGTGCAACACTCGATCTCTTCAGATTTTGAGGTTGGTACGTACAGCTGCTCAGATTGGCCAGCACGAAAGCACGGTAAATTGACCACTCGTAGCTGATTCCAGGCTCGAGACAAGCTACCGTCAAGCCAACTCTCTGTACACAAAAAGCAGACAAGATCAGCAAGCAAAGCGAACCCAGGCAGCTGAGTGGTCGGGTCGACTCGATTCCTGCTGTCACTCTTCACAAGCTGTTCGAACTGCCTGTAAGATTTTTGCAGATTGCTGGATTGCCACGTTCGCAGTGGAGGTAGGTCGGCGCCTGTCCCCGCACCGGGTAGGGCCTAGCAGCTGCCGCTCAGCCCAAGGCCAATCAGAGACCCTTGTACTAAGAATAGAGCTCCCCCATGGGTTTTTAGCGCTGTGGTGCCCATCTCAAGCGACCCTCTTCAGCCAATCACAACACTTGTGCTTCCGCCGGGCAGGCACCGGTCCCACTCGACAACATCTCTCTTGGGCTGTCTCTCCATCAAACGGGCAGGCGCCATCTCGCGGTTCTGGCAAAGTCCCTCGTCACGAAATTCGAATCCTCTCGTACAGGTACCTTAGGTTTCGGGACCACCAAGCAATTCTCGTCCTGCACCTATTAGGAAGAACCAGAACTAGAACCTCATCCTCCTGTCATCCTCGAAAAAGTTTCTAGTGGGTGATCAAGGGAAGCAACCTCGGAGAGATCCTTCAGTTGTGACGCTGTGACCCCAGTCTTTGCTCCAGTCGAATCAGAAGCCTTGGATCACGACATCACGGCATCTGCCAGTCGCCCTTGGCTTTTCAGGGTTAACAAGCGGCTCCCACCAGTCGGATGCTCTACAGGCCTTGAAAGGCTCCATACACTGCAGAATACTGTAGTTAGTTACCTTCGTTACCTGGGTATCTATCTAGGTACCCTGACTGTGTACAATTGTCTAGCTGGTAAGTCACAAACAGCAGCAAGAAGCCTGCTGCGCCTGCAAATGCGGGACTAATGCAGGCATACACACATATTCCCTCGCACTACATGGACTGCGCCTCTAGATAGGCCGGTCAACGACCCTTTGTCGCATGCGCGAGCGACCATGGGCTTACATGATACAGAAGTCAGACTTTTTCTTTTTCTAACATCTTGCTGCAGTGTTGGTGGCGTCAAAACGAACGTCTGTCATCCGGTTGGCTCTTATGCTGGAAGCGCCCACGTCGCTGTTTGTTTTTAGTCTTGTTCGCTTTTCTTTTTCCGGTTTCGCGCGTCCTACGTGATCCCTCTGGCCGCGTCCTGCCAGCCTCTGTTGATTTTCTTTCTCGTCGGCCACTTGGAGGTTCAAGGCCCCCAAGCAAGCAAACGCGGGCCTGCTCCAATCGCTAGCAGCGGGTTTAATCCATTTCGAGACGGCACTTTATTGGCACAACAACAACACCACCCCGACCCATCCAACCACCGCTCAGACCAAGCGCCGGCGCGCCCACCAACCAACCAGCTTTCCTCTGAGGAATAGGCAGCGCCCACCCCCGGCCCCTCCATACCATTACCCTGTCGCGTTGACCCTCCACTGTTACCTTTTGGACTCTATCACCCTTGCCCCGGCACCCCCGGCCCATCAACTCGGATCACATCAAAGAAGCTCTCTCTTTTGGTGCACAAGTTAGCAGTAGGTACCTACCTACCCACCCGTACCTATCTAGTGGTTTGGGTACCTTACTTACCCAATCTTAGCATCTGTCTTTTTTTTTTTTTTTTTTTTTTTCTCTCTTCGTCTTTACCGCCCACAAAATAGCCATAAGCTCCCAACGCCAGGCCAGCCAACGGAAGCTCCTTATTTTGTCTCAGACCCACCTCAACCTGCGTCTGTCCGGCACACATACGCGCGCTCTCCCCCACATTGCAAGCAAGCACAGCAGAATATAATCAGTCCAGTGCCTGCTCTTCTGCACTTGCTAGCTTCCTTTCCCCCCTCCGTCAGCTGTCGACCCTACCTGCATCAGCTTTCTATACGGGCAAGTTGACTGATAGTCAGTCTCCCCTCCCTACCGACAAGCAGTCCCAGAGTCATTCACTTGACTTGGACCTCTCCGCTTGCACCAACCTCTTGTGACCCGTCATCGTCACCATCACCCGTTTCCACGATGCCTGCAGCCAAGCCCAAGCTCGCTTCTCTCACCACCCCGGTGTCCGCCTCGTTCCCGGCGGACGCTATCGCATCGGCCGTATCCAGCGCCAAAACACCCCTTTCGGCCGTTTTAAGGGATCCGTTGGCTTCCGCTGGTCTACCTTCGGCTGGTCTGCCCTCTGCTGGGATGGTGTCTCCTTTTGGTACCGTTGCCATGGTCAAGACAGAGGAAGGAATGATCAAGACGCCGATCTCTCCACCGGTGGCCTACATCGACTTCCTCAGACTGGCCAGCCCAACAAGCATGCCCAGCCCAGCAGTACTCAGCCCGCCGCTGACTGCCGGGGCTACCAAGTCGAAACTCAACAGGACATCGACATCGGACTCAACGAATAGCACCAGCACCTGCAAGACGGCATCCTCAGATGAGGCTGCTGATGAGGCTGGCGACAGGGATTTGGTGGATAGCGGACCTTCAACGGCTACCAGTGAAGACAGCGAGTGCTCCTGTGACTGTGACAACGCACACAAGTCCCCTCTCAATAAATGCGCCGTTGTCTCTTCTTCGCCATTTGCAGTCTATCCTCTCTCGGCTCCAGCAACAGGTCAAGCTCACTTTCCGAGCCTCAAGGTACCACCTTCCCCTGCCAAAGGAAACGTCGACTCGCCCGTACAATCGCCTTTCAGCGCAAGATCAGTAAAGTCGCCATTTGACTGGGAGGCAGCACTCAAGGCCAGGAGGTATGCAGATGCAGCCAAGACCAGCAACAGCGGCCATCGTCGCGGATGCAGCAAGAGCACATCTGCAACGAACTCGAGGACAAGCGTACGACACATCCGTGAAGTCGTCACCAGGACCGTCACTTACACCCCCAAGATGGACCCCGCACCAAAGGGGAAGAGGAGAAAAGTTCAATGAGTTCTCTCCGCGACATAGACATATTACTACCGCATTTCCTTTGTCCTAATCAATCAACCAACCCCTTATTCCGAATCATTGACCCGCTTGGATACGCGGTCCGGGACTGCCTCCTACTTCCACAGCGGGATTGATCTCTTGGCAACAAACCAAAAACCATTCCACAAATGGATGGAAAATGGATCCTCCTAGAGAGGGTAATACTCACACCCAATAGTCAGAGCTGAGACCCTGACACCAACAACTCTTTGCAACACAAATAACACGCAAATTATGAATTATGGAAGGCACACTATGATAAAAAGAGCAAGGCGTATTGAGCGGGTGGGAGGATTATCTGTTTTGATTTATTTTGATCTTTCTCGCTATATTCCCGATGCCCAACGACTGTTGAGTGGCTTGGAGAAACTGGTTACCAAATGGACAAAGCACAGCTGCTTGGACTAATCACTTTGTTCCTTACGATGCCATTTGACTGACCAATTGCTGGGTGGACTGGAGTCGATTATGCACATGGCGTGGAGTTCGAGAGGCGTTCTGATTTCTCAACAACTTATTTTTTCTTGCCAAGTTATCCACCGAAAGCTTCATTTTGTCACAAGTTACTTCTGATACCACATTTGAGACCTTCGTCGATTCTCTTGTATCTAAACTCTAAACCCCGATCTTCACTCTTGGCTACGATAATGATAAAAAAAAACATACTACAAAAGACTAAATCTCTGGTCTGATCTGCTGAACCTTATGCCTAATGCCTACGACATTCCTGGTTCGCCATTTTTTGTTTATTTTGACCGTATCTTTTCCCCTGCAAGAACCCCTCACGGCATCCACGCACAACGCACACGCGCGCGTCCGACGACGGGCTCGTACAGACGCGGCCATTTCTGCGACCATCTAGTGAACAATAAAGTAGGGCCGCGTCCGGTACGGCCCAGCGGGAATCTCAGGAAATGGCGCCCATGTTTGTGCCAGTGTCCAATCATATCCAAAAGCTGACTTTCGATCGAATCCATGTCTTTTGTTGCATTTTCTTTTTTTTTTCTTGTTGCGGATGGATTCACATCACAGCCACATTGTATATATAACCCCCTGGACCTCCAAAACTCGGACCATCACTTTGCAGCTTACGTAGCTTGCTGCTATAAGCTTCCTATTTGTTTTTGTCTTTTATTTTTCCTTTTTCACTCCCCGAGTCGCACACCGGGGATGACATTGCCGTTTGGGTGTGGGTGGTGGGGGCGGGCGTTTAGGTAGTAGAAACACAAGAAAACCAAAAAAAAGGAGATCGACGACTGCTGCAGAAAAGAGGTTGTTTTTCTGTTTTCTTTCCCAAGATTTCGAAATGCGAAGTTTTTGCTTTGGGGGGGGGGGGGGGGGGGACGCCTCGATGCTCTACCCGCCCTCCACAACGGCCATCTACCCCATGTCCATTTTTTTCTCTCTCTCTCTCTCTCTCTTATTGTGCCTCTATATTGTGTCATTGATATACGTACTTGAATGCTAACTACCGAAACGAATCTAACAAAGTATATGGTTTACTTGGAGTAAAAAACTTGTATGTGGTGAGAGTTCTATTTATGTCCAAAACTGAGGCTACTAGTCACACTAGGTAAAACATAAATTAAAAAAAGGTGTATTGTTATTGTTTACACCTTTTCCATCACAGATACATTTAGCGAACGCGCCCTACGTGATGAAAGAATACACAAGAGCCGAACGGCTTGCTTCGCAGCGGCGGGACAAACGCTCCAGAGAGCATAGCAGCTCATACTGGTACAGATCCGAGTCGGTAATTGGTCCTGAAAGTATTTTGTTTTCACACATTTCTCAATCATAGCGTCACACCATCGTCAGGTAGGGGGCGGGGGTTGTTGTTGTTCAAAGAACCGATCCGGCATAAAAGATGCATCGCACATCAGGGGATCAGGGAACCAGCCGCGGCCGCCCCTCCCCTCCCCAAACTTTCCCCCCCCCTTTCTCGCACGTCCAACGTAAAACGTGTGTGTGAAGATCTGTATAGCTGTGGACATCTAGTGTGGAAAAAAAAGAACGAATACAAGAATGATATTGCTAGTGACGTCCAAGGTAGATGATCGCCAACAAATGAGAAGCCTAATCTGCCAAACCTCATGGTAAAATGTTGAGCTGCATACCAAGTTAAAACTCGATCAAGGAGGGGGGCCACATCGAAAAAAAAGAGAAAAATCAAGCAGAGTGAAGGCCAAGCGAACACTCGTAGGTTACTCTCCATTGGCTCCAAGCAAGAACAGAGATCAACCCGCTATCCCTGCCAGGCCACGCGCGCACATGGCAGTTGTATCCAAAGAGGAGGGGTGACTCAGTGGTAAGGTTGCAGGGAATAGAAGTGCTGTCAAAAGGGGAGAGGGTGGGCAATTTTGGTACGGTAGGTACCTACCTAGGTAGGTATGTACCTAAGCTTGCCCAAGGTAGGCAGTTGTCGCTTTCGCATACTTTCATAAGCGCCCGATATTTGTGTGTTGTTTTTTTTTCCAGGGGGGGTGTATTGCATGTGTTCGTAAAGGGTGTGTGGGAAATTATTATTAAAAAAAACAAAAAAACATTAAGTTGGAGAATTGTGACGTGCAGCTGCAGCGTGTTACATGGGGGGAAGAGCAGCTCCCTCCCCAAGTAGTGCCTTCTCATCACTATGATTGGACGAGTGTAAAGACGAGTTAAGCGCCGGGCTTTTTCGGTCCACTTCTTGGGCAAATCTTTCGGGTCAAGAGAACCGAAAAAAAAGAATACTGTACATAATACTAGAACTAGGGTAAATCAGTTGCAGGCTTCCCCGATGTAACTTGATCTTTTGGCGTATAATTCAAAGCGGCTGCAGATGTACGTGAAAGCAAAAAAACTCATCACACAGCTACAAAGTATGTGTTACTTGAGAGTAGGCAGTTCCTGAGCTGGTACGACAATCGGACGCCTTGGAAAAAGGGGTTCCTCAAAGTCCAAACCTTCTTGTTTGCCCGCTTGACTTGTATCAAATGTCACACAAGGCAAAGGCACATGTTAAAACCTGCATAGCAAACCATAGTAGGGCAAAATATCTTCAACTGGGTAATATTCCAGAAATAACCCAAAACTCTTTGAATCTCAGCCACGGGAAATGAGCTTCTTCATCCACCGTTACACTTTTACTTGTGATCCCTTGCTTCCTTTTACGAAGTACCTTGTGCGGACCAGGATTTGTATACTGCAGATGTCATAGAAACGATTCTTATTCTCCGTATAGAGAGGATAAGCTATTTCTCTTAATGCGATAGGCTGCCGGGATCCATGCTCATCACACTGCCAGGCCAGGGGGGCTTTCGGTGGCATTTATGGAGCACAAAGTAGAAAAAAAAAAGATCCACCGTGCTATGGTTCCAGACTTTCTTTTCAAACCATGAACTTTGGCTCGAATCTTTGAAAATGGAAGCTTGTCCGAAGGTTCCATTGTACAGGGATTTTAAGTGATAACAGCAACCCAAAACAAGCCAATGCTGGTTTAACATGTTGGTCCCAGAATGGAAATATGAAATTGGAAACACGATCCCCGGGCAAAGCAGATGAAACAAACGATTTCAAGGACCCATTTCCCATGTCGGGGCGGCTGAACTACTGCAACAACGCGGCACAATCTCGCCATCACATCCAAGAATAGCAGAATGGGACTTGCCCTGTTTGAAGAGGCAATCTCCGAAAAAACCGTAATCGGGAAGCCCCCATGCAAAAACCCCGTTTGGTTTTCAACCTTCCTTGACCTCCTTGGCGACAGCAGCTGTCAGGGCGACGCGGACGCCCGCACCCGTGAGGACGTGTATCCAAAGTCTCTGCGTGTCGCTCAACCGGTCGTTTGCGCTCTTGACTTCGGCGAACATGACCTCGGGGCACGGCTCCGTCCGCCACAGCACGAGGTCAGGGATCCCGCCCCCGCGCTGTCTGTACTCCTGCGCCATGACCCGGCAGATGGCCGCTAGCGCCTCGCCCCGGAAGCAGTCGACCAGCTCCACGAGGTCGTCGAGCGCAAAGTCCCAGTTCAGGCCCACGACGCATGTGCGCCGCTCGCGGTGGGCCGAGTCCACCGCCCGTAGGATGGAGGCCGCCCCGCCGTTGGCGATCTCCACCAGTCGGTGGTTGATCTCGCTCGCCCGGGCCGGGTAGAAGGCGTCGGTGTGTAGGTCCAACGGGCAGGTTTGGTAGGCTGTTTGGAAAACGTTGGGGATGTAAAGGAAGAGTATGTCGTAGAAGAGGTATGCGAAGAGTGTTCGGATAATGCCCCCCTCTGCATGGTAACCCTTCCAACCTTGTGTGCGGTAATGTGATAGACACATTTCCTCCACCGAGCACTCTTCGCCATCCTCATGCTCATCTAACCATATCGTCTTGGTACTGGGCCCCCGTCCCAGCTTGCCCGACCCGGAATCATCTCTCTTGACCTGTATGCCAGAAACAGTATGCTCCTCGGGCGACTGTAGTCGTACATGCCCAAAGTCGTGCTGTAGGCGTTTTGGTATCCTCAACTTCTTTTCAAGCTTTACAAGTCTCTTCTGCAGGTCGTAGTGGTAGATCAAGTGACAGTCATTGTCTTCCAGAGCTTGCTCGCAGGTCATGGCTGCGATCCGCCGCCAGTGTTTCTTTCGCTGCTCTGGGTCAGTCCCTCCGGTCTGTTCAGTATCAATATCGGCCATATAGTGCTCTTCTAAGAGAGCCTTCCTTTGATACCAAGCCCCGCGTCTCGCCAAATGAAAGAGTCGCTGCTCGAGAAGCCGCGACAGCAGCGAGTGTTCTTGTGCGTGCTGGTGTAGACGTCCGTGGACATATGCAGCCTTGTGTGCAATGCGAGTGAAAGCATGGCCGGCGCTAAACCTGCGTAGATAGCAGCCCTCTCCGGTGTCGTAAACGCTGTCTTCTTTGCGCTGCTCCTCTTGTAGAAGATCACTCCATCGCTGCTCGATGTCGCCAAAAAGAGCCAAGACTTTCCGGAAGCCCTCCTCTCCTGGTGGTCCGCTTTCGAGGATTTTGTCAATTTCAAACTCAATTCTCATGGCCTGCTCGAACTCCAAAAGACTATGTCGTGACAAGAATATATTGGTAGATCTGCAGACGATATATTCAGGGAAATTTCTTTTTGATATCTTGGAAAGAATGATGGTGGTCAGAGACTTCTCCGTCCATTCCGTTGACCTGTAGAAGACCAAGTGAACTCGCTCAAAAAGCTTGAATACCAAGGGTGACAGACGAATACAAGGCCCGGCAATAGCCAAGACTTTGTCGAGAAACCGAGCACCTCGTTTTTCTTCTGGAGCGGGAGTTCCTTCATCGGGAGTATTAAAATCCGACTGCTCGTTTGGCGAGTCTACTATGCCGGTGGAATCTGTGGTGTTGGATCGTCGCAGACCCACGGACATGAGTGAGACTTGCTGAGTGCTCATGATACAGAGCGCCTTTTGTATTTGTGCCTTGTTGCCACCTTTGACCTTGGCTTCCTTTGCCAGGGTCTTGAGCTCGTCCAAACTCAGGAGAGACAAGGCCTCCTGTACAGTGTCGATCGTGTCTTCAGATGAGTTTGCAAAGGTGAAGGACCCAGTCAGTGACCAGTCTTGAATGGCGATGCTGGGTTGCCCACTAAGGCAAGAGGCCTCATTCTCGCGATGGGGAAGCTCTCGTGTTTCTTGTAGAGACGCAATGGCTGCATCAGGGTCCAATATATCAGAGTAATAGCCGAGACGATCCGAACGATGCCATGCAGCCGTCTTTCTCAGGAAGAGTCGGACATATCTTGAAATACACCGTCAGTCACACAGGTTTCGGTAATAAAAGACAACTTGGTGCCTGCAATAGCCAGGTCCACGAGACGCAGACCTACAAATACTGAGCTTCATAATCAAGGGCCTTCCAGGCATCAAAGACGGCCATTTCCTTCTCATCAAAAAGGTTAGACTCGTCTTCAATGACCGTCTCGAGAGCAAGGTTGAAGGCATCGACATAGATGGAACTCCTGCCCCTGACCCAATTCCTATTTTCTAGCCTAGTGGCTGCAGTCTCGGGCTCTTGGCTCTGTTGAGAGACGCGGAATGCTTCGTATTCCTCGATAGCATCCTGCTCGGTCTTGATTGGAGGGAGTGAACTCTCAATTGGAGTTTTACCATGATCCGGATCTGACCCAGGGCTTGTTGGTCTTGTTTTTAACTCACTCCCATTCGCTGATGGGTCTTTATGGGGGGATTCAACATCATGTTCTTCATCATTCGTTAAGAGTGATTCATCACCGTCATCTGGCGCCGCAGTGCTGCTTTGCTGAACCTTGGCCCTCTTGGCCGGCCTGCCAGGAGTACCTTGAGAATAATTGCTTGCAGATGTTGAGGACCTAGGAATTCTCTTGACAAATGCATTCATTTTCCAGAACCAAGTTTGCAGAATCACATCTGTAGCAGATGATCAAAAGTTGGTACAAGAGAAGAGGGAAAACTCAACGACGCGTTTCGTCAGAACGACAAGGCAATTGCCCCCCCCCCCCCCCCCCCCCCCCCCCCCCAAATCTGTAAACCATGATGTAACAGGGGGCCAAAAGCAAGCGCGAGACCACGTGCTACCGTGTGGGTTTAGCACAACAACACTTGCTGTAGTTCAACATTCTCCACAAAAACCCAAAGCAGCTCCCCGCCGTTCTCACTAACGAAAAGGGAAGCTCCAAATCGCCAAAATGCCCACACTAAACTTTCCCATGGGCGTTCCCGAGTACGTGATTTTGGTTATGTCGTAAGCACAAAAAAAAACAGCCGCGACAAAAGCCGCGAAATCGAGGTTGTCTCGCAACGTCCAATTATCCACGCAAGCTCTCCATTCTTGTGAAATCCTGTTTGGCTTGCTTTTTGCCAACACACCCTCAAGAAATTTACTTATAAGCTGTGAAAAATAAAAATAAAAAATAAAAAAAATGTCATATCCTGACGCAATGGACCAAGACCCTGCGGCGCCCCCGCCGGCGGCGGCAGCCAACGACCAAGACGCGGACATCGGCCAGGTCGCAACCGGCATGCAGGTCGTGACCGAAGTGTGCAACGCGCCCGCGACCAGCATAGAGGGCACACCGACACCTGTAAGTACATCTCTGGGATTTTAATAGGACCAAATTTCCATTCCAAAACTGCACAGCACCCGGAGAATATCTTAGCAAGTGGGGCCGACCGACCTACACCCAAGCTCTCTGGAGGCGCTTTCGCGCTCCTTGTTGATCACCCTAAGCTCAGTCTAAGGCGTCGCCTACTAAAACTGGCCTACACCACCTTTTCAAACTTACTGTTGCCTGCATTCAAACCACCCCAATTCGCTATTCTCTAACCTCGGCATCTCCTCCCCTGTCTAGCAAGTCGCACAATCGCAAAACCCCGTCCCTTCAACCGAGACACCTCCCACGGCAGCCTCAGTCACGGCACCACAGCAACCCGCAACAGCGGCGGCGGCGACCCAGCCGGCAGCAACGACCGCCTCTCCAGCTCCCGCGTCGCCCGCGCCCGGCCGCACCGGCACTCCGATGCGCAACCTGGTTGGAGGCGGCGGCGGCGGTGACACGGGCTCCCGCGCCGGCTCGCTGCACCCGGAGCCGAGCTTCAACATGCCGACCGAGGCCGCTACGCACGGCGCGCCGGCTAGAGTCTACCTCAACACCAAGGTCACAGGTGTGCTGCTTGAGGGCATGAAGATTATTGCAAAAGATCAGTGAGTTTCCTCCCTCGCGAACATGGGACGTTTTTTTTTTTTTTTTTTTTTTTTCTACCAAGAAGAGAAAAAGCAAAAGTCACATTGGCTAACTACGTTTTACTCATGCTCAGGCCCAATGACCCTCTGAGAGTGTTGGGCGAGTTCTTGCTACAGCGCTCGAAAGAGATCGAGTCAACAAGCTAGTTAAGCAGGCAGGTCATATAGTACGGCAGAAGGAAACGGGAGGAACCATGTGCATATGAAAAGGCGGCTACAGTCATTGTTTCCTTAAACATAGATGATACCACGATAGATGCGCTTCATTGGCAATGGAAAAGAGGTCGCGGGTCTTCCGCAACTCAGGCTTTACTTGCCCAGTGTCCTATCTCAGTGGTATGGACGGGTTCTTCCCGTCAATCATGGTAAAACCCCAGGACCGTCATGAGGGTCGTCGTCAAGTTCATATAGACGTCGACAAATGCAGTAGTATTCTTTTTTTCCTGCCCAAACTCCGTTTACGACCAGACCAACCAAGTAGTAGTTAAACATCCCCTTAATGCGAGCATCCCCACAACCAATGCTCGCGCACCACCAGGACAATAAACCAAAGTCACTTTATGCGACGAGGGTGCTGGCGGTAGCGGACTCGTACTTCCAGGTGGGCGGCAGGACGCCGACGGTCTTGTAGTAACGAGCCAGACGGTGGATACGCGACTCGATGAGAATCAGGCGGAACTTGGAGTCCTTGTCCTTGCGGTTGCGCTCAAGGTGCTTGCGGACCGAGACGGCCTGTAGTTAATTTTGTTAGCATATCCATTGGGGATGAAGACGGATATAATTTATAGCAAAACTAGCTCTGGGAAACGTACCTTCTTGATAAGCATGTACAGGTCCTCAGGGATATCGGGAGCGAGGCCTGGATCAAAAATCACTCCGTCAGTCTATGACCAAGCAGAGGCATATCAAGCAAGATCTCTTCGGTTCAACTAGTCGAACCGAGAGTCTGCATTTGTTTTATGTTTCGGGGGGAATATCTCGGCGTTCCGTGCAGATTAATCGCAATCGCACTCGGAAACCTCAATGAAGGTGGTTCACTCCGTACCGCTCGACTTCAGGATGCGCAGGATCTTGTTACCTATAAGCCGCGTTATGGCCAGTTAGCATACCGAAAAATGGGTTTGGTGGCCGCCTTCCAAAAGGCCGCCCGGAAACCTTTCTGATAAGACTCTACTCACCAGTCACAACCTTGACCTGGGCAATACCGTGGGAGTCACGGAGGACAACACCAATCTGCGACGGGGTGGCACCCTTCCTGGCGAGCTTGCAGATCTGCTCGACGACCTGGTCGGGGGTAGTCTTGAGCCACGCGGGGGGGTTGCGCGAGTAGGGGATGGCAGAGGCAGAAATGCCCTTTCCGTTGGAGTGCATGCGACCCATCTTGGCGGTTTGTGAAGGCGGCGATGTGGGAGGTTTGGTGTTGTTTGCTGGGCGTCAAATCGTCGTCGGGTCGTCGTCGCGGGAAATGATTTCCTCAAAGAAAAAAGGGCGGGATTCAAAGCAAAATCACAGTTCCCAGATTGTGGGCTGGCAAGCGGGGACAGAGCTTTGGAGATTATGTAATTAGGGTCAGAGATTTGACTGGACGAGCCTCATTGAAGTGGAGGTGTGCTAAGTCAGCTAACGATGGTGGGTCTGAGCCTACATCAAAGCCGCGTCGATTTTTTTTCTTGAGCTCCCATCTCTTCTTCGCCCTCAATGGATATCGAAGATTGTCAGAAGCCTTAGTTTGGGCGTACTCGATGGCAATCAGTTCTTTGAAGGGTTATCAAATGACTTCCTTCATATGATTATTTCTTCCGGTAAGTTGAAACTGTTAAACATTTCTTTTACTCAAGTTTCCATCTCCACGCTAGACTCACCTGATGATCACAACCATACATTACTTTTTTCTGGTACCTCTTATGTTAGGACTCGCAAGAGTCCCATGAATTTAAAGGACTTCTGAATTTTGTCTCGAGAACCTCTTGTTTGGCCTTCTCAATATCCGTCTTGTGTTTCGATACTAACCGCTTCACATGACAGATTTTGAAGGTGGAACACGTGTAGATATTTCACGCATGTTGGTAAGACGGGGAGGGAAGATCCTCATTATTTAGTGATATAGTTGATCTCGCCCAAACTTGTCCACGCACAATTTAGATAGAAAATGAAATCAATCAACCTTACGATTTTGAGCGACACAACCTGGATATCTCTGTACATACTGCATGCCCTAGAACTGATTTCATATCGTCACCATTGCAAAATTGGACCTTGTGCCCATTCAACAATTCAACATGGCCTTTTGTTACGCAACTGCCTCGCTACTCACGCTCCACGGCTGCGTACAGCGCCCTTCAGCAATATTCTCCAGCTCTTCTTCATACCTCGAGTGCCATCATCGGCATAGAGGTCGTTATCATGTTGTACAAATATGTCGAGTCGACGCTATCTCGGCCTCCACCAAATTTGAAGATAGAACTCCTGGTAAAAGTTTCACCCGAAACGAGAATTTGGTATCACCAGCATGTTTGCCCTATCCTAGCCCCCCTACAATCAACCATATAATATCTCACCAGGCGTTTACAGCAAAGTTCTCCTGCAGATGGTTGCAACAAGTCAGCAAAATGTCACCTGACCCAATTGCCAGACGGGTGGATATTTCTTACCTCTGGGAAATACGTAGTGACGACCGTCCTGTCAGCAAACTTGCGGCCGCCCAATGCCTTGAGAGCCTTGGTAGATGACTCGATACTGTCGAATTTGACATAAATCTTTCCAACACCTGCAGCCTGTTTCGTTCCGCTCGAGGGCCTTGGCACCTTGATCTCGATTACAGTGCCGTACTTGGCGCACTCCTCCTGTACGTCCTCGCAAATTTCTATAGTCAAGACGAACGAGTTAGTCCAGCTCATGGTGGGTGGGGTACCTCTGAGGAAGAAACCGACCTTCGTAGTCATCATTATCCATAAGCTCGTCCGCAGTGACCATGTTTAGTAGTTGCAGAACGGGGCTAAGATCAGGGTCTTGCGCGACAGTGCCAGCAAGCATCGACATAGCATTGACACCCATCTCCATTCCGGAAACTTGAGTAATTCCTATGCTTGCCTTGCGGACCTTCAGACGCTTGTCACCAAGCTCCATCCCGTTCAAGCCTTCTATGGCAACATCGGTATTCGTAACGTCGACGTATTCGCAGAAAGCAATTCCCTAAAATTTGTAGCTGTGTTAGTGGAAGATGTTTTCAAATATGACCAGAAAATCAACCCAGTCGGGCTTCACTTACGCGTGACTCCTCGGTGCTGCTATCCTTGGCCAGCACGAAGGCCTTGAGCTCGCCGAAAGATGAAAGAAGCTCGACAACTTGCTCATCAGTCAAATATGCTGGAAGGTTGGTCACGCTGATCTTGTGTGGCGTGTCCACAACCCGTGATGAAACAACTCCAGGCTCGTACCCAGTGTCGTCTACGACAGCCGGAACAATATAATCCTTTGGTCGACGCATGGCCAGCCCCTTGCTTGCTGCGCCGTTGGCATCTCCATTACCAGCATCTTCAGCCTCCATCGAGATACCATCGAGAGCGTAAGCTACTGTTGTGTCGTTGGGGCTGCGGAACTCGACCATGGCGAAAGATCCATCCGGGGCCATCTGGCAGGCCAGGCATGGGTCGCTAGCCTCAATGACGTTGAGGCCGTTCAGCTGTAGGTTCAGGAACGAGACTAGGCTGTCTTCAGTGGTTCCCGGAGGCAGATTCGAAAGGATAAGGCGCTTTGACTGTCGCGAGTTAGTAGGCCGCAGAGTGACGTTGCTGTCCGCCCCGCCACGCCGGTCGCCTCCTTCGCGGTCGCCATCCCTTCCACCATCACGTCCGCCGTCGCGTCCACCATCCCTTCCACTATCGCGCCCGCCATCGCGCCCATCACGACCGCGATGACCATCGCGATCCCGGTCTCCACGGTGGCCCCCACCCGGCATCTTGGTAGGGTCCATAGTCTGTTGGCGCGGCGCACCGGGAAGAGGGAACATGCCCGAAAGCTTGGCCTGCTCTGCTGTGACGCTGTCATAGCCCGGGGGCTTGATGTCCCACTGCGTGAGACGACGCTTGCGCTCGAGGATCGGCACGACGTCGGTCAGGTCGGGCGTGGGTTCGCGCTTCTTGGGTTGCGGACTGGCACTCCTGCGACGCTCCTCCCTTTCGCCGCCCCTGCGGCCGCCCCCCGCCCGCCGGTCGTGGGGGTCGCCTCTGTCCCTGTCGCCTCCTCTACGGTCGCCATCCTCGCGGCGTCGAGACGGACCGCCGCGGTCGCGATCCCAGTCCCTCTCCCGCCTGTCGCGGCCCCCGCCGTACCGATCCTCACGCTCGCGGTCGCGGTGGCTCCGGCTGGACGAGTATGAGTCCTGCTCGCCGCCGGCGTCCCTGCGCGACGAGCGGCTGCCGCGGTACTCGGGTGATCGTGAGCGACGGCGCGGTCTGTCTCGGTCTCGGTCTCGGTCCCTGTCGCGTTCGCGATCACGATCGCCTCTGTCTCTGTCACGGTCACGGTGTCGGTCGTCTCGGCGGTCTTCGCGGTCTGTTCTTGACGACTGTTGGGGATTGTGGTTTAGTCAGTGGCGTGATAATTGGCAATTGGACCGGGCAATCGGCCCATTGGAGGCAGTGGAACAAACCTGGTGATCCCGAGAGGAGCCATGACGGCCTCCATCTGCAGAAAACAGAAATAAGTTAGACAAGGCTGCGCTTTTCGCGACGCGAAATCTAGGGTAGATGTTCGTTGTGACTGTGATGCACAAGTACCCAACAGAGAGAATGACAACTTACCTCTGGAAGAATAACTCTCCCCGTTCATGATGGACGAGTTTGAGATGATTGACAATTGATGCCTGCCAGACGAAAACAGACAAAAAAAAAAGAGTGTCTGGGCACCTGATAAAATAAAGTAGATAGGTGAGGTACCTTATGTAAATGTCAGACGCAGCAGCACACGCTCTACACGCCTTTTGGACGAGGCTTGAACTTTTTGGCAAGCAAAGCAAGCAAGCTGGAAGGGTGCTATTCGTCACGCTAAACCTGATTAGGATTGGCTGCTTGATTCTGTCCTGCTACTTAACCGGACCAGGACAAGTCAGTTTTGAAGTGGGGCTTTTGCGCCTGCGATGTTGGAGTGGGGATTCCCTTGCGGCGAACAAGTTGAAGATCAGAGAAGGTCGAATCGCATTCAGCACCAATGAGGGACGATTTTGCGCTGGGATTGAGTTCGTTCACCCCTGAGAAGGTAGCTCGCAGGTTCCTTTTGGTTTTCTTAATTTGTTATTTGTTTATTTTTATTTTATTTTTTCGTTTTGTTAGACAAGAATTTGACGGCGTGGCCAACATCTGGTCAACCAGCAAAACTCAGCAAGGCACAAGTTTGAGTAGAAGACTATTCTCATTCAATGGCCTTGGAGTAGCATCGGTTGTTCCTTTCCTTCAATTCATATCCGTTATTTTGACGTTGCGATCCAGGAAATTAAACATTCAAAACAGTTTGCCACCAGAGTCAGCCAGCTCTAAGTGAGAGTGGGTAGGTTCATGAGTCGCCCATCATCTGAGACCATAACCACACAAAATATCTTGAAAGAAAGCGACGACTAGGTCTGGTTCGTCAAGGGCTTCAAGTTAATATCGCTCGCTCGCGGCGTATATCGCCTTTTTATGCGAGCTGCAATCATGGCCTGCAAGGATGCCGTGTGCCGCAAGTTGCCAGTGAGCCTGGCTGAGCTCTGCATAGACACAACCTTGCGCTGTGGCCAGTCCTTCAGATGGCGCAAGGTCGACGACGAGTGGCACTGTTCCCTCCACGGTCGAGTCATCTCATTACGACAGGACGAAACTCATTTATATTATCGAGCAACATGGCCAGCAAGCAGACGGGCATTGATCAAGCCTGTGGTCAAGGTGAAAAAGGAAGAAGGGGATGATGAGAGTATCAAGTCGGAAGACGACGCAACAGTCAAGGTCGACCAAGAAGAGGACGACACGGAAGCCCTCCTGTTAAACTACTTCAACCTCCACCACTCCCTCTCGGGCATGTACACGCACTGGTCTGACCGCGACGCCAACTTCCGCATCAAGGCACCCAAGTTCACCGGCGTCCGCATCCTGAACCAGGACGCCTGGGAGACGCTGGTGGCCTTCATCTGCAGCAGCAACAACAACATTTCGCGCATCTCCCAGATGTGCCACAAGCTGTGCGACCACTACGGAGGCGAGCCCATCGCCACCGTCGCCGGCCACGTCTACCGCGACTTCCCACCCCCAGAGGCCCTCACGGGAGACGGCGTCGAGGCCCACTTGCGCGAGCTTGGCTTCGGCTACCGCGCCCGCTACATCGCCGAGACTGCGCGAGTCGTCGCCAGGCAGCGGCCCGCCGGCTGGCTCTTGTCGCTGCGAAACCCGGCCTCGCTGGCGTGGGGATCACAGCCGCCCTCGCCATCATCACCATCCTTAAAGTCGTCATCGTCATCCCTGTCGCCACCACCAGGAGAAGCAGTCGTGAAACACGAACAGGACCAAAGAACAGCCCATACCAGCCGCTCACCGACATCAACCCCTTCCCAGGGGCAGCAGCCCGACTACCGCACCGCCTTCGCCGCGCTCCAAGAGCTCTCGGGCGTCGGACCCAAGGTCTCGGACTGCGTGTGCCTGATGGGACTGGGCTGGGGCGAGGCCGTGCCGCTCGACACGCACATGTGGACCATCGCGACGCGCGACTACGGCTTTGGCGGGAAGAAAGCCGCCGCCGCCAAGGGCTCCGCCATGTCAAAGGGCATGTACGACGCCGTGGGCGAGCACTTTCGGAAGCTCTGGGGCCCGCAGGCCGGCTGGGCGCAGAGCGTGCTCTTCACCGCCAACCTGCGCGAGTTTTCGCACCGGTTGAAGGCGACCGCCGAGGCTGGTGTGAAAAAAGAAGAGGAAGTTGGCCGAGACGATGGCAAGTTGGCTGCCGTGGCGGACGCGGTTGTTGCACCATCGAAGCCGGCCAAGAAGAGAAAGACGACCGTCTCGACGACGCGGGTAAAGGTGGAGGATGATGGTGATTCCGTCGTTGCTACCAAGGTCGAGGTCCAAGAAACCGTGGTGACTCCGATAAGAAGAAGCAAGAGGATACGTACTGGAGGCTGAGTAACTTAGTTGAGCATTTTGTGTTGGCATTATGTGTAGCGTTGCCTTGTATATTATACATGTATATGAAGAATTTAAATGTAGATCATCAGCAAGCGTATCGGGTGGGCGAGAATCTGATAGCAGAACTAGACCTTTTGTCTGAACGTCTGCACAGTATCATCACAGGTGGAATCCTAAACCTAGATTTTTTTTTTTTCAAGAATCGCGAGCATCTAGAAGGTTAGTTTTATACTTTGGTTGGTATGTGAGATATATACACCCTTCCGTCGAACCTCTTTCAGAAAACTCAAGCCTTTTGTGTCTTTCTCTATGTCTTTTAACCAGAATTATAAGCCAAACATCCTATTCAAACTGCTGATATCATGCTTTTTAATGAATATGCCACCCGACGCAACCGAGCAAAAAAGAAAAAGAAAAAAAAATATTAATTATAAGTTCTTGACCTCCGTTTCAGGCTCCGCCGGCAGCATAACACCGCCCGACACCGAGCCCGACGCCCTTGTGTCGTCGTCAGTCACATCCTTGGCCTTGTTCTTGCCCTTTTGGGCACGCCTCGGCTTGGTGTTGCGGAAGTAGTCGTCGACCTGGTTTGTAAAGAGGCCTTCCTGTGCGCCATCGCCACCACCAACGGCGGCAGCGGCAGCACCATTTCCATCGCTGCCAGCTCCGCCACGCACCTCCTTCTCCGTCTTCATGGTCTGGTGTGCCTCCCACTCGCGCCTCAGGTCATCGACCTTGTCCTCGTAGTCCTCGACGGGGTTGTAAGGCTTTCCGACGCCCATCCAGCGCTCCCACTGGCTCAGGTGCTTGGGGTGGATGGCAACGCCGCGGTACTCGCTCGCACGGCCGTCGCGGATGTACTGCCAGCGGCGCTCCTGCTCCTTGAGATCCAGGCCAGTCGTGTCCGGGAGGAACAGCCAGGTGACCAGCATGCCAGCGAGACCGAACCAAGGCACCACGTAAAACTTGGTCTGCGTGTCGATGTAGTTGTACAGAACAGACGCGAGCAGGGCACCAGCCTTGCCGATGCAGGCACTGAAGCCGTGAGCAGACGCGCGCACCGAAGTAGGGAAAATCTCACCCGCCACGAGGAAGGTGACCGAGTTGGGTCCGAACTGGTTGAAGAAGGACGAGAGGAAGTACATGGCCTGATGAATGAGTCTTGTTAGCTCCGTGAAGAGTTGATTGACTGAGGAATACAGAGGGAGGAAACTAACCTGGAAAGACTTGATGTTGGGACCAGATGTGTAGAAGTGATACTGGAACGCCGGGATCACAAACATGATAAAGCACATCATGAATCCAATGAGCTGCATCTTTTTGCGGCCGTAAAGCCTGCTGTCAATGAGCAGAGAGGCGCAGTAGTAGCCCGCCAAAGAGATGACAACGTTGATGAGGTTCCATGTCCAAGTAGTCATCACACTCTTGGGGTTGGATGAGATGACCGAGATGAACTGGCCCTGGAAGAGTTTGTTGCCTGTGGTAAAGTGAAGAGGTCAGCAAGTTATAACAAAATGACAAGATACATGCCTCAATATCCTCTTCTGTACCCTGGGAAAAGACAACTCACCATAGAAAAACACATCGTTTGCAAACCAAGCTCCAGCAGCAGCAATCAAACGTCCACCAAAGTGCTGCACGGTGCTCTTCAGAGACGCAACGTCATAACCCGTAACACCTGCACGGCTCTTCGCCAACCTGAGTTCCCGGCCTGCATCCGGCATGCGCCAGATCCTGTAGTAGACGAGCCAGAGAGTTCCAATAGCGGGGAGGGCGAACGAGACGCGGAAGGTCCACTGGACATTGGTCTCGCTGTAAGGAGGGTCACCGCGGCCGGCATTGAAGATGAGCAGTAGGAGAATCAGGATGGCTTGGTTGAAGAACTGACCCCAGCCCTGCATCAGGAAGGCCATGGTAACCTTACGTCCACGATGCATGCGGTCCTGGCGGGTCGAGAGGCTGTCGGTGCGGACCGAATCCTCCATGGAGGAAGTTGCCGTGATTGGGTACTCGCCACCGACGCCGAAACCGTAGAAAAAGAGGGCCCAGCCGTACAAAATCACCCAACCCTCCAGGGTGACACCCCAACTGGCCGTCAGCATCAACAAGCCGATGAACATGATGCTGGCGTCCTGAATAAGACCCCATCTCCTGCCAACCCAGTCACCAATGATGCCGACACCGATCTGCCCAACCATGATTCCAATAACCTCGAGGTATGTGACGGCAGCAATCCAGTTGTTGCTGCAGGCTGTTCCGGTGCTGGACCAGCACTCGGGCCACGTGCTCTTGAAGAGCGGCTCGAGGTTGCCAATGCTGAACAACACATAACCCTCGAGACCCAGTCCGGCACCGGGGAGGACGGCGTTGCGCATGTACCAGCCCAGCGGAGACAAAGGATCCTTCTTCATCATGCTCCCAATGGATGAGAGCTCAGCCTTGGCCTCCTTGGCGTCGACATCCAGCACGAACTTGATGCGCTCCTTGAGAGGCAGATCGGCCCAGTAAACGCCCTTGTCGTTGTAGCTGTCATCGGGCAGAGTGAGGTAGCCCAAGATCGCGCGCTCAATGGCCAGCTCCTGTGCCGCGGGGTCGTCAGGCCATTGGGACCTCAGCTCTCCCTGGGACGGGCCGTGGGGTACCGGTATTATACCTGCAGGTGCATGCGATGCCGCCATCGAGGTTTTAGGAGACGAGGTAATGTGGCCATGGGCATGGATGTTGCCCTTCTCATTACTGCTGCTGCCGCTACTACTAGCGGCCGCAGAGCCCGAGCCCTGGTTGGGTGCGCTCATCCTGGGAGGCCGCTTCCGGCGGGTTCCCCCGTCGTGAAGTCTTGCTGTGAGACAGAAAGCGGATGCGCGAGGAGCTATCTCGCAGGCGGATGAGGTCTACAACAAAGGCGCAGTACGTGGCGAGTATGCCAGTTGTAGAGACCAGAGGATGGGCGATGACGTGAAAAAGAAAAGAGAAAAAAGTAATGATGGGAAAAGGATATATGTGATGAGGTAGTGATATGTATGTGCTTACTGCAAGCCACGCGCACACTGCGGCCCAAAAGCTAAATTGGATACTTAGCTATACCGGGCAAAGCCAAGAAATATGCCTGGTACCTTGCCAAAAAAAGAGGAAGAGGCAAGATTGGATGATGACGGGTAGACGACGGGACGAAGGGGAAGAGGAGGAGAAGGCCACCACCGTTTATACACAAGATTGTGTCGCGCCCCCCGTGGGTTGTTTCTGCAAAAGGGATGGACGACGGGAGAAACTTTATGCGATTGGGAAGGCAGATCCCAAACTTGGCACTTGCCCACATTTAGGGAATGGGGTAGTTTTTGTCATGCCTGGAAGCCTAGGGTAGCCGGTCGGCCCCATAGTATTCTTTTTTATTTTATTGATATTTTTGTTTTATTTTATTTTAATCCTTTTTGGCTTTCTTCCTCTTTGCTGTTCAGTCCCACATCAAATGGTGAAAGTAAGTCCCTCTTTCTTCGCTCCAACCAATTATGGCATCCCCTGGTGGGCCTTTTTTAGTGATCAGATATGCTCGCTTCGGATGACCGAAGCCCACAGCCGGGTATTATCTAGACTGGACTGGATCGAGTTTGCCTTCGGAAGTGTACAAGGGCTTTTTTTTTCTTTTTTTTTTTTTTCTCAGTCTCTCTTTTCTTTGTCAGACAGAGTAAAGTAGGTACCCTGGAGACACGGTAGGGTCCAGCACCGTGCTGATCACTTTAACTAAGGACACATAAAAAAATACCTAGCAAAATTTTTAGTCCAGGGTTGTGCGGTCGGGCGAACTGTGAGAATAGACTTAATCCGCGGCAATTGGTCGATTGCATTAAATATGGTACTATAATCAGTACCATATTCAGTACCTTGCCCAGTACCGTACTTACCGGTAGGTAGGTACCGAATCGCTGCCACTTACCCTTTCGCTCTTCATCATGCCTCACATATATAGGTACCTAGGTACATCTTGGTTTTGTTTACTACCTACCCCTCTCTGCGCCTTAGCCCTTAAAGACCTCAAGAGGCATACAAAACAGGAAACTGACCATGCCGCCAAGACGGCAATCGCCGCCGAGGTTAGAGAAGAAACGTTTGAGTGGAGGGAGTTTCGGTAATGCACCACAAAAAAAAAAAAGTCGCGTGCCTCGATTCCTCTTGCAGAATAAAAGCTTTCGAATAAGACGATGCCCAGACCCCCGCCGATGCTGCGAACGTGGTATAATAATACTTAACTGTTGGCTGCACAACGCAAGCATGGATCTTTCTGGTTCACGTTTGCCCGTTGTCAAAATAAAAAGAGACAACACAACGTGAAGTGGAAAACCCACCCACGTGGCCGATTGATAGGCTCCCAGAAGTCCCCTGGGGTAAGGAGGGCCCTGTAAATTTTTTCTCTCTTCGTCATTTTGCCATGGAGGCGAACTGGGGTTTTTATGGGGGTACGTAGTACCCATAAACCGCCGATCTTTTTCCTAGAACTTTTTTTTCTCTCGCATAGCCCTCTCGTTACTCGGCCATATTCCGTACAATCATGGACGGGAAGTGGCGTTTGCTTTTGCTCAGACTAGGTATGGTTTGGGACTTGATCCGAGCCGTTGCCAATTTTCTTGGACAAGCTTGACCCAGATTGCCAGGTGCTTGATCCGAATTAGCATCTCACAACACTTGGCACGTCTTGACAACACCTTTTGGCCAGACCGTCCAAAGCCCCCTTGAGGTGTTCTACGGGGAGCAATATCGGTGTGTTCGGCTGACGACAACGTCCCACTCGGAACGACCTCGTGTGTTCCCTGCCGTTACGTGTTTACGTCTTTTGTGATGTTGTTCGTCAAAGCATTTATTCGTGCAGGGATGAGGTGAAAATTCTATCTGTGGGCAGGCGGGTACCCACGGTTTGGGGATAAAACGAGGAGAAGTAAATTATTCCCCGCCTATCTGTTGAACGACCGACCTGTCTGCAAAGCTACCTACCTTAGGTACCTTCGGGAGGAAATTCCAGTCCGGTAAGGCACATTAGGCGCTTACCTTCCATTGTACAAGGTGCTTGAGTTCTAGAGAACTAGTCTTAGGTAGTCGACGTTCTTTCCAATCCGGCGGTCTGACTATTCTTTTCTTATTGAAACTACAATGCACGCACGCTCTGTAGGCCTTTTGTACTAACGGACAGGAACGACAGTAACAACTTTTGCGTTTGAAAACAAATCGGGCCATAAAAAAACTCGGAAAATAAATCAATCCCTGTTTTTTTTTTTTTTTTTTTTTTTTTTTTTTTTTTTTTTTTTTTTTTTTTTTTTTTTTTTTTGGAACTGTTTTTTCTTGTTCGAGAATTTTAAAAGATTCCAGTCAGTTATCTTATAGTGGAACACACACCAGTATCAAAATTACCAAGCAAAGGCCAAACTCGAAATGAAAATATATCGAAATGAAAGAAAGACAGATTGGACCACCGGCTTCGCTCCAAGATGGTATAGATTTTTTTTTTCTCTTTTCGAAAGCTCTTTCAAAGCCCGTAAAAATGTCGGTTATCGAGACTGAAACAAACGACTGTATGCGAAGAGAAGAAATACCATATCACCCAACGCCACAAGTGGCGAGGGCGAAACAGTAACACAGAAAAAATAGTCTTCATGTGCAGAAAGGCAAAAACCTCGAAAACCCCTCATTTTCAACTCAATTTTGTATCTTTCCCGCCATGTACAAATGAAATTGGTAATAGTAACATTCAAGAGTAGAGTGATCCATGGCTCGCTTCGTGTTTCGTAAAATAAAATACCTCCTTTTGACCCCAGCTCCCCAAGAGCCACCAGCCGGAAGAGGCGTAACATACGGGCAACGAAGAAGTACCAAGGAAATAAAAGCCAAAAAAAAAAAACAAAGGAGAGATAACAACAGCCGTCGAAACGCAATCAGTATGTACAGTCTCAATATGCCGTACCTTCAACGCCTCGCTCCAATTTGGAAAAAAAAAAATGAAAGCCTCATTCTGGTCCTTTAAAACGGATGACATGAACGAAAGAAGGTCAAGGGCAAGTTTGTTTACTCCCTGGCCAACTACGAAAGAAAAATAAAAGATAGTCGTTCATCTGGCCTGAGGTGACTGACCTTCTTAGATGAAGTTCGTGGGCTTCTGACCATCCTGTGCCGACTTGCCTGATGGTAGGTCGTTCGTACCATCATTTCCGCCATCGGCAATGAATTGGCTGCCACTAGCTGGTGGTGGTGTTTCGTCAACCCCAACGACTGTGGCGTTGTCCTCGGAAGATCCGCACTGGTCAGGTGTGTGTATGACGGTCGTGTCACCCACATCATCCTCCTCGTCATGCTGACCAAGCGGTGACTCGCGAAGCTCCGTCTCACCAGGACCGGCGGAATCGGGCGGAAAGACTACACTATCGTGGCTGTTGGCTCGCATCATTTCGATCCCAAGTTTGGAGGATGGCAAGACAGATTTGCTGCGGAAATGCTGTCGGCTCTGGCTATGGCTACTGCCAGAATGTACACTCCCACTGGTGGACGAACTGTTGCTACGGGAATCCAAGCTGCTCACTCCCAGCTCCTCGTCCTCATCGTCGGCCGAGTCGACTGAGCAGTCACTGCGCCTCTTCTCTATAGCTTCCCGCTTGGCCTTGAGCTTTTCCAGGGACCTCTGTTGAGTAAGAGTCTTGGGTGGTGCATCTATTGGCATCGGGGAGATTTTTGTGGGCTCGCTGGAACTGAGGACCTTTTCGTCCTGAGAAATGCCCAGCGCACCCTCTTCCCACTCGCCCGTTGCTGTTCGACTTATCACAACGGGAATATCATCCGTGGCCACAGACTCGGAATCGCCAAATAAACTAGAACTGATCGAATCCTCACGGCTTGATCCACGGAAACTGCTCCCTGTCCGTTGCGCAAATATCGAGGAGCCCGAGGTTGGGCTGTCTTCAAGCCGGCTGCTTTCTTGTCGCAAGCCAGAGGGGGCAGGGTGGCTAAGGGGCAGGGACAGAGAGCTGTATTGGCTCGATGAGGGTGGCTTCCATTGGCACAGATTCTTAAGGACTTCGGTCAGCTTGGATGAGCTGATGGGCTTGTCGATCAAAGAGTCAAAGTAGTGAGGTGCCTGAAGTTCCTTGAGGTATGCTGTGATAGCCACGATTGGTGTGTGAGAATTGGAATTCTTTGTCTCGCGAATCATCCTGGCGACATCGGCACCGTTAATTTGGGGCAGTCTAAACTCCATAAAGATAATATCAAACTTGATATCACTCATGGAATATCGCACAGCCTCTGAACCGTTTGATGCCGAGATCGTACGGCAACGGAGCTTCTCGAGGAGCTTCTCCATGATCATGCGTGAAACTGGATGGTCCTCACATATGAGCACGTCGAGGGGTCGGAATACCGGACCGGTGCTTTCCAAGTTGATTTGAGACATTCGTCTTGAACTCTGACG
The DNA here is from genome assembly GCF_004355905.1 of Pyricularia grisea. NCBI lineage: Eukaryota > Fungi > Ascomycota > Sordariomycetes > Magnaporthales > Pyriculariaceae > Pyricularia > Pyricularia grisea. The sequence continues at coordinate 3,396,798 of NW_022156719.1, forward strand.
GCGCCTCTGTACTCGCAACAAGGCATTGGCCTTGTCACCTTCATTGTCGGAGGACGATGGAGACATGTCAAAAACTTGACTTCGGCGATTGCGATGGTGAACCAAAAGGTCTGATGCTACCGGGCTGCCATCCTGGGAACCGACAGTCAAGGATCGCGAGCGAGTGGTTGAAGATCCGCTGCCCTGACGAGGCGTTGCCAGGATCTTTTGGGGAGACAAGGGCAATGGGGAGGGTATGGGCCGTCCCTTGACTGGAGAAGCTGCCACCGTAGCAGCCTTTTGAAGACTCGGGGGTACACGGGGCACTTCGAAGAAGCTTCCTGGTTGCAAGCTGCTCGAGGAAGGTTGTGAAAAGCTGGAAGAATTGCTAGATGCTTTTCGCCGTCCTTCGCCTCCTTGACTAGCGACAAAGGAGACCAGTAGAGGTGAAGAGGGCTGTGATGGCCTACTTGGGGAAGCGTTATGGCCTATTCCTGATGGCGACTGTGGTCTCTGAGAGGCCTTTGCATTAGAAAGGGACCTCTGAACAGGCATCGACAAGACAGGACTGCCTTCCATGCTGGCACTCGGGCCACCGGGAGATGTAACCACGCTGAGACCACCTGGGCTTATGGACGCTGGCTTATTCTGAGCGGCCAAGGCTTCAGCCCGCAGCTTCTGAATAACGTCCTTGTTCGCTTTGTCTAAAACTGGGAGATTCTTGAAGGAAAAATTGCCAAAGTCATCCGTAGCGACTGGCTCGCTCAGTCTCCGGCTCTTCAAGTCTCGAACGTGTGGCGGGATGTGCAAAGGCATCAATCCTCGTTTCATCGAGTTGAACTGGGAGCGCACGCGCGAGAGGGCATCGTGTGGACGGTCAGCATAGTCCGAGACTGGCGCCGAAGGAGGAGAAGTTTGATCTTCCATCTCTTCCGCAAAAGACTGAAGTGTGGCGCCCCGAGCATCAAAATACTCGGTATCCTCGGGATTTTCGAGCTGTGGGACGAACTGAGCTTCATCTTGAAGTAACGTATCCCAATTCATGCCCTCAAACCAGGGATGGCTGCGAATCTCCTCACCACCAGAGGGGTACTTCTCATCCTTGTTAGATCCCAGTCGCTCGGGAGGATTCATGCACAGAAGTTTGTTGAGTAGGTCTTTGGCCTCTGCAGATACCTCGTCTTCCATTTCTTCTGGCCACTGAATTCGTCGGGCCAAAATGTTCTCGAACACCAATTCGGGTTCTGGAGCATGGAATGGGGGTATTCCGTAGAGGAACTCAAACATTATACACCCAACAGACCACCAATCACTGGTTTCATCTTGAGGTTCACCCTTGATGGTCTCGGGGGCAAGATAATCCGGCGTACCAACGAATCTTCTGTTCTTGTCTTCAGGATCAAACAATGCCCAGTTAGGAGGAGGCATGTTTGATGGTGGCGTGCCCTTTCCAGCCTCGATGCTCGCGCTTCCGTGGGCACCTATTGGATGATGAAGAGAGCCGGGATCTGGCGAGCCACTACCTTCACCTTCACTCCCATCCGCCGGGGGAGGAGACTGCACAGCCTGTGGTGGTACTGTCGCGGAAGTTGCGTCGTGGAGAGAGAAGTTGCTCAGCATGTTTGCCAAGCCTTCGCTTCCCCCACTGTCGCTCCGATGACCAGAGAATCGCCTTGAATCACGCTTCGAAGATCCCAGGCTAAAGTAGGACGGCTGTGTCAGATTGCCCTCGTTGGGGTTTATGTGGGGTGTGTTGCCTGGCGAATGGCCTGGCGCCTGCAGATCAAGTGATGTGGATCGGGAGGATGCGATCGAGGCCGAGCGAGCAAAGGGTCCCTGCTTCAGCAGATCTGGAGCCGGGTCTGTTGTTCCGCTATTCAACGCACGCTTTTGTCGGCCAATCAAACCCATCCGAGAGAGTCCAAAGTCAGTGAGCTTCAAGTGACCCTTTTGGTCGATGAGAAGATTGTCAGGCTTCAGATCTCTGTGTACAATTCCTCGACTGTGAAGGTGCTCCACGCCGAGGATGACCTCGCCCAAATATTTCTTGACCCAGTCTTCAGGAAGGCCTCCAAGAATCTTTATCAGTGATGCACAGTCACCGCCGTTGAGGTACTCCATGACGAGGTATAAATAATCCTTGCTCGAAAACGTCCAGTACAGTTTGGCGACGAACTCGCTTTCACCTTGCCACATCATGATGGCTCGCTCGGCTTTGACGTTGGTGACTTGGTTCTTGGCAACCATGTCTGCCTTTTTCAGGACCTTGATGGCAAAATATTCTCCAGTAGACTTCTTTTTGGAAAGGTATACGCTACCAAAGGCGCCCTTGCTGATGGGTTTGATGACCTCAAAGTCTTTGATTGAGGGGGGAACAGCGCGGGCAAGCGGAGGTGGGTTGGTAGCACTTAGTCGAGGCGAAGGTGGAGGTCTGAAACCATGCTCGCCATTGGCGAACGACATCGCAGCCGACGATTGCCTACGGTGATGATGGTGATGATGAGACAACGAAGGAGATGTAAATTCGCTGCCTGGAAGCATCGGAGAGGATTCGGGCGACATCAGCGCATCGGAAGGAAAAGCCAACCCACGCGGTTTATGGATGCGGAGTGGAGACGATGGTTGGGTGCCCCGTGAGGGCGATTCTTGTCGGCGAGGAGACACGGCACCTGGCAAGATGAGACTGCGCCGATGGTGTTGTCTCGAGCTGGCCTGTTTCCGGAGATCGCCAAACTCGGATATTGGCGATTCGGTCCGCGGTGGTTGCCTGGACGTAACAGAGGATGACCGCATGCTGCCATCACTGTCACCTGGATCGCTTTCGAATAGCAGGGAACCGCGACGGGAGTCACGAGTGTGGCCGGAGACACTCAGTGTGCCGCGATGTGACCTCGGGGTTGGGCACTCCCTAGGGCTGCTCGACCTAGTCGAAGTGATCGCGGCGGACATGCGTCGTCGGTCGGGATCATCGCTGATGTTGGCGTTTTGTAAGGCCAAGGCAAGTGACGTCGTGGCGGCATCGACGCCTACAGTTTCGATAATCTCATCCGGAGCAGGCGCCTGAAACATCTCTTCCTCATCCTCTGTGGAATCACTGAGCCGACCAGCAGCGATCTTAGCAGCTTTCCTCATTGCCTCCTCGATGCATGCTTCCACGGTAACTGCGAACTCGATGCGGATGCGCTCAGCATATTCGATGATCCTCCTGTGTCGAAGTACGGCCTCTACCTTTGCCTTTACAACATTCTCTGTGTCGGCGCACAACATAGCAAGTCCTTGTTCCTGCTCCAACGTGTTGGTGCTAGGAGACTGCCACTGCATCACCTGCGATATCCGTGACTCGGACTGAGGAGACTGCGTGCGGAACTCGCCCGGGTTTGTGGACGATGCTTCTTTGATGGCCGGCGGGCTAATTTCCAAAGCGGTATCGCAAAGATCCAGTATTAGTTCGACAATTCGAGCTTGGGGCCTGCGAACGGCAAAAGAACGGCCTCTAACGTGTCCTGGTCGTTCACGGGATGACCTGTCATTGCTTGGGGCTGGGGAAGAAGCTCCAGATGATGAAGTAGTCGAGGGAGGTGGTCCAATTGGAAACCCCTTGTACTCTGCTAGTGGTAGTGGTGACTGATCCCCACTTAATGAGCGACTCTTCCGTACTTCGAGTGCGTCAAGTACTTTGACGATGGCATGGCGGTGCTCTGTCAAGCTCTCCTGAGCCATCTGAACATCCATTTCGGCGCGGTGCTCCTGTAAACACAAATCCGTATGCTTTTCGAACCACCAAGGAGGGATTTGTCGTTCACAAATGCGGCAGAGAACTGGAAGTGGTGGTGCATGGTTTGCAGGGTCGTCCAGGCCTGTCTCGGCTAGTTGCGTGAGATAGCTGGCCAGAACTTCGGCGCCCGAGCCCAAAGACTCGACAATGACGTCGGGAAGGTCTATCTTGATCTCTCGTGGACCAATTGAGGGCCTAACCATCCACATTGTCTGTAGATTGACAAACCATGGAAGCAGTCAGTTATCCGCGGAAGTTCAGGCGTTCAGAAAGAAGAATGGGCAAACAACTTACATGGCTTTCTCCACCCGACGAGGTATCATAGACCATAATTCCCTGTGCCTCGAGCTCCAAAGTCTCACGCTCAGGCTGAGCATCACCATCCCTAGCTGCGTCCAGCGACGCTAGGCGTGAGAGGGGGCCAAGGTTTACGACAAACCTGATGAACTGACTTTTTGAGTCATCTTTCTGCATGGACTCGACAATCTCGGCAAAGACGGTCTTGTTGTCGCTAACAATCAGGTCGGAGATGGCAACTCCCTGAACAGACTCGGGTAGAGTACCAATCACATCAACCCAGGACGGGCTGACCCAACGAATTTTGCCGTCGAGGTTTAGGTCCATGATTACATTCAGCGTCTGCTCCGCAGCCTCACGCAATTCCTCTCGCTCTTCGCGAATGTCTTCACTGAGAGACCTCCGCATCATTCCTGCGCTGTCGGCCCGTAAAGAAGACACGGCAGGCGGTGCCAGGCTATTTGGCGTTTTCGGGACCTCATTTTGCACACCCAAGCCAGGGGCACGTGGCGTGCTATCTGTCGGGCCGGACAGGGCCGGTATGGGCGACGCGGGAGGACGGTCCATGTCGACGTCGTCAATCGTATCTGGTAGAAGCAGAGCCCCGTAGGATTCGGTGTAGGTACAATAGCATCTGATGTCTGGTGGTGCGCCCCGCCTGCTGCCTCTCGTGTCGAGATGCTCGCGATGCGTATGCGTTATTCGATCGTGTCCAGAACCAAGGAGAGATGTTGTCGAATGGCAATGAGTTGACAATCGATAGCAAAAGTCAGTGTCTTCTCATGAAGATCAATTTATGTCGAGGTCGAGGCTCTCAAGCAGCGAGCTGAGAGCCGGAGCGGTCCGGCGGGAGCCAGAGCCTAGAAACCCGAAAGAGCCCGAGACATCATAGGAAATCGACGGCGGTCTCCTATGCGTCTTTGGTCGAAAAAAGGCAGCGCAGAGATGTAGGGTTCGGTCAACGACTCTCTCATCGAAGAGTAGCTGACCAGACACCCAAAGGGCGGTCGTGTCTTGGTGTGAGTCGAAGCTGAGGTCTGGTGGGTTTGGTGAGGCGGATGGAGTTCAGTCACCCAAGAGGACGGCCCTTGCCTTTGACAAAGTTTGGGTTGGCAGGAACAGTGGCAGCAGGAACAAAAACGCAACGACAACGCCAGCAACGAAAGGATTGTCGACAGATCAGACGGGTTGTTGAAGCCTCTGAGGGGTCGTCGGCAGGAAGCCTGAGAGCTCGGGGCAGGCTCAGGGATGGCTTGTCGTGATTCGTGATCGGATCAATGTTGTTGTGGTTTCGCGAGTGGACGGTATGCCCACTTTCACGTCTCGCCCAGCGCAGGTGCACAGCAAGCCAAACTTCATGGTGCGGTCTCGCGAAAGGTGGGTGAAAGTTTACTGTGGGACTTTTGAGCTGCTCCGTGCGACATTGATGCTTTTCGATACATGACAATCAATCGATACTGTACAGTGCAGTAAGCTAATGCGGCAGAGTGGAGAAATTTGCCGCCCCGCTTTGACTTTGACCTTTATCCAATCATGAAAGGCCGGACAAATATGTCTAGCAGCCGACCTTATGGATCACCCACTATGCTTGCCCACTGCCAATGGAACCAGGATCAACTCAGATTTGGGTCGCCTGGCGCTGGGCATCATCAGCAAACCCATATTGCCCATGAACAAGGCACAGTCAATCAGTTAGTCAGTCATTCAAGAGGGGCTTGCAACCCTGCATCACTGGATTGGTACGCTCCTGATTCCGGCAATGCAGGTAGGGAATGGATAGGTTGTTGCCAGATAAACCTGTCTCCTGGGGGCATGGACCAGAGAGAACACGGGAAAAAAAAAAAAAAAAAAAAAAAAAAAAAAAAAAGCACACGGACATGAAGCAGAAATAATGCAAAAGTGCAAAATAATCGCTCCAACCATTGAAACATTGAAACCTACCTCGGTACCCCAACCAAATAGGAACGTCAAGGAGCTGTCCTAGGCTGCGCGGGCACGTGAGACCAAATATTGGAGGCCTTGCGCAGAGGATGATACTTGCACGNGTGTTTTTTTTTTTTTTTTTTTTTTTTTTTTTTGTTTTTTTGTTTGTTGTCTCGACTGATAAACACGCCTTAGGCGCACTTCGATTCGCCGGCAGAGTTCCGTTGCCGTGACTAGGGTCGTCTCGCTTTGTCAGGATGTATAGAATTCCTAAACTATAACTAACCTGGAGATAACCAGACGAAAAGAAAACAACCATCAAAAAGGATAAAAAATAAGAACAAAAAATAGAAAAATACAAAATAAGAAAAAAATGTAGACAGTTCATGTTCAAACGACGCAAGCGAATTTGGCCGCTAAGCGCCGCTAGTGTCTTCTATGGCCGCCCTACTTGGCACCGGCAGAACTGATGTGCAAATCGGCATAGGAGATAGTACCGGCAAACCGGGGCGCCATGTTTGAAGCGTTAGACTCCTGGAGCGATCGAAGAATCGAAACGACTCCCACTATAATCCGTAGAACAATGTACAGTAGTAAAAGCCTCTCAATGTGCCCCGTGAAACGCCACCATCGACCATAGTATCTCTCCGTTCGCCGGGCTTAAGGGCGGCAATAAAACAAGTTCATAATTTTCCTACTGCTACTCGACGCATGCTATCGTCCCAAATCGGCATATTTACCAATGGCAAGGTTGTGTAAAAAAAGACTGGCCCCTTATTGTTATTACCATATCACATCGGATATTATCATTTCCCACACATCCAAGAACTGACTTGATCCAAGCATGTTGGCGGAAATATGCTACGCGGGGGCGCAAGGGGTATACCTGGGTTTTTTTGTACTAATCAACAAGCCCAGTTGTCGCTGCCCCCGCAACTGCAACCGTCCCTTACGCAGAGTTCGTCGTTCTCTTTCCAGCAGGTGACCTCAGGTTCAGTGCCTAGACCCGAACAGCTGCCACCACAAGAGTCAGTCATGGAGGCTTGACCTGCATCAAGCTGCATCCCGTCTGCAGCACTACCCAATAGATGTGTTTGCCAACTCTTCCGTTGTCGGGCTTGCTCTACGTACATCAGTCGATGGAACCCCAAAAAAGCCCCTAGTCAACAATAGTAGCGAGTGAGAAATGAAGGAAGATGCAGAAATGACATACCAACCATTGGCTCATCACATAAAACACGGATGACATCGCTGACAGCTAGACGGGCAGAGTTTGTGTCTTAATATGGATTTCGACCCCTCTTTTTTTTTCTCCCTTTCTTTCAAAGCAGCCGCCACACCCCTTGGGAGGAAAGGACGGGCCAAATGGACGGTAGCGTTAAAAAGGGGGGTTTATCCAATTGAATTTGCCATCCAGTCTAGGATGGTCATGACAAGAAACAGGTCAAGAACTTGTGTTCTAGTCTAGACTAGACCTAGAGTAGTAATTTTGTCATGAAATAGGTATGTTCTTTACGCTTCAATTTGCAAACTCAAACATACTTCGTAGAACTACTTAACTTAGTCACCGCAAATAATGCTACCAGAATCTCGACAGGGTCGTTTGCTTGAACGATTTACCATCTAATGAGTTTGGTCATGCTCTCTACCGGATTTATATATTTCGCTGAGTAAGATAACAGTACCACATCTACCCAAGTTGATGCTGTGGTGTTGGTCGACTTGGTGGATCCTTGCAACTACCGTAGATCAACGAATGTGACCCAAGGCCACAGTAATGGGAATGAGTATTTTGCGCCATTGCTATCATTGCACAGCAAACATGACAAGACCAAACAGAGAAAGGATAATCCAGCGGCAGACCATTAGATCGAGATCTCCGTTACAATCGCTTAGGCCAGTGCTCGTTAGCATTCCTCGCATACAGGCCGTGGTTGGAGTGGTGTGGTGAGTAGAGCTCCAATCAACATCGGCGGCAGCCCGCGCAAAAAAAAAAAAAAAAAAAAAAAAAAAAAAAAAAAAAAACAATAACACGGTAGTAGTATTTTACTAGGTAGGAATTTCCAAGCCCCATTGATCGCCTGTCGTTTCGCATATACTCCTCGGTGGCGATTTTGTTCGGTTCGGCTATACCGAAAAGGTATAAGTAAACTTCTCCAATACTCCAATGATTTCAAGATACGATATGCCTTAGTAAAAATATTTTATGGATTATGCCAGGAATCGTTCAACCTGGCCAACCAAGGGACTGTAGCAATGCGCTTTGAATGAATTTATTTAGCTGGGTTTACAGTCGCAAAGTAGGTAGGTATGCGTTTGTTGAGAAAAAAAAAAAGAAAAAAAAAAAAACGGCGATCAGCAAGAAACGCAAATCAAGAGTTCTGCAGACGTGGTTCAGGACGGAAACAAATGCCCCCCGCCTAGTATGTCTCTTCTTGATATGGAGTTACAGAAATAAACACCAATTTTTACTCAAGCAGTGCTTCTGGAACCATTCGAAAGCAGACTAGGTTTGTTACTGAAAGTCAGACCTACAATACGGGATAATGATGCAACTATGAAGCGCATTTCGCCAGCTGCAAGCCAAGCTCTATTTCCCCCCTGTACATCCCGCATTTGATACAGAAAGTTACGACATTATGCGCATGACCACTTTTCAGAGTATAAAAGTAAGTAAATGCAATCTGTGGTTGCTCCAAGCTGCCCATGTATATAGTAGATGCCCAAGAAAAGCACCTCTCAATGCGTGACATATCTGCCTGCACCGTTTCGTCAAAGCCGAAACGAAAATAGATACGACACAAAGACCTGGAGAAGAAAAGAAAAAAAAAGCACTCGTGATAAGACGAAACGTCGAGGATGGGGTCGCACCGCTGTTGTACCCTGCCGGAAGTCGAGCTCGCTTGGCCTCACCGGTGTTATATATATACATTTTGGGGGGAGGGGCCTACTTGGCTGTCGCAAAGCTGACTTGGTAAGCCATTGGATTTTCCTGGGAAACTCCGGATAGAAAACTCCCTCACACCGCTTTCTATAACTTGGTTCTTGCTGCATAATGCATCGTGCAGCTGTGAACAACCGGTGCATGCATGTAAGCGGTGCTATGGTTTGCTTTCGCCTGCCGGCTTGTGGAAAGCCGAGATCAGCCGGGTTTGGTCCATGATGATAACCACATGATGAATGGGCTGATGGAACATACGAAAAAGACGCCGGCGAAATCCGCACATGGTGACACAAGCACAAACACAATCATGCCGGAGGCCGAACCCGTTACCAGCAACAGGCTTTTGTTGCGTGGGCCGCACAAACGACAACATACACGATCGGAAGACGGAGAAAAAGACCCGAAACATATCATTTCATTGCGTCAGGTGTAAACCGCCCTTGGCTCCCGATTTCCTCCCCATATAGCCCTGGAGCAACTATACCACTCACACTTTTGCACCGTCCACAGCCTTACTTTCCTCGTCCTTCTCCTCCTCGGCCCACCTCTGCCGCAACCCCTCCAGCCACTCCCCCTTGTCCACCCAGCGCTGCTCCAGCCAGCGCGCCAGGTCCGCGTCGCTCTGCGGCAGCTCCTCGATGGGGAAGCGGCGCACGTGCACGTGGAAGCGGAAGCCGTGGGGGCCGGGGGCCGACAGGCCCGGGACGCTCAGCGTGTCCCAAAAGACGGGCGCCACCATCCAGGAGCCGTCCTTCTGGTACGCAATGGCGAGGTCATAGACGGCCTTGACGTGCGACGCGTGCCGGAGGTGCTGGACCGTGGCGATGAAGCCCTTTGTACGCGGGTAGAGCAGGTGCTTGGGCTGCGGCTTGCCGTTGGTCGCGCACCACTGCTTTGACTCTTCGTACTTTTTGGGCGTGAAGCGCGTGGCTTCTGAGAAGGATACGAGCCCTTTTTTGGTTATGCATGTTAGTTACTTGCACTAGCAATTCCTTGAGAGTTTGTTTTCGCTCTCTTTTGTATTTCCTCCCACTTCCCGTTTTCCCTGCTCAGGTTCATCCGGTTTCCACCCCTGCTCGTATGCAATACGGGTAGGCGGTCTTCTCCTTAATGGATAGTCCGACAAAAAGTAGCACTTACAAGTTGGCCACCTCCGATTCACAATTCCTTCAAAAACCCTATTGAGCTCATCCCTGTCCCGGAGCCAATTCCTCGTTACCATGGGCATCCCAAGTGCCCACAAACCCCAACCCAGAAAAGGCACAGCCCGCAGCTGGATCTTGGCAAAGTAGCGACAGCGACCGAGCATTCCGGCGCGCACTGCGACCGCCTGGACCATGTAAAAGTCGTTCCAGCTCACGTGGTTGGCCACGATGACGGCGCTCTCGCCGTTGGCCGGCAGAGGGTCGCCCGATATGGTGACGCGCGCGCCGTTGACGTCCTCGAAGATCCATTGGATCCAGCGCCAGACCGTCCATGCGAGCGCCGACGAGAGGTCATAGGTGAAATTGGGGAACAGCGACTTGATGGGCAGCAGGGCCGAGACGGAAATGTCGATCAGAAGCAGCCAGACAACCCAGGGGAAGATGATGATGGCGCCGCGGACATGGGTGAACCAAGTCCCGCTCCCCTTGCGCGCCATGATGTGATGGATGTTGGTGGTAACTTTTGAGTGAAGTGCTTTTGCGTTTGTGTGTGGGGTGGGTTTTGTTGGGGGTTGGGGGTCTGGATCTCTCAATCGAGATTATGCAGCTGAAGCTTTGGCGATAGCTTGGCGCAGGGTTTGGATCTCAGACTCGAACAGGAAAGCAAGGGGAAAGAAACCAGAACAAAAAGAAGCGATTACTGACAAGGACACAAGGGCTGGGAGGAAGGCTGCCACCACGATAATAACGGATGCACAAGTTGGGTTTCAGGAGGGGAGATCATTTGTCATGGTCTGTGCAACATTTTTTTATTTTTTTTTAAAGTCGAACCGTTCCATCTTTTATGCGTGTGCGGTGAGACGAACCATGATCAGCCCGCTGTCGCCGACCAGCAGGCTAGATGGTTGAGGGGCTAGCTAGTTCACCAGCCTTATTCAGACCAGTTGTCGGTCGAGTAACTGCTCGAACTTGGAAAAAAACTACATGGTGAATTGGCCATAGTTGAAGTGATGACTTCATTTCATTTCGTACCTAATCTTTGGCAATAGAAATGGGGCTCGAACCCTGACTGCAAGAAATCACAAGCGACGACCCGTCTCAAATTGTGGGCGATGCAACTCAGTATCGATCGAATATGGAAGTCGGTCATCGGGTTGATGTTTGGAAGCGAAGTCCGCAGGCCGCGTGCCACTAGGCTCAAAAAAAAGTGTCACGGGGGCTGACTGACCATGGGAGAGATGGAGTAAAAAGCCGATGTAACGACAACAAGAAGAAAAAAGAGAAAAAGAAAAAGAAAACAGATGCAAAAAAAGAAAAAATAACACTGCGCTACGGAGTACACCATCTTATTTGCATTATCCCAGGTCGTATATTTTATAGAAAACTGTATATTAACGGAGTAACAGCAAAAGCTTTGTAACAGTCCATCCAGGCCAGGCCCAGAATAAGTGACGCTAGCCACCCAAGATCACTGAAGGTCCAGATTTCACAGCCTGCTTGGCATGGAGGAAATCCCATATTTGAAAACACGCGCCCAGCACTTGGACTTCGTCTAATGCAAAGAATTATTGCAAAGATGAGAAAGAGATATTGATGCCATCTAATGTCCTAGCTACAATTGTGTCCTGAGGTTATGAGGATGAATTCAGACAAGAGAAGCTCGTCTCATTTATCTGATCCCCTGTTATTCTGCAGGCTGCTATTCTGCAGGGCAAAAATAAACTTTCCTCAACAACAGATTATCAGTCGCTTTTGAGTAATACTGACTACTCCGTATGCATGTTATAGCTACAATGTGCTTGGTATTGCATCTACTTCACCGGTCTGTTTAATGCTTATTTATCTAGTACCTACCTACCTAACCTTGTCTAAGACCACGAGCCTTCAGCTGTTTGACGATGATGCCATCAATCCCTAAAGTAACTGCAGTAGCTTGCTGCCCCACTGTGAGGCTCTGATGTTGACCTGGGGCTACTTCGTACCTGCCTGGCAATAAATTCGGAGACTTTTTAATCCAGACTTATGTTTCCCTGGCGCGCCACTAGAAGCCTAATGCACGAGAGTTAGCTGTTCAAGTCAAGGGTACTTCCGCAGCCTTACCCTCAAGCTCAATTTAACATTTTCATCCTGGATTGAATGTACGCGCATTCCTTGAGGCTGGTGCTGACTGACTGAGGTCGTTTGATGGAAGCTCGCGCAAAAGTAACACGAAGCTTGGCTCGGCTCGTTCGGCTGCCCCACCAGAAAAGTGTCTTGGCGTCAGCCAGTGACGATTTAGAGTCGAGATTCTCAATTAGCCCGTCAATCTTTTCCCATTTATTCTCGCCTCGATTCTTAGTCTAGATGGTGATGATGCGGGAACTTTGGGAAATTTTGTGTACGACTGGAGCAGAGTGTGGCACATGCACGTTCCCTCCCCCTAAACACCCTGGAACCGGTTTCATATTTTTCACCAATTGGAGACACCACCGATCCGATCCGTGTTTGTTTTGTGTTGAGCTGTTGACGAGAAATAATAAGAAGAATAATACATTGAAGACCACAATCTGGCGCCTTTACTTGGCATGCCCTGCTCGAACTCGGGTGAGCCCCACGCCGTCATAGGTTAAAGCTGATCCCCCTCCCCGCATAACGCACCAGAAAGTCGATACAAGCCGGACAGACCCTGAAAAGGCGGCCACCAGTGGTTATTTGTGATCGTCGAATCCACTAGCCGTACTACACCTCAAACTCATGCCACCCCATCTTTTGTCTCCCGGGCCTTAACTTTCTTTCTATACTCTCGGACGATCAAGCATGTGGCGCGTCGGTTTTATAGCAGCCCATTAATACCTTTTCCCTGCATCTTGGACCCAGTGTCGACTTTTTGGGTGTACCGGTTTCTTCAGATCACTTCGCAGCAATCTTACAAATCACCACACTGACCCAACCCTCTTCTCATTCACGAACCATTTATCTCTTTGCTTACCATCAAACTTCTGAACGCTGAAACGGGTTGATTTTGGCTGCTCCAGCCTGCCATTTAGGCGGCGGCGGCGGCTGCTCAACGCGGCACCGTCCCTACGTCCTGTCCATCTCACTTTACCAATAACCTATATAATTAGTGTAGTGTATGTCTTCCTTCTCCATTCCTAGACTACTCTTCCACACGACCACCGATATCGATCAAAGTGCTTCCCTTCCATGGCATCAACTAGATACGACTTTGGTTTTGCACAGCGTCTATTACGCCCATCATACCAACATTGTCATCAAACGACTGACTTATGCTCTTTATAGCGGCGTATCCCTCGCCATCAATGCAGAGCTTTGAAGGAAGTGGTGGTAGTGATGGCGGGCAGGACAAGAGCCCCTTGAGCTCCATGCAGTTCCTCAAGGCTCTTACTGACAAAAGAACAAAATGTGGGCTTTGTTCAATCCTATGCTTGTGTTCGGAGCCTATGTTATTCTGACATGACAGCACAGCCGATGCTCCTGCACCAAAACGTCGAGGCCCAAAGCCAGATAGCAAGCCTGCCCTAACAAGGCGTCAAGAACTCAATAGACAGGCCCAGCGGTAGGTATGATATTTGCCTGCTATTTTGACATATTAAGCTAATCACGCACTCGGGGACCTGGCCTCAGAACCCACCGAGAGAGGAAAGAATTATACATCAAGGCTCTCGAGGACGAGGTGTTGCGTTTGAAGGAAACTTACAGCAACGTATCTCAAGCGAAAGACAATCTTTCAAACGAGAACCGGCAGCTCAAGCAACTACTAGCACAGCATGGCATTTCATTTGGTGGCACCATAGGGTTTGCAAGCGGCCTGATGGATGACGGCAGCATCGAATATGCATCTTCGAGCGCGACTGGGAGTGGCTATGGCGGAGGACCAGCCTCATCCCACACAAGTGCCTTCACGCCCCCGCCACTTTCTGCCCATACAGCAAACAGTCAACGGTATAGCCGGACTCCTACAGGACACGAAAGTCTATCGCCACATTCTGGCGGCTACCACCAGCAGCCAAACGCTCAGCTTTACCCAAGACATGCTGCACAGCCATCGAACAATGCGGGAGTGGACTATGAGCAGGCAGGGATAGACTTTGTCTTAGCGTACGAGAACCCCCACGAGAAAAGTCCATCATCTTGAAAGCAAAGCCCACAAGAAAGTTCTCACGTGCTGCCTTGCTATGGCCACTTGGTAAACTTTCTTCGATCGACAAGTTCGCGATCGGTTCTTGGCCGCTCGAGTGGCGTGTAGGCAGCGCCCAAACACGTACGCACAAATACACACATCGACACTACGCGAAGCCGTGGGGTGTAAGAGAGTGTTGTTTCCATCTCCATAACAACACAGCTGGAAATCGTCATGCAGAGAATAAACCTGGGGGTTTGGATTATGGGTACCAATGACATAGATTGCTGACTTGATGCCGAAAGAAAAAACCCCACGTGGAAACTGCAGTCTTGAGAAGCCATGTATGGATCACCTGCCCTGGCTGCTAGAACGCGGTACCGAGACAGGAGGTGAAGCTTGTGGCCATGCTCTGATGGCATCGTGTCCGCCCGAGCCATTTCCCGAGCTGACTTCTGACATACCTTTTGGTTACTCGAACGTCAAAAACGGAGAGATCGACTCGGGCCAGCGGACATGGGAGCTGTCCAAGGGCGACCTGAACACGTTGCTGAATTTGAGCAAACGGCTCAACCTGGACGGAGAAATTACGCCTGTTATGGCCTGGGGAATGGTTCTTGCTCATCCTCGTCTCGGAGAGATGAGTCCCAAGGACTTTAAGAAGCTGACTGAAGAGCTATGTAGCAAGGTTCGCTGCTATGGGTAAGTTGAACCTCGAAGTATTCTACCGGCTGGGTCTTGATTGAAGGATTCGAAACACTGCTATAGGCCTTGACTGACGTATTGCTAGCTTTGGCGCGGTGATGGAGGAGTTTGAGGCTCGCGACGCATTAGAGAATGTTTTCTCGACCAAGCCCGATGCTTGTCACCAATCATACGGCAGAGAATACGTTAGTAGACGCTGATTTGAGTGACTTCGGGGGCTCTCATGTAGCTTCTGCACATATTTGTCTTTTCTTCAATATCAAGAATAAGTCATGGCGATATGATATTTGATAGCTCTTGAGTCGTTTGTCCAGTATATCAAGTGTACCATTGTTAGTAAGAAACGGGCTGGGGCTTATGAGATTATCTAATAGTTAGATGGGAATATGTAGTTTACTTGTCTACCTGCCTAACTAAGGTAGTTAGCTCGAGGCACCAGGTCCCTGAATCAAATCACGGATGGTGACCATCAGGGTAGCATGTGAAACGTCACGTGATACAATATCATCCAACTCCAAAGAGTCCTGATTGCCCCGCGACCTGACCCACACACCCCACTAACTGCGATTTTTGAAGCACACAGGCAGAATTGCTCCAGTGAGGGTAGTGAACGGCAGCCGACTTGATCTGGATCTGCCCCCGACGACCGCCAACGGTTGATAGTGACAGGTTGGACCAGTATCTTCACCTTCAAACAGTCTTCTCTCTTTAGACAACTTCTACAAGCCAGCAGGTTCACTTCGAATTTTTTTCTCACAATGTCTCAGTCACTGGCGGACATTATCGCCGCCCTGCCTGATGGCGATGGCTGGGGCCCGGCGGTCACCAGTGAACTCACTTTGAACGGCGTTCCGTATGCGCCGTTCTCCAAGGGCGACAAGCTGGGACGTATGGCGGACTGGACCGACGGCAAGGACAGGGACGGCCGTGGTGGCAGGCAACAGTACAACAGGAACTTCCGTGGTGAGCAGCTCCCTGAAGATGCCCGATTCGACTCGCGACATGCGCCCGCCCAATATAGCAAGTAGCTCCACTAACCATATCTCAAACTTTCCCCCGGTGCAGACCAGCAGGTTTACGGTGCCGGCACAGCCTCGCTCTTCTCTGCCCCCCAGGCCGAGGACGAGTCGACATTCTCCGTCGTCAGCAACGTACGCGACAGCACCAAGACAAGATTCGGCCGTGGTGCCGTCTTCACACGCGGCGGCAGGGGCCAACGTGGCGCACGTGGCACAGAGCGTGGAGGCCGGGCACAGTTGTCCCGGGGACGCGGTGGACAGTACGGAGGTGGCTACGACAGGGGTGGAAGGTCCGCTGCTGGCGGAAGGGGAGGCCGCAGGTTCGGTTGGAAGGACTACGACAAGCCGGCGCGCAACCGGGACGCCTCGATCAACATCAAGGCCGATTGGTCGTTGCTCGAGGAGATCGACTTCAACCGTCTCGGCAAGCTCAACCTGGACGCCGACGAGGGCGAGGACGTTGACTCGTACGGATTTGTTCACTACTACGACCGTTCATACGACAAGCCTGCCGTCAAGTCGGCTGAGCGCAAGCTCAACCCCATCGACCGTGCCGCCTACAACGTTACCACCTCGTTGGATCCCGTCATCCAGGAGCTGGCCGAAAAGGATGAGGCTACAATCTTTGCTACCGACAACATTCTGTCAACGCTCATGTGCGCACCGAGGTCCGTTTACCCCTGGGATATTGTTATCGTCAAGCAGGGCAGCAAGGTATACTTTGACAAGCGCGACAACGCCGCACTGGACATGGTCACCGTCAACGAGAACGCCGTTGATGCACCCCTGGAGGCCTCGGAGGGTAGCAAAGACAGCATCAACCAGCCTTCAGCCCTGGCCGAGGAGGCTACCTACATCAACCACAACTTTGTCAACCAGGTTGTCATTGAGAATGAGAGCCAAAAGGTCGAGATGGAGCACGAGAACCCATTCTATAACGCAGCCGAGGAGACGGAGCCACCGGCATCCAAGGCCTACAAGTACAGGAAGTTCGACCTTTCCACCAACGACGAGGAACCAGTCTACCTGGTCGTACGCACAGAGCTGGACGCTGTGCAAAAGAACTCAAACAACGGCGAGGACCAGTTCCTGACTGTGCGCGCGCTCAACGAGTTCGACAACAAGGCTCAGGGATCTGGTGGTGCGCTCGACTGGAGGAGCAAGCTCGTCAGCCAGCGTGGTGCCGTTGTTGCGACCGAGATGAAGAACAACAGCTGCAAGCTGGCCAAGTGGACCGTCCAGAGTATTCTGGCCAAGGCGGACGTCCTCAAGCTTGGGTAAGTTCCATATTTTTATTCGGCCGAGTGCAAATGGTAAATGGACAATCTTGAACTAACATGTGTCACTTTCTTAGTTTCGTCTCGAGGGCAAACCCCAAGTCCAACGACAAGCACGTCATCCTGGGTGTCATTGGCTGGAAGCCCAAGGACTTTGCCAACCAGATGAACCTTCACCTTTCCAACGGTTGGGGTATCGTCCGTACGATTGCTGACATGTGTCTGAAGCGCGAGGACGGTAAGTACGTCCTTGTCAAGGACCCCAACAAGACTATCCTGCGCTTGTATGAGGTACCTGCGGGTGGACTCGACGAGGAGGATGACAATGGCGAGATGGGTCAGGAGGAGGACGACGAGGAGTAGATGGATTTGTTGATTGCAAATGGAGTCAGGTCTAGGGGGTAACAAAAGTAATGACTTCTGATAGACGCTTGATATGAACTGCACCGGTTGATGATCTTGACGTAGGATGTGCTTGATGGTGCTTGTATCTACAGTTCAAAAGGGTTCAGATTTGCATGGTACAGTGCTAAGTACGCGCTTTGAACAGAATACACTGTGTATATCAGTCTCGCGAAAAAAACGCAACACCTGGGCTTTGAATGCATCGCTCCACCACAACCGAATGTGAACATAAGACTTTGCCATTCACGTCTCAGTTGATGCAATGTTTGGCCGTCATCGTACACCGCCTTGAGGAACAAAGGCCTCTGGCTTCTAATTTCTTGCCGACGTTGCCACTTTGCAAAACAACAAAAACAAAAACATGACAGACAGCTTCTCAATCTACGCGGAACTGCTACCCAACATCCGGCAGGTCTCTGTCGTGGCCAGCCTCCCCTCGCCATGTGAAACGTCGACGCGCGCCCTGCTGCTCAGCGATGGCAGCCGTATTCACGTCACACACCGTGACGATTCCCGGCTACTCGAGCTGCCTGCCGCGGTCGTTCAAGGTGGCGGCGGCGGCTCGGCCATTTTGCCATTGAAGCCCGCGGCGGACAATCGCTGCAAGTTGACCTGGCGATTCCCGCTGGGCCTGGCTTCATCTTCCTCGGCAGCACCAAAGGGGATTACTGCGCCTACCGGCTCCTCGGTACCCTGGGAAGCCGTCAACATTGCAGCCGGCTCCACTGTGCGTTGTGGGGGTTGCGATGCGGTGCTGGTGCCAGGGGATTCCATAATGGAGTGGAAGGACCTCCCCAGCGCGAACTGGGCTGAGATGATGGAGTTTTGGCACTGTCACAAACCGGACGACCATGCTGGCCAGGATGGGCATCGGCACGACGGACATGATCAAGACAACCACCGAGTCAAGGCCGGGGACAAGGCCGACGAGCAGACGTTGGCTAGGAGGGGTTACGGGGCAAACTCCAGCATTCAGGCGCGGCGGGGTGTTGGGTTTGTGGACTTGATGACCTTTCTCTTTGCTGAGGATGACTGCAGAGGCGTAGAGGTAAGTTATCGCATGACGGTGATGTTGATGGTCGTTCCGATTCTGGCTGCGTTTTGGCTGCGTTTTGGCTGTTTTTCGTGCTGGGTATCAAGAAGGTGGCTGGGTCCGCTCAATGGCGTAGTCACCGATACAAATACCCTAGAGTAGATTTGAATACCGTCCGCTCTCGAACCAGTTCGAGACCTGCCTGTGCTGCAAGACCGCTTTCTGGGTCTCCGGAAACGGGAGTGGTAGCGCGGCATTGGGAAGGAGGATGGCAACTCTGTATTTCACCGAGGCTTGCACGCAATGGACTTCTCGGGATTAGACGGAGGAACATGCACGTCGCAGCGACTTACTTGTGTATCAATCAAGAGTGTTTTGGCTAATAAATACTGCAGATTCCATCACGTGAAAATATCGACGACAGCAATAGTGCCAGGTTCTTGCCGGTCAAGTGTTCTGAATGCCATACCAAAATAGGACATTTCAGCATCAGGTCACCCGCAGTGATGCTTTACAAATGGCAGCTGCGCGTCGACGACAGCAAAACCAAGAGCGGTAAACCCCCGTCAGCTGTCCAGTGTCTGGCCGCATCACTGCTCGCAAATGTTGCTCGTTCGGGGTCTTCCAAGTCTCTTATCACTCCCATGACAGGTTTCTTGTCTGGTAAAGATCACGAGGCAAAGAAGCGAGGCAGGTCGTTGCATACATGGGTACTCAACAGCACTATAAGCTACACATCGACTCGGGGCAATACCACTAAGACTCCCGCTATCAAACTGCTATTCAAAGTGATTAGCGATGAGGAGGCAGACAAGATGTTGGAATCCTTCAGTTCGGACGTGCAAGATGTTAGCCTACCAGAGGATGCACTGGAGTATGTTGTTGACGCACTGGAGCGTAGCAACAAAATTTTACCGGCAAGCGACAGGAATTTTCAAGGATGGACGGTAGGCCTATCAGACAGATGGGGTTCTGGCTAGTATTGATTGGCCTTAATCCTTTCGCGTCATAGCATGATTTCCACCGGCGTATTTTAGCGCTCCTTTATACACAGCACTGAGTAGGTGCCAATGGCACCAAATCCTATACCACCCAAGTATCAGTGCATTCCATCACCCGACCCATCCACCCTTTTCAACCAACTCCAATGCGACGAAGGATCCTTCACAAAGTCCTCCATATCGACCACCAGGGGCGAAGCGGCACCCTGCTCCACAACTCCCGCCTCCAGCGCCATGTGAGCATACTTGAGCGCCAGTTCCCTCGAGCCAAGCGAGCCGTACGTCTCGGCGGCCAGCCGGTAGGCCTCGGCCACCGAAAATTCCAGCCTCTCCTGGCGGATCAGGCTCAGCATCAAGTCGACCGAGTTGGGCAGCGCGGGGCCGTCCTCGCGCCACGTCAGGTTGCGCAGGCTGTTGTCCAGCTGGTAGATGGCGTACAGTCTGCTGTCGGACAGTTTACCCATGGCCTCGGAGAGGCTGCAGTGCGGGCACGTGCAGGTGAAGCCCCAGTTGCGCTTGAGACGCTCCTGGCGGACCTGCCGGGCGCTGTACGAGTCGATATACGAGATGGTGAGCTCCTCGCCCGCCGCGATGTCGCGGGTGGCGTGGGTGGTATGGACGAATGACTTTGCAACGTGGAAGGCCAGGCTGTTTGAAAGGGCGGGTAGTGGTTAGTAAAACAATGCTTTTGAATACCGGGAAGGATAAAAGATGCTTTTACTTACTTTGGCCGGCAGTCATGGTTAAGTCTCGAGACGCCAAGGAAGGTCCCCGCGTGCGGAACACCAGCTATGTTTAGGTTGAACGAGTTTGTGTTTGCTATATCCCTGATCTTGGCCCCTCGCTTCGTCGAGTTCGTTTGCGATGCTTGCGACAGAAACTCCATCACGGTCTCGCTGGGCAGCTGCTCGATGCCGGCGTTAAACAGGCGCGTCTGGTCGTCTTCGGAACTGTCAAACGTCTTGATATCTGTGACGAGAGCGGGCCACTGCGCCATGATGAGCTGCCCGCGGCTGATGGGGCGGCGCGCAACGAGCCCGACTCCCTTTCCGGGTATTTCTCTCCGTTCAAAGAGCGTTCGTTCCGCCGGCGCGTTGTCCACGGCGGAGTCACTGCTTACTTTCAGAACGCGGGCCAGGATCTCGGCGTTGCGGGCTTTTCCGATAAAGACCATCCCATGGCCGTTGGCAAAGCCCGGGTTAGAGTAGACGCAGAACTCGCCGGCGCATGCGTGCGGACCCCTCCAGAGTGTATCCCAGGCGTTGTTGGAATTGCTTGCGTTTGCTGGCCTTGCGAATCCCGAATCGCTTCTGTAATTTGCTGAGCTCTCCCAATCCAAGCCGTCCATGCCCTCCAAGACCAGCACATCCTCGTTAGATTCGACTTTGCAGCAGGGTAGAAATAGACTCTGGTCTAGCCGGGTCCAGGGGCACACATCAAGTGCCTCTGGCCGTGACGAGTGGCAGACGCTAGTGAACAAGCTTAATAGCAGGCATAATGGCACAACTAAAGGAACTCGGCTCGACGACATGATAACGGACTTTCTGGTTACCTGGATGAATGAGGCAAATGGCAACAATGAGCGAGAAACCTAGACCTGTGTGAGGCGGTCTTCCAACGGCAGATGAAGGCTTGTCCTGGGCGTCTGAAGAGGCTCCTTGCCAGCTCCAGATCCTTGCAGGGTCTTCAACTTATAGGCAATCAACCCTTGCCACAACAGGGCCATAACAGGGCCGCAACAGTCCGAGTGCAAGGTTAACATTTGGCTTCAAGTTGTTGCGCCGTAGCCGTTTGAGTACAGCGACAGGGTGGTGCATGTTTCATTTGTTTCAAGCCTGCAAGCTTTCAAATAGTATAATTAGAGTTAAATTTCTAAAGATCAGCAGAGCGCCTCAACCTTTTTTTGAGATGTGATGTTATGGGCCTCTCTGCTATGACATTTTTGACAGCAAGATACAGGCGGGGATAAAATCGTCCGATCGGAAGGGTTAATGGACGACGGATGAGGAGCTCTGGCCTAGATGTAGGTAGGTAGTAGGTTGGTAAGTCTGATAGGTCAGAATTGGAATTATGGGTCGTCATGGTGGGGTCTCCAACAGGCAGAACGTCCAACAATTGGCCAGTTCCACCTAAAGTCAGCCTTACCATATTCGACAGAGAGATGTCCCGGACTTTAGCTTCATCACAACTTCCCCTCCATCACGACACACAGTAAAAGAAATAAGCAGCACCGCCGATCTCCCTGCCTTTTCCCTTGTGCTCCCTCAAACTCACCAAAAAATATTCTATAATTGATGTGACAAGTTTCTCGGGGCGATTTGGGTCGCTTACGTACTTATTCGCGTTGCTTTCTTTCGACTCTATCCTCGGCTCACTTTCTCATCAAGACTCCCCTTGCAAAAGCTATGACATTGCCTGAAAGCTCAACCTTTCCTCACCATGTCGCTGCTGGCTGTCTACATGTCTCGCGGGTAGACAGTGGACTATCAGACGAACAATGGTTTCGACTACCCAAGCAGTGGAACCCTTTCTTTCGATCCGATCAAGAGCTCAATCGCTCGATTGTCGCATCGGGTGTGCATCATATCGAACTGACCGAGTCCCTTCACAAGTGCACCAATTTTCCTCTAGAGCTGCAAGAGCTTCTGTTCGAAGTTGCTCTGGCCCCTTTCGCAAAGCTTTTCCGGCACCACTGGATCGAACTCGAATTCGTAAGGAGCCAGGATGATGCAGACATCAACAGTCTTGTCAGGGTCTACCTTTTACCAGATGATAAGGACCGGTCCCTTATCAACCGTTCCAACAAACCTCTAAGGAGGCATTGGAACAGCCTTCTCTCGAAGCTGGACTTTTCTCCATCGGCATGGAAGGGTAAATCCAATGGTGACCGGAGTTTCCAGCCTGCTTTAATGCAGCCGCCTGATCAAGATGGAGCAGAGCCCTCACTTTTGCAGCTGTTTAACACCATACCATCCCCAAAACCAAGTCCTGACTATCTTCTGGACTCTAATGACCGCGAATACTGCCGGAGTCTTCTCAACTGTGATATCCCGGGGTTGAAAACTCAGCTCTTTTTGTACCAGCGCGAGGCTGCAGCCGCAATGTTTGAGAGAGAAGCACAGCCTTCGCAGCGTACAGACCCTCGACTCTGCCACGTTGTCGACCAAAACGGAGATCCTTGGTTCTTTGACTATATTACTGGCGAAGTCCTGAAGGATGGACGATCCTATGAAGGTGTCTCTGGTGGTATTTTAGCTGAAGAGATGGGTTCTGGCAAGACACTTATCTGCCTTGCACTAATAGCGGCAACAAGGCAACAGCCAGCTTACAGACCCGAGATGTACACTGCACCTATCATTGTTCGGCCAAAACTTGGATCGCTTGCTGACATGGCAGCCGCAGCCGGATCTATGGCTTCGGTTCCATGGCGCAGCTACTTTTCCAGAGAGCAATGTGGAGATCGAGAGTATACCAACTGTCTGGACAAGATTGAACAAAACCCCGGCTGGTATCTTATGCCTCGCCCTGCACCTAAACGAGTTAGCCGTCAGCCAGAAGCTTTTGAGCAGCAGTCGGACAAGGTCTACTTATCTTGCGCAAGTCTTGTCATCGTCCCAACGAACTTGCTTGAGCAATGGAAGGATGAAATCGCGAAGCACACCCCAGACCTGCGTACTTTGGTCTTGACCAAAGCTCAAGTACCTACGACTATACCAAACACACTTTCTCTGCTGCAGTACGACGTTATCCTTGTATCCGTGACTCGTTTCGAACGGCTTATCGACAACCGAATCAAAGACAAACATGGCTCTTGGGTTCTTTTATCTCCCTTAGCCCAGGTCCACTTTAAAAGAATCATCATTGACGAAGGGCACGCACTGGGTCATTCTACTTTGGCAAAGAAGAGTAATCTGCTACTGGTAGTTGAGCAACTTCAAACCTCTGCTCGCTGGGTTGTCACCGGTACCCCTTCGAAAGGGCTTTATGGTGTGGACGGTTCATGCGCGGGGCGTAAGGAGCTCTCGCATAGCCAGGAGCGCAAAGATACCGAACATATCGGTTCTATAGCGGCACATTATCTGAACGCTCGGCCGTGGGCCAACAAAGTTCTGGAGGATGGCGATACAACCGCAGACTGGCGTGTCTATGTGATGCAGACTAAAAACAACAACGAGGTCCAGAACCGCAGAAGGCAGTCTGTTCTCAAATCTACACTTGACTCACTGATTATCCGTCATCCAAAGTCGGAGCTCAGTCGTCTTCTCCCAAAAGTAACAGAGAAAACTGTTTATATTGATGGGTCCTACCAGGACATCATGTCACTGAACTTGTTTGCGGCTTATATTATCCTCAATAGTGTGCAATCACAACGTGTCGATCAAGACTATTTTTTTCACCCCAAGCAACGGAAATATCTCGATGAGCTTGTTTCCAACGAAAGGCAAGCGAGCTTCTTTGGCGGAAATTTCTTCACTGCAACGGACATTCACAAGGCAGTGTTGACCGCTGAAGAGTTTCTGCAAAAGGGAGATGTTGTCATCAGCAAGGAAGATGATTGTTTGATCCGCGAGGCGATTACTTTCGCCAAGATGGCAGAGGCCAACAAAACTCGGGAAGTGTCTAGCCGCTGTTTCGAGGTGCCCATATACATTGAGGATTTCCCGGGCAGGGAATACGCCGGAGTTTTAAGCTCATGGGCTGTCGACGGCAAAGGGGGCGATAAAATGTGCACAATAGCACCACTGGTTGTGGTCCTGCAGCGTTATGTACGTCCGTGGCTCAGCTCGCCGGAATCACTCGAAATTGTTTTCAACTCTGGAACGTTCGCGACTTACGGTGCAAAAGCGAGGAACAAGGCGATGGGAGGCGTGCCTGAGATTATACAACGTGGAGAAGGGCCATCCAGCATTGCCTTTACCGACAAGGATGACAAGATGTACAAAGATGTCAGCAAACAAAAGAAGGCCCGTTCAGGGACTTTGGAGTGGGCGGATGTCAACGATACGTTGGAGAAGGACGAAGAGATTGCAAAACCGCTTGTAAAATGTCGTCTCGTTTCGACAGCTTCAGCCAAGTTGTCCTACCTGATTGATCAGATTACGAAGTATAAAGATGAAGAAAAGATCTTGGTGTTCTACGAAACAGAAAATGTTGGATGGTATATCGCGGGATGCTTGGAGATAGTAAGTCACCTTGCATATACTTTCGTCATCATATATTCGGTATAATTTTTGACTAACTGGCGACAAAAACACAACACAGTTACATATACCCCACCTCATCTACGCAAAGAATCTCAAGGCTGAACGACGGGCGCAATACGTGGCGACATTCAACGAGATGTCTAAATTCAGGGTGATGCTCATGGATCTCAAGCAAGCGGCTTTCGGCCTCAACATGAACTCTGCGTCACGAATATACTTTGTGAACCCGGTGCTTAACCCACAAATAGAGGCACAGGCTATCGGTCGAGCGAGGAGGATAGGTCAAAGCAAAGACGTGACAGTCGAGACCTTAGTTTTACGTGGCACCTTGGAGGAGCTCATTGTAGAACGCAAGAAGAAGATGACGCAGGAGGAGCACAGGCGGATCAAATCCATCATGGACGACAGGCCTTTCTACGAATGGTTTCAAAATGCCCGAATTTTGCCATTGCCGGATGTAGCGGCCGATGATGGCCCAGGACAAATGGCACCGTTGGCAGTACCCGTTCCGCTGTTTGGACGAGGATCAGGCCAAATCATACATCCGGACCAGGATCTCTTAGCCAAAGGAGAAAGGGAGTCCAGCGACCGAGAGTGCGCCACCCCGTGTAGCGACAACGGCGGAGTAGGTAGCTCCTTCGGGCGTAAACGTCCCTTGTCTATGGCGGCAGATGCGGCAGATGCGGCAGCAGAGGACGCGGTGGATAAGAAGCCAAAGAAACCTGCCAAAGGTGTTCGCTTTGCGTAGCCAGCTTTATTTCGCCAGCCCATGACCGCTGTCAGCAAGACTGAGGGAGACAGACAGCCTCTCTCGCTCAACCTAAACCGGATGGAAGTATAACAAGCGTGTTTGAGGTATAATAGGCAAGGAGAGACAGCCCGATATAGAATAGACCTAGACTGTGTTTTAGCCTTGTCTGGTTAGATAGGGTTCCTTAGGGATGGACATATAGCTTGGCGCATTAGCATTAGGGTTGGGCGGTCAGGGTGGTTAGGTTTACAGTACTGCACTAACTGATTACGAATACATTTCATGTAATTTTTTTTTTTTTTTTTTTTTTTTCATCCCTCCCCGTTAACCCAATTTATCGGACGGTGGGACGAACTAGTTCTAGCAGGGAAAAGAGACGCGTCTGCCCTACAGAGGACTTGGAATTGAGGTAATTACCATGTAGCAATGCTGTCTTTGCCCTGGTACTGTGATAAAAAAAATTGTCTCGTATTTTGCCACATACCTACGGGCTGCAGCCCAGTCTTGCCCAGTTCGGGTGCATGATTTGACTTGTTATGATTTCCAGGAGAAATAAAACAAAAAGAAATGCCAAGCATTCTCGTTGTCAAGGCTCAACAGTCCATGGCAAGAAGAATATCCCCCACAAGAGGGTGGGGAACCAGAAGGGCCAGCGGGAAAATGAAATACTATAGTAGAGAGGGAAAAAAGAAAGTTTTTTTTTTTTTTTTTTTTTTTTTTTTCCCCCCTCTCTCCCCCCCGAATAACCATTATAGTACGGCAGGTAAGTAGTAAATACGACGATGGGGGTTCCACTGAAATTGGTACCTACGTCAGCTAGCGGTGGGGCTTTGTTTGAAATAACTGTGCGGTAATTCATTTAGGAAGGGAACTTTTGCTTTTCCGGTTGAGCGAGGCTCTTTTATTATGATGTATCGTGGTGGATTGAGACAATTAACAATCGGAGCACTGTAATAGTCCGCGGACTGAAAAGAAACCGTTGACAAGAACGGAGAGGGGCAAAATCTTCTTGGCTTTTTGAACGCGCGGCTGCTCTGCGTAAGTCGGGGCTGACGGATTGTTTACATAGTAGAGACAAAAAACACAAGGGAAAAAAAAAAGAGAGGATAAAAGACGCGAGGCGGGAACATGGATCGCATTTGGAAGTTTATTGTGTTGATCCCAGCATATAGTAGAATATGGATCTTCGCTTGTGCCTGGACTACCGCTGTAGTCCACGCTAGAGCGAACCGCTTGAATGAAAAGTGGTGTGGGGTTGCTATTTTAGAGCCTGATCGTTGCTTGCTATTGTTGGTTGTATCGAGATCTCCCCCCCCCCCCCCCCCCCCCCCCAACCAAGTACTACGACTTCTACAGTTTTCCAAACCATGGTTATCTATTTTGTTTGTATATGAGGTACCACGCTGCGAAAAGAAGGGACTTTTGGGAGACATCAGTATTTAGTGGTCATTGAGTTTCGATACAACATCGGATTTTTGACTTGCAATAAGTTGAGGGAGAGGAAAAGAAAACCATGCTGTCATAACCTACCCGGCCCGGAGATTTTTAGACGATGCGCGGCAAAATCCATTGAACATGGGCAGGGGGCCTGGCGCCTGGTGAGACCTTATTGTAAACGCTGTTGTTTTTTTCTGGCTTCACCTGACCCCGCCTCAGCGGCAATCCGAACTCAGCCGCCCAAAGGGCCCCCCTTCGCCGATCCCAAAAGGTGAAAGCTGACTTGGGCTTGGAGTGCATTGTTTCTCTGTGCTTTCCGAGTGAGCCGAGATGCCATCTGATTCTTCATATCAGGCAGGTTTGATGTCCGGTCTGATCATTCTTGCACCTTGTCTTGCTGGGTAAAGCCGAAAGAAAGTTGGATACTCCCTGTCACTTGTCCCGGGTCCACCAACGTCGCTGCAAGTGCTGGTTGCAGGATGCAAAATGCTACAATGGGGTCGGGGCGGGACTCCGTAATTTTTTATTTTGACTTTTTTTTTCTTTCCTCCTGAGTGACCTATAGATGACGGCATGCTTCATGGCGTGCAGTTGGGGATTTCTGCCAAAGTGGAGTTTTTGCCAACATCGTGAAATAGGGATGGCTGGTCGGGAATGCTCCTGAAACCGCCCTTCTCTTTTTTCCATGTCCATTTAGAGTAATCCGTACATAGAAACGCATGAATCCGGCCATGGTTTGTTGACAAGACTAAGCCATCGGCACAGGTCTTGGCTTTGGGGGGATACCTGATTTTGGTTGGTGACCGGCTTCCGGCATGTCTGCTCAGCCACCTCTCATGGGAACCAGTCACAACGGCTCGTCTGCTGCCTACGGTCGAGGACCTAGACTTGCAAAAGCGGAGGCAGCATTCGATTGTGCATAGACTGGCGAGCGAATCAGTAGCTATACATAGAAATGTGCGGCTCACAAGGGCAGTTTGGATGAGGAGGCATGTGCCTTGGCCCATAGCGTGCACCCGCGAGAAATGACTGGGGTGTTTTTTTCTGGATTACCATTTGTTTCCCCCACCACTCTTCCCCTCTCCACCTGAAAGAGCTGAGGTTTTTGGCGAGATGATAATAATGATGCATGTGTTTCGTAGACAGGTTGGCGGGTTGCCCACGAAGAGGTGGGCTTGGAGCATGAAAAAAAATCCCGACAAAATTTTGACATCCTTTTTCCATCCCATAGTGGACCTCTCGCATGACAATCAAGGCTGGTTCCCTGTTCGAGCCGATTTTGGTGTAGGTTGGCAAGGGAGTATATACTCTCTTGGGCGACCACTCAGAAAGGAAAACCGGTCGGATTTATTGCATTTTGTGTGCGCAAGCGATTACTCCTCAGGTCTGACCGTCCGATAGAGAGCAACAAAGCCAGCAAGCCAGCCGCTACCAAGCGAGAGGGGGGAAAGTAGTCTGGGTGGTAGACATCCCAAAGCCATCTGTTTTGTCCTTTTTTGAGCATGGCCTCGACCGTTCTCGTCTCGAGAGCTCCAGCTCCCGTAGAGCTCGATTCGGACAGCACCGGGGCGACGGTGCCGATTCTAGGAGCACGCGGCGATGAGCCGTACTATTTCGGACTGCCGCCGCCGCCCATCTCAGTCAAGGGCAGCCGCCGTGGTCGACTGGCGAGGGTGTCGATGCCGCCATCGATGCCAGGGAACAGCGCGCGGGAGGATGCGGCACGACGAGGCGTCTTTATGTACACCTACCTCGCCCACGCCGAGCCACAGAAAGCAGATGAGGTGGTTGCCGATCCGAGAAGCGATGTCAATGGTGGCGGCAGAAGCAGCGACAGTATCAACAACGGCCAGAGAACCAGCCGCCGCATCACCTCCCGCACCAACGCTATCGACCCAACTACTGCTGCAGCCACGAGGCTGAACCCGTCGTCCTACCAGAGCCACGACATGTCCCAGATCTCAAAAGATCCTTCGACAGATGCCCGAAGACGTGCAGAGTCCAATGTCAGCAGCAGCAGTAGTAGGCCGCCGCCGCCGTTGCAGAGTCGCTCAGTCAACATTCCTTTGAAAGGCTCAGAGATGTGAGTTGCACTCTTTATTTTTTTTCTTTTTTTTTTCTGTTGTTTCCCGATCTCCCTTTCCTTTCTTTTCTAGATTTATTACCTTCCTTTCGGATATTTTCCCCCCTGTGTTCCTTCCGTATGTAATCAACATCGAATGTCGATGCTCGTTTCCGGAAGGAACCCCAAGCCGCGCACACACCACTCCATGGTCCCAGCGAAGGGGAAAAAAAATCACATCACACACAAGAAATGATCACCACCGTCACGCAGTCCAATGACCATTTCGGCACACGGAAATCGTTACCACCCTTCGAGAAGTTTTATCCCCGTTAGCCCCATTTCTCCATACCAGTTTCGGCTTCTAAATCTCATTAGATCCGCTTACCCGTTCGCCAAGCTGCCAACTGAACGATCTCAATCTTTTGTCACTAATCCCCTTTTTTTCCCATTTGGCGCGTTTGCAACTTCGTATCTGCCCTTTGCTTATGAGCGGTCAAAAAAAAAAAAAAAAAATCAACTCCACAATGCTCGACGCCCGTTGAGCTGTACCCCATACCTAAGATACATTGGGACAAATTTCCGTCGGCCAAGTCGACCAGAGAAATCAGAAAGTAAAGTTACGTTGACCAGTGCATGGTCTGAGTGGACGACGACTGGTGCTTTTGTGGATTGCCAATGTGGCTTTTCACCGGCGCTGGAATCAATACAAGCCAAGCCAAGCCAGAGCTAAGCACATCAATAATTGCTCTTCAGGTTCGCCTACAACCTGCCAGTGCGGGCACGCTGTCGGTCAAAGAACTGGCTAATTTCCAAGTCCCAAAAAAGAAGCAAACAAAAGGGTCCGTGGACATGATGCAACCACCAGTTTGGGATGATTCCCTTCACAGTCAAGTCGACTAGATTTTGATGGTGTGTTTGCGCCACCCTTCCCAAATGAGGCTTAGAGCCGTGTGCCTGCAGCTCCCTAGTCCCTCGCATCACTCCTTGAAATTTGGTCCCTGGCAACCTGCAGTGACTACTGCTAGCCAATCCTACACGTCGGATGGTGAGGCTATACGATGGCAGTGGGATTTGTTGTCGTTGTGTGTGTATGGCTTTTTTGTTGTGGTTCTCGAGTGAGGACCCCTCCCGTCATAAGGCTTGGCAGCCACGCGTGTGGAAAAGATTTCTCTTGTGTATTAAGATTAACGAGATTAAGACCGCCCGGGCGTTGGTTGGATCGGCTCACCTTTACCTTTGTATGAATGCCTCGAAGTCTGGGACCGAAAAAGAGACAATGGAGTATGCCTAGCTTTCTGTCTTGCGTCTCAGGCTCCATGTCTTACTCCATGTCAAGCCACGAGCTCGGTCTACCTTCTTTTTCTTCTCTTGGTTCCCCCATTTTCTTTTTCGCATGTACTTTTCATACTATTTTCTGCCATATTACTAGACGAGTGTCTCCAAACATTGGCGTTTATTCTTTAAACATAACATATAATAGCCTGCCTTCTTGTCACACCATTCCCAGTTACGAATTCTTGGATCTGAAGGATCTCACACTTGTTAGAAGCTGGCGACTAAGATCGAGAAAACTAAATCTCTAGAACCAGGCCAAGACCTGCCGCTCACCAGAGGCACTTCTCAGCCTCAGCCTCACTGCCGTCAGCAAACACCGACAAGAATGACGCTCTGCTTCTAAGGCCCCCGCCGCGTTCTCCCCGCCCGCAAACTGAATTGCCACCGACACGCAGTTCCACGATGGCGGGTTCCACGGCCATGATGCCACCAACACAAACTGGCCCATATCCTCGCGATCACCATGCATCGGCTGGACCTTATCCACAGGCTATGCCTTACCAGAAGCAGCCACAGGAAGAGTTCATGATGAAGACGGATCGATCTTATGCACGGGCCAGAACTCAGCGCCAGCCCGAAAATTATTACGATCAGCGCCAGCAGCCTTTCTCTCACCACTACCATGAACAGAACCGCCCTAATCATCAATACGAACATCGCCCAAACCAGCAACATGCTCCTCCAAAATCACCCAACTTCGCACCCCAAACTGATCATCACCAACAAGGCCCGCCGAACCCAGGGCGCCAACAGAATTCTCCGTATCAGCCTCATCAGTACCGCTCTCCTCACCAGCACCCTCAGGTTCAGCGACCACCAGCGCAAAGACCACCTGGCCCCGAGAAACAACAGACCCAGCGCTATCCTGACCTGCCGAGGCCAGTTGTGGAGACCCGTGCCATGACGGACCGTTTTCCAGAAGGTCCGCCGAGGCCGGTGGCGTATAACTTTCCCCGGCGTCTTTCTAGCGCAAATACTGCCTCGTCAGCGAATGCAGGGGTTTCTCACGATAGTTTTCAGTCGCGAATGCGCAACCCAAGCTGGACAAGTCAAACTTCGACAGAATCTTTCCAATCGTCACTTTCGAATCCGCCCCCCATCAACCGACCAGGGCATTTCCCACGACAAACGATGAAGCCGCGACAGCCAATCAAGCCCGGAGAGTTATTTGCTGCCCTTCCGGGCGAGGTCCTCGAGATGATTCTCGACAACCTCAAGCAGCAGCACCTGGAGCCCGGCTCTGCTAGCTGTGCGACTTGCTGGATGAGGGATGTCTGCGCAATTGCAATGAGCGGGAGGAAGTGGCTCAAGTTTGCCAGGAACGCTCTGTAAGTGGTTACTGCCAGTCTATTCGAGACCGTAAGTTTGGGAATACCGACTGGGTTTGCCATGACTAACAATAAACCGACGCAGCTATGAGGATATCCAGCTGAACGGAGCCGACTCTGCTGCCCACAAAAAGAAGTTCAAGGGGGTGATCGGCACACGTCTGGTTCTTCTGCGACGATCACTGCGCGCGAACCCAGTTCTCGCCGCAACTGTACGGTCGTTGAAAGTTCCGGCGCCGTCACAGCAGCAGTCCCTTGAAGAATACCATAATCTTATCGCGACGGTAGTCATGGCATGTCCCAACCTGGAACGGGTCAGGGGCTTCTATCCGACCTATAACCACTCGTTTACCCGATTCTTCCAAGCAATGTCATCGAGGCAAAGGCTCAAGGAGATGAACTGGATTGTGCAGCCGTCGCCGTTCCAGAGACAACAGCGAGTGCGGAAGGCACCCGATGACCAGCTCGGGAGGAACCTTATAACTCCTGGTGACTTGCAGCCTCAGCAGACGCTCGCCTGGCTCGACAACCATGCCAACTGGCGTTATCTTACCAACTTGACGATTCACTGTATCCCCGGCGCTACACTGACACCATCAACTCTGTTGATTGACACAATAGATCGGCTCCCATCACTACAAACGCTGTACCTCTCCGGGCTGCCGCATAACGCTTTCGGCGACAACGAGCTTCTATCATTGCCGCCCTTGAAGAAGCTGTCTCTGGTCAACCTTCCGGGTATCACATCTACCGGACTATCTTCGTTTGCAACCTGCTGGAATAGCCGGAGTCTTAGGTCGCTATCTCTGGTTCATTGCGATATCCAGTGGATACCAGCCATGGCTCGCATGTTTTCCAACCTGTCGTCCCTCGAAAACTTTGCCTTCGTTCAGTCATACCCACCCATGCTGCCATCAGACGAGGTCATCTGGCTCTTCCCTTACCTCGCCTCTTCATCCCTGAAAAAGCTTCACTGGGACATACCTTCGGCGAAAGAGAACGCGAGTGCTGCAGATTTCATTTTTTCGCGCAGCATCCAGGCCAACGGATTTCCGGCTCTCCGTCGCCTGCGGGCCCCCGCAGATCCCGAAGGTTTGTTCCAGTCTGCATGCCGCCCACAGGAGAGATATGATCTCCCGAGCGACAGGTTCAAAAACAATAAACTTGGCGGCCGACCAGCATTGCATCATAAGCGAACTGGAAGCCAAGGTAGCACGGCCAGCTCGCAAAACTCGACGGAAACTGCCAAGTCTAAGAAAGGCTTCCCGTCGCCAACCAGCCCACCAACTCCGGCAGGGTCCACTATGTCTTCGAGCGAGCAACCACTCTGTACCGATCTACACCAGGCGCGACTTGCTGCCCAGGCACGACAGGAGGCGGCGCGACTGGCCCCTAGGTTCCTTGTGAACGTGTTGGATGATGACGGATCGATGGTGGATCGGTTTGGGCTAGCGGGATATATGGGTGACATCACATCCAAAATCAAGTATCATCTGCTGCCGGACGAGGGTACTATTGACGAGAAGGGCGGCCTTGTCGATATTGTCGACCTGCTAGTCGACGGTGGAGAAGACCTGACAGGCAACAGCACGCTCGCGACGGCCAGAGCGATCGCCAACGGTGACAGTGGCAATCAGGGGCCGGCCACTCTGACCAAGAAGGACAAGGCAAAGGAGAAGAACGAGGAACCTAGTAGGCTCAAGGAGGGGTGTCAGGGGAGGTGGAACTATGGTGCTGTGACGGAAAAGAAGGACAAGGAGAGGTGGTCGCACACTGAGAGAGGCCGTTGGAGAGGGGTTGTCTTGTCTTGATAATTCAGACTTCCCAGAGGTGAAGATAACGATATCATGAACAACCGCATTCTGTTACAAGTTCCTTTGTTCTTTTTTTTGTTTTGTTTTGTTTTTTTTCTTTTTTTTTTCTTTCATGTGATGGAACATACCAAAGAAACGGAACACATAGTGGTATTGACTTTCGGGGGCCAAATGTAAGATTAAGCTGGGTAGAGGACGGTTTGGACAAGGCGCCGGAGACAATGTATAACACAAGATTTAAAATAACAAAAGTGACCAACAAATTCATGGAGCTTGAGCCAAATGGGAAGATGAATTGTTATCGCAGTGAATGGGCTTCAAATTCGCTAGACCGACTTTCGGACGAGTCGGAAGTAAACACGCGGCCTTCGGCAGCAAGGATCCTTGTCGCTTTGATTTTTCAGGGGTATCCCGATCGACGTCATCCACTTGTAATTTTTTTTTTTTTTTTACCCTTCGGCAAACCTTGCCAAGCTGCAAGCTTGCATACACCGGGGTGAAAAACGGACCCAGACCAGACGTCGAGTCCCATTTCACATCTCAATAGATTGTTACACATTAAGACCGATATAGAACCACCCACACATAAAACACGATTGCAACTATGCAAAAGACCTTGATAGCAGCACAGAGGCGCCCACATCAGCTCGTGCAGCTGTGCGCGGCCTGCACGCGAGTCGCGAGCGGCGCGTCGACGATGACGACAGCACGATGCTACGCGACTCAATCATCACGACGACACCAGACCTCGAGCCCGGCAGCGTCGGCATCGCCGAGGAGGACCACGATTCGCGCATGTAGGTCGAGCAGCGGCACGATTCCGAGGTGCTTCTCCAACACGGCCGCCGCAGCATCAGCCGCTGCCCCCGAGAGGACCGAGACATCCGGGCCGGCGACGGACAAGGACACCAACCAGAAGCAGGCGCCGCGGCCCGGCGAGCCAGACTACTATGCCCTCTTCCCGCAGACGCTGCCGTCGGGCCCACCACCCGCAGGACCCTTCGCCATCGACACGCGCGCCCTCCGCCGCGAGTACCTGCAGCTGCAGGCGGCGGTGCACCCAGACTTTCACCACGCCGCTGGCGGCAGCTCATCAAACACCACAGAAACGGATGCGTCGGCAGCAGATGACAACGGCAGCAGCAGCAGCAGCAATTCCGCACACTCACCTGCCCGAAGGCGCGCCGAGGCGGCGTCGAGCTACATCAACGCGGCGTACAAGACGCTGTCGTCGCCGCTGCTGCGGGCGCAGTACCTCCTGGACCGGCAGCACGGGCTGGACCTGGCGGGCGACGAGGCGGCGAGCCTGGCGGCGCCCGACCCGGAGCTGCTGGGCGAGGTCATGATGGCGCGCGAGGAGGTGGAAGAGGCCGAGGTCGAGGCGGATCTGGAGGGGCCGCGGCGGGAGAACGAGGAGAGGATCAGTGAGTGCGAGGAAGGGCTGGGGAGGGCCTTTGCAGAGGGGAGGGTCGACGAGGCGGTGGCGCTCACGGTCAGGCTCAAGTACTGGCTCAACGTCAGGGAGACGATTGATAATTGGGAGCCTGGGAGGCCGGCTGTCTTGCAGCATTAATTGATTTAGCTAATTTGATTGAGATTTGGAATTTGATATAGGCACTCGAGTCGGTTGTGCTGATCAAAAAAACAGTATAGGTTGGGGAAACCCGGATTGTCACCATCATGCAAGTCACGCCAGGAACCTTTAGGTTAAATATCCAAGCTGGATTGTCTTTATCCTCAGAGCCTACTCCTCACCCTCCTCCCTGGTTGGAAGTGATTGCCGTTCACGGCATCGGCACTATGTACAGTATGAACTTGAGAGTTCATGTCGCCATAATCAACTCCCAACAATATGAATCCCTTCTCCTTCTAACAAAAGTCATCAGTTCGTTCGGTGCTCGCCAACTACTATTGTTTCCTCTGTTCTGAATCTCTCCCCGTCCCCTGTTCTCCCACTCCACTTCATGCACTAAGCACTGCTTCAAGCAGTGAAGCGCTTGGTGTTCTTGTTCTTCTTGTTGCCCTTCTTGTCCGTGGCCGCTGCAGCCTTGCTGCCTGTGCCGGCAGTCGCCTTGTCGGTGGAAGCGGTGGCGGTGGTGCCATTGCCAGCGCTGCCACCGCCCGCCATCTGGATGGCGAAAACACCGCCAAAGGGACCAGCGTTGCTCGGGTTGGCGACCTTGACCCAGCAGATGTTCGTCTGGCCGGAAGCCTCACCGTTGCAGGTAGTACCGGCGGGGATCTTGACGGAAAACTGGTGGTCGGTGTTGACGTTGGCCGCGCGCTTGGTGATCAGACCGCGCGCCGCGAGGGCGTCGGTCGAGCGATCCCAGAGCTCGCCAATGAAGGATCGCTTGCCCTTGGTGGCCTTGATGTTGCCGTTGTTGCCCGGAACATTGGTCGTGACTTCGAGCTCTGTGCCCTTGGAGAATTCACCTTTTCCCTCGGTGTCCAGGATAGCCCTGACAGGGCCAGCACCATCTGTGAATCCAGAGTTAGCAAAAGGGGTTTTTTTTTTTTTTTTTTTTTTTTTTTTTTCGCCAGCTAGGCCGGTTTTCAAGCTCGAATAGCCAATGGGGAATGAATCATTACTTACCAGTGGTTACAATGTGGTAGGTTCCGTTGATGCTACCACCTTGGGTAACCTGAGGAAGAGTACTGCCGGATTGCGCCATGGCTTCCTTGAGCATATTGGCGGTGTTCTGGCCTGATCCGGTAGTCTTACCGAAGCCGTCCGACTTGGCGTCGGTGCCGGCCTGCTTCTTGCTGAAGACGGTGGTGTCCACCTCCGTCTTGCTGTTGGGTCCTGCGCCGGGAACGACGGCACCTTTGATGGCAAGGGCTGTGCCGTTGCCACCCGCGTCACCAGCGACCATTGCGATCTTGCCGTGAGCAGCCACCAGGGGGCTGGCGGCCAGCGCAAAGATGAGAGTCTTGGTGAACATTTTGAATGTTGTGTGTTGAAAAGAGGGTGGAAAAGAAAGAGAAAAAACGAAGAAAAAAATGAAGGTGGTAAAAATGAGGTTGACACCTGGTACAACGTTGTAAAGATTGAAAGTTGATTGAATATGGCTCGAATCAATCGGCCTAAGAGAAGAAGATATGTGCAAAGAGAAGGTTGAGAATAGACAAGGCTGAAGATGCTTGGGATGATGGTTAAAAGGTAGAATTGCCAAGAGTTCGGGGGGAACAAAGGATCATTATATAGATATTTCTGGCTAGTGATGTTCTCACAGGGTTACGGGCCTCGGTGCACTTCGGTATAGACTCACTCCTAGACGACATGACATATTGGACATTGGCTGTCCGGACATCTCCTCGTTGTCCCCTGTATCGTATCTTGCCATCATCTCCACATGACAGGTTTGGGGTTCCAAAAATATGGCTCAAAGAGGCTAAGCCCTGACCCCATCACACCTGAAAGGCCGTGCGTCTATAACAACAACAAAAGGAGTAACAAGGAGTTATCGACAATGCTATGGGGCCGCAGTTGACGACCGAAGTCGAGATTTGGGCGAATTACTACCGGGTAATCTCTCCAGAAACGATACAAGTCCCCTTGGCATGAAACGTTGACCGGCGAGGGCGAGACGCTCGACACTGAGGCTTCCCACCCTTGGTGGAGATCACTGATGGTTACTATCAATGCGTTTGCCAAGCTCTTCCTGGCAATGATCCTCCGATCGACTCCACAATGGAACGGAGAAAGAAGTGCTTGATTTGATTTGGCAAAGCCCTAAAGTCTTGGCTTGCGACGAGCTATGGGGCCAAGCAACGTTGGCCATCCTTCCCTTCCCAAGATGAAAAAGTCAAGGCTCGTGATTTAAACGATTTAAACGATTTAGACTTGTGTACCTAGTTAAAAGTTAGATGATATGTCAAATACGATATTCATAAAAACGAACAGCAGCAAACTAGGTTATACATCCCATGTTTATTGAATCGGATAATGGTGCTGCCTGACAACCGAACTAAAGGGACATCAATCGTTGCCACCTAGGGACCAGGCGCGGGCAAGATATTAGAATGATATGATCAGCTGAAAAAAATCGTTTCTCCTGTCGTGAATTCGTTTCGTTGCCCAGCCACTTAGAATACGGGAAAAACATTCATGACTGGTTGTCATTGTCAACCTATACATACATGGTCTGGTGTGCGTGCCTGTTGCCTGATATGACCCACCGCCATTTATCGACAGGTGACACACGTTTCATGATCGTCAACAAAAGGTGATTAAAAAGATAGTCCATCCATTAATTGAAAGCGCGCTGGTTGCTAAAAGTAGCTAGGCTGGGAAAAAGGGGGCAAGATGAAGCGATCATACCCGCTGGAGCGGGAACATGGTGACATGCAGGGAACAGGCCTGTAGCACATCCCCCAGGAGCGCCAGTTTTGTTGCAATCTAGGGCTGTTGACTCGCCAAGAGGATCACCGACCCCTACCGCGGAGCCGCATTCATCGTGGTACTACTACCTTAGCCGCCGCGTAGTACGTAAGCTGACAGTTTGGGAAAGGGGTGATCGAATGGCCTTCACTACTTCTTTCTACTTTGGTTACCCCCAGGGGCGCAGTATTGAAAACTCTCGTGAATTGGTCTGGTTTCAGGCTTGGCGTTCACGGGGTTAAGAAACGTAGAAGCATGGTATTGCCTAGTTGACCATTGGTTTAACTGCGAAAATAATAGCTTAGAAATCCATAATTTATGCGAGGAATCCTGCTATTCCTGCTATTCAACATTGTAAGCTGGATACGATGTGTTGATGTGAGGCTCTACTCGATTGATGTGGCAAAAAAGGAGCCGCTTCACCTCTATTGATAGCTATGACATCGTAGATCCGGCAACGCCGAATTCATGCCTGCCTGCCATCAGAGAAATATCGAATCTATGGTTATGTGTTGATCATCTTGGTGTGTTAAAAATATGAACATATTGAATGGGCAAGGCATAATGTACCCACGTATATCGGTAGATAGGTAGGTAGGTAGGTAGGTAGCTAAATGTGTGCTCGAGACATTTGTGTAGAACGCGAACCCGCGAATACGGCATGCAACTGC
Source organism: Pyricularia grisea (assembly GCF_004355905.1). NCBI lineage: Eukaryota > Fungi > Ascomycota > Sordariomycetes > Magnaporthales > Pyriculariaceae > Pyricularia > Pyricularia grisea. Next base: position 3,435,410 of record NW_022156719.1, read on the forward strand.
CGAGAAAAGTTTTTTTGTGGGTGTGTATACGACTAACTCACCGTAGGTACGAAGTACATAAGTGAGACAAGGAAAAGGAAGTCATCGGAGACCGCCGATGTAGTAAGTAATTTAGACATTATCTCCAGGCCGAACATGAGAGCGAATCAAACCTGGCCGAATTCGGACATTGTCAGGAGGGTCTGTGATGCATTTTGTCAAATATTGGTGAAACCATCACGAGGTCAGACAGGAAGAATATTTCTTGGTTTATGTAAGGACCATCCATGCCTGCCTGCCTGCCTGCTCAAGCGGTTCTCTTCTTACGCCGAGATGCGCAATCTGTTTTGTGGGTACAGAGTAGGAGGAGTTCGTTGGTGCTGAGTCACGTGGAAGAATGACTTGAATGGCTCTGGAATCCAAGGTAGTTCTAGAACTAGAACTAGACTAGTTCTGGAGCTTGACTAGGAGATTTCGCCGCCAGCGGGGAGCTTTGGCCCGCAAGCAACTACAATACCCCACCAATGTACAGTACTTCGCCAAGTGATATGCTATCAGCACTCGTACTGTATCTATGCCGATTGCCCGGACGCGATGCCCCGCCCTGCCACCAATCGCGATTGGCTTCACATTTTGGTTAAACCATAACAACGTCAGGCCACCACCAGTGCCAACCAACTACTTCGTTATTCACGTCAATTTCCCCTGTCGGAACTTCCACTACATTCACCACACTTCTCGACACAATACGGAATTGTGGGGATCTATTCAAATTCTAATACGGTCGTGCGAAACTTCCATGTGGCTCGCAGAGTCTGGCCATTGAGCCGAAACCCCCCCTTGCTCCCACATCACGTCCGCACCATGGCCTCCGACTCAATAAACGCCGCACTAGAGCAGGCAGCCCAGAGCAGCGATGCGCCCGCCGCTCTGGAGAAGCTCCTTGTCGACTTCAAATCGCTCTCGTCACCAGCCACCGCCACTGCAGACCTCAAGCGGGTCATCGATGCCGTCCTTGCCGCCCAGCTGGGAGTCGTGAGCACCCTTCCCATCTTGTCGGCGTTTGTCAATGCGCTCCGACAGCTCGAGGATGATGACCTGTGGATTGAGGTCGGCAACTACGCCCTCCAGCGCATTGGAGAAAACACACAGACGGCGTCCAGCTTCCTGGAACAATCCAATGCCCTCCGGGAGCTCATCGCCACCGCCCACGAGCACAATGAGGACTGGACCGACGCCGCCAAGACCCTGGCTGAGATCCCGCTAGATAGCAGTCAGCGCCGCGCCACAGAAGAGGAGATGGTCCGCGTGTGGATTCGCATTGTGCGCAACTACCTCGAGGCCGACGACAGCACCACCGCCGGCTCCTACCTGAACAAGGTCAAGAACGTTATATTCAAGGTCCAGGACCGCGATCTCAACCTACACTTCCGCCTGTCTCAGGCCCGCATCAACGACTCACAGCGTGAGTTTCTGGCCGCCAGCCACGCGTACCATGAGATCAGCCTCAGCCCTCAGATCGCCGAGGAGGAGCGCCTGCACACCCTGAGCATGGCTATCAAGTGCGCCGTCCTGGCGCCGGCAGGCCCGCTTCGCAGCCGTGCCCTCGGCCGTCTGTACAGGGATGAGCGCTCCGCTGGGCAGGAGGAGTACGGCATGCTGGAAAAGATGTTCCTCGACCGGCTGCTCTCCCCCGGCGAGGTTGACAAATTTGCGCAGGGCCTTTCGCCCCACCAGCTCGCGACGACGGCTGACGGCTCCACGGTGCTTGCCAAGGCCGTCGTCGAGCACAACCTACTCGGCGCAAGCAGGCTCTATGACAATATCGGCTTTGACGAACTCGGTGAGCTCCTGGGACTTGATGGTGCCAAGGCCGAGGAGACTACCGCGCGCATGATCGAGCAAGGACGCTTGGTCGGCCGCATCGACCAAGTCGACAGGGTTATATGGTTTGAAAGTGGCGAAGCGTCCGGTGTTAAGGGTAGTGGACGTGCCAAGGTTGTGGTGGGCAAGGAGATACGGCGTTGGGACGCCAATGTCCAGGACCTTGCTGAGGAAGTCGAGCACGTCACAAGTCTCCTGCAGAAGGAGTACCCTGTAAGTTGGCTAAGCTTTTTTTTTTTCCTTGGTCAGAGACTTTAACCTCCTCTGTTAAAAATGGATACTAACAAGCTTTTCAACTATTATTAGGATTTTGTTGCGGCCAACCTGGTAGTATGAGATATGCATGCGACGCAAGGAGCTAGGCGTTTTTGGAGTTATCACTTAGAAAGGCATGACTGATTTTCACTTCTCAAAAGATCTACACCGGGGTCTATGACGTGATGAATTAAAACGTGTGCTCGAGTATCCCTGAAAATATTTTGTAAAAAAGCGTCTCACGCCGACAACCCCGGACCCATACTGTTAATCTTGTGCCTACTGCCGGTTGCTCCAAATCCCCAAATTCCTCTCCAATATCTTTCTCAATCGAGATCCGTCCGCCTCACGACAACATAGCCCTGTCGTAACTTGGAAGAGTCGCCCGTCTCCTCCTCAAAAACCGTACCGTCGCCCCTGAAAGCCTTGACTCCAGGCCTTGATCGGCTCGACCCAGACGGGCGCTCGTCGCTGGAGTTTTTATTATTTGCCTCTATCTCCTCTCCTAGCAAAATGTCAACCAGCCGTGCGGCGATCATCTTACCCATCAGGTCGTAGCCGTCCGCTGTGAGGTGGACGTGGTCGTCCCAGTATTTGTCGCGCTCCTCTTGCGACAAGGACCAGTACGGGACGGCGGCGGCGTGGTCGTGGACGTAGCTGCTCTCGGGGGTTTTAGCTTATACTTTTTCCCTTTTTTTTCTTTATTTTATTTGAGGGGATGAAGGTGACTACCGTAGGTCTGATAGAAGGGATGCTAGAAAAAAAACGGGGGGTATAAGACCGTACATATTACCGCCCTGTGCTTTGCGTATCATGTCGTTCAGTTTATCCCTCATTTCGTCGGTCCGGCTTCGGACACCGACTTCGGGCACCGTCAGGGCGAGGACTTTGCTTCCATGGCTAAGAGCCAGGTCCCAGCAGCGTTTTAGGTTGTCAAAGATTGTTTCTGGGGAGTATTGACGGGCTAGATCGCTTCAATACCCAGGAAGCAGCAAGTAGAGTTGAGGCTGTGTATTAGCTTTTTATTTTATTTTCTTTCTTTCTTGGTTATCAAAGGGGGAAAACTGTGAGAGACATGACACCCCACAAACAAAAAATAGACGACGCCTTTGTTTGAAGTCGCATAAAATAGCAGCTTTTGTTTATAAAACTTGTTTAGGTGGATAATACTTACTTGGTTCCACCAAGAATTATGGTCCAGTCGTACTTGGGCTGTTTCGGCCCAACTGTGACAGATTTCAGTCTCGTTACGTCGTGATTTTACTGGCGCCAACTTTTGACGTATGACACAAAAATAAAACACGCAATATAGTGAACCAACAGCAACATATACCGATACATGTCCAGAGCGAGTATTATACATGCAGACACCGGAGCCTGACAAACCCCCAGAGTTTTTCAAATTCGCAAAGGAAGGAACAGGAGAAGGTGGGGAGGGAAAAAAAGGAAAAAAAAAAAAAAAAAAAAACTATCAAACGCTTACAGTGGTTGTGACAGCGGCTCACAAAGAAGCCTGTCAGGTCGCCTGGCCTCCCATCCTCCGTCGTCTCGACTTCGAGCTCCGGCCGGGCGACCTTGAGCTCCTTTACCAGCTTCTCCTCGTAAGGGTGCGAGGCCAGACCAGAGCGGCTGTATCCTGAAGTGAGCGAGTCGCCGAAACAGAGGATGCGAAGCTTGTTGGATTTGGGCATGGCTGGTTTTGAACAAGGTCGGTTTTACGGCAAGGTGGGGGTTAGGCAGTTGTTGGAGGACCTTGGGATATTTGACAGAGAGATATGAATGATTAAAGGGAGGTAATTGTTCGTATTGACGATGTTAGGGACTCCCCTGGTTTGTCAAAAGGGTTTGGGGTGGGTTGGATGTGGGTTTCGACGTTGTCCGTCCCGCATTGGTGGTTGGCTTGTGGATGGTGGGGTGAATGTGTGTTTTGGCGTGCGGCAAAACACCCTTGAACCTCTCTTCTGGGACCAATGGATGGATGGTCAGTTGGCTAGCGGTTGCAGGCAAGGCAGGGAAAAGCCATTGTTGGTGAAGTGGGGCTTGGCCCCCTATCGTCCACTGCTGACGTGGGGGTTCAATCAGGGTTTGCAAAAGGAACATAGTGAAGGTCTTCAACATACAGTACCTAACCAAAAACGACCATAACCAGCTCTGCTCACTCCCGTTTCAAACATGGTTTGCTTTGGATGCTTGTTGAAATTACAAAATTTTCTCCTTTCTTCTTTCTCTTTCTCCCCTACCCCCTCTTTCGGCCTTCAATCCAATTCTTTCTGGACGAAACCACTTGTCAGAGGCATCCTAAAAGATTGTCAACCTCTCTGCACAAGTTCATCTAATTGACATGAGCATGTCAAGATCGTCTTTTGTCCCATCCCCAGGAAACTGTCAGTACCTGCCTATCTATCCGTAAATATGGTTCACGTTCCGCCACCGTTCTTTTTAGTTCTCTTCACAATCCGGGGTTGGTGGGGGTCATTGTCACGTTGATGCGATAATTATTCCACAAATGCTTTCATCGGCGGCCAGCCGAGAGCCGATCGCAAAAAAATAAAAAAATAAAAAATCCAGTGGAGCCCTGGCTATGGGTTGCCTAGCAATCGCAGCACCGGCGAATTACCGCTTATTGCCCGCATGGAATCCACCCGATCGCAATTGCAATTGGCTTGCTCGCTATTCGATGGCCCGAAGAGCCTTTCTCCCCAACTTCCCCAGACTTTTTTTGTCCAAGTGATGCATGAGCTGTCGTGTTTGTAATACTCACCACCTGCGCAAAAATGGCAAAAGTATTTGACGCCGAGGAAGGTAAGTTTGAAAGGGCTTGTTCTCTACTTTTTTTCTTCTTCTTTCATTTTCATCTAGGTGCGTAAGGTAAGGTAGGTATATTTTGTATCGGAGAACTGCCAAACGTTGGTTTTTCTTGATGGTATCCTCACGTTACTTTTGTTGAACTTTGGGTCCGACTTCGGCCTTACCGACGATCTGGCAAATGTCTGGTGTTCCCGTCCTTTGTATGGACAATAATATCCTGTAGCGCACTTGGCGCATTCGCAACCAAGATTGGGATGTGTACACGTGAAATTTGCGACCGCTTCTTCTTTTTTTTTTTTCTCGTTGCATTTATTTCTGCTCCTCAGTGTCTTTTGGCTAATATTACTTCTACTCCGCTTTTGCTCCTTCTTCCGTCGATATCAGTGGCCAAACACAACACACCCGAAAGCTGTTGGGTGATACTATACGGAGAAGTCTACGATGTCACCGACTTTGTGCCCTCTCATCCAGGTGGCTCTAGAATCATTCTCCAGCTGGCCGGTCGAGATGCCACGGAGGAGTACGACCCCGTCCACCCGCCGGGTACGCTAGAGGAAAACCTCAAGCCGGAGGCGAAGCTGGGCACCGTCGATCCCGCGAGCTTAGAACGGCTACGCAAGGCCAAGCAGGCCGAAGCAGCGGCCAATGTGACCGGGCGCACCAACGAGGGCAGTTCCGCAAACGCCGAGGAGAAGAAGCAGGCCCCACCCCCTCTGGAGACCCTGTTCAACCTCGATGAGATTGAAGAGGTCGCCAAGAAGCAGGTTTCTCGCAAGTGCTGGGCGTACTATTGGTCTGCCGGCGATGATCAGATCTCCAAGGTGCTCAATGGCCGTGTCTACCGTGATATCCTGCTGAGGCCAAGGGTATTTGTCGACTGCACCTCGTGTGATCTGTCGACCACCATGCTGGGAAACAAGGTTGGCACGCCTCTGTATGTAGCGCCTGCTGCCATGGCTCGCCTAGCTCACCCCGATGGCGAACACGGAATCGCCAAGGGAATCTCCTCGTTTGGCGGTCTGCAAATCGTCAGCAACAACGCCAGCCAAACACCGGAGCAGATTGTCGAGGGTGCGGCTCCCGGCCAGGTCTTTGGTTGGCAGTTGTACGTCCAGAATGACAGGAACAAGAACTACGCGATGCTGAAGCGCATCCATGCGCTACGCGACCACTACAAGTTTATCGTCCTCACTCTCGACGCCCCCGTGCCTGGCAAGCGGGAGCTCGACGAGAAGCAGCAATTTTTGGAATCCGGCAGTACGATATCCGCTGCGTCTGCCGGCGGTGCGCCGAAACATCCCGCCGGTGGCGGTGTCGGCCAGCAGCTGTTCTGGGGCACAGCTGCCGATTTGACCTGGACCACCACCCTCCCCTGGCTGGCCGAGCACACCGATCTACCGATAGTGTTGAAGGGAATCCAGACGCACGAGGATGCATACCTCGCCGCCCAGTACGCCGCCAAGTATGGCACAGTCAAGGCCATCATCCTATCCAACCATGGCGGTCGTGCTCTCGACACCGCCCCACCGGCAGTCCATACTCTGTTGGAGATTCGCAAGTACTGCCCCGAAGTGTTCGACCAGATCGAGGTTTGGGTCGATGGCGGTATCAAGCGTGGCACAGACGTCATAAAGGCTCTCTGCCTGGGTGCAAAGGCCGTAGGTGTTGGTCGTGCTGCTTTGTATGGCCTGGGTGCTGGTGGTTGGAAAGGTGTGGAGAGGACGTTCGAAAGTGAGTTCTTCACCATGCGAATTGCCTTGCAGGCTTTTTCTTCTTCTTCTTCTTCTTCTCCTTCTATAACGTTACTGACAAGAGAATGTTTGCAGTTCTCAATGGCGAAATGGCTACATGTATGAAGCTTTTGGGAGCAAAGACTGTTGCAGATCTCGGCCCTCACTTTGTTAGTTCCCGTCTCATCATATCGTCGGGGAGCTGTTATATCACCGCAAACCTTTTTCAGACATTAACATATATACGATCATTCTAGGTGAACTCGCGGAAGGTCGAACATGATATATATGACGGCCCGTCTGGTTTGGACTCAAAGCTATGGGCAAAGGCCAAGATCTGACGAGGATAAGACATTTGCATTGTTATACTAGAATATATAAACTGGACGGATATTGTGAGGTTGCTCAACTAAGAATGAAACAACAAGACTTATGGAATATACATAAAGGAAATTGAACTTACCCCCTACGATTCTAGTCCCGTGATAGACTGGTCAGCGTCAATTTCGAGAATTGTTCGAAATGGCAGTCTGGAACTTTGACAGTTAAGCAACAATAAGCGATTAGAGAGCCGTGGTCATTTTGTATGCTAATTAACTATTACATAGTTGCCGAATAAATCCCCCCTTTTTGCTTTTCCACACGAGGTATCTATTCTTCAGTGACTGCACCAAGAAAATCTCTGTATAACAGCAACACAAGACCCTGAGTGCGGCTCTCCACATAGGGAAGGGAAATGTGGCGCGTGCCCAAAACTTCCACTGTACGATTTGCAAGATACATGAGCTTCTGTTCGCTGGCTTGAGACTTGCTGAAGTCTGGGCAGCACCGCGATGGTGGATAAAATTCCATGGATCGTCACTGTAAGGCATGCCGAGCCTTTCAGACATTCCGATGAGGAAGTCCGAATAGGGTCGAGGTTATCCTTGGAATCCTCAATGATATGCTTAGTCCACAGTGGCTTTGGCTGATCATAGAGTGATTGAACGGGGGAACCACAGGCATAGTGGGAAGGTGGAAATGCTGCGAGCAGACTAGAATGTAGGGAGATAGAGGCTTCGTGCAGGTAGGGGAGGAGGAACATAAACATGCGATTTTTGCTTCTCAGTTGGCGTTGATTTTGGCTCTGGACAAACAGACTCAAAACAACACCAGAGTGAGAGGTCCTTTCATCGTTTCATTATGTTATCCTATTGCTTTTCAGCCTTACTACAGCCTCGTCAAGTCTTGCCATCCCGCAACCGCAATTATTCGAAAAAAAAAAGTTTCACAACCCCTGACTTACTATTCCATCTTTCCTCTCCGGAGCCAAGACCACAAAAAAAATTGTGTATCCTCAAACAGATCTTCTTCCTCCTGCTGCCTACTAGTCTCGCACCTGGAAACCGCCTATCCAATCTCCGCTCAGGATCGATCCTTCACGGCCCGGGACCCGGTGCGTGGCGCGGCAAGTGCCGACAATGATCACTTGGGACGGCGGGAACAAGACGAGATGTAGCCATTGGCTTTGATGCTGAAATCCCATTTGCATCAAGCAACAAGCTTCCGGCCTAATCGGAAAAGACCCCCGGATCTGAACAAGCCCCTAACCCAGATCCCCGACAGTAGTGGTGCAGTCAAGGCAAGAAACCGATGAATCTGTTTCCCAAGGTCGGTTCGAAAAATAAAAGAAGAAAAACTACAGTGAAACATAACAGCGTCAGTAATTCGAGCAAGAGGCCGACTGTAAGCAAGCAACCCGCCTCTGGCAAAAAAAAAAGAGTGCACCGGGGTTAGATGCAGCTCGATATTAGGGAACCCGTTCCCAAAAGCCACGTCACAGCAAAAACAAAAGTCCCACAGGTGGGCTCATCATCTAGGGCAAGTCCTGAGTAGCAAACAAACAAGAGGCTGAAATATTTTGTCAATATTTCGTATTCGGAATGTATGAGTACGAGAGGATATGTTTCGTGAGCCACAACCGCAAACGGCCCCTTAGTCATGCTTTGTGTCGGGAAACACGGCGGGCCAGAGATTTACTACAAGCGCTTATGACACAGGGCTGGTGATGACGTTAGAGGGGGTGTTTCTCTACTGTTTGCTTTCTATGTTGTTTTCTGGCATGAATATACTTCCAGGTGGGTCTCTAAGGGCGTCTGGAGCTTATATAAATGGCGTTTGGTGGTTGTTATGAGATGGGAGTTTTGATACCGCACTCGGGATGACGGCGGGTTTCTTGTTGTCCTCTGTCTCTTTTTCTTTTTGTCCGTTTGCATAAATAGTCGGAAAGTTCTCCAGCTGTAATCGTTTTCGTCTAAACACCTAAGGCAAAAATCAAAGAACACATGTGATACCAAAGATGACGTTTCCTTTTTACATGACTCTTTTTTTCTTCTCTTAGCGGTTTAGGGCTGGCGTAATAACAAACACTCCTTAACAGGGAAAATCTGGCCTTCGCAAAGTGTGGAGTAAGTGTACCGTATTAAAGCCGCCAAATACGTTCTGGGCCCCTAAGCCAAAGCCAATGGGAATAAAAATCGGTTGTGGCTATTCTTTTTGGCTCATCAGGGTGAGAGCGAATCGAAGGTCGAGCCGACAGTGCAAGTAACGAACCCGCCACCCCGCGACATTGGTCGGGTTGGCCAAACCAAGGAACACAAGTCGCTGATTGGTCCCAGGGGCCAACGACGCTTGTTCAGAAGTCCAAAAGAGGAATCCAGATCGAGGAGAAAATCAAGTGTGAAAAGACAATAGACGATTCTTTGGAAGAGTACCTAGGTTAGCAGAGGGAGCTGAAGGTACCATGCCATACGATCCGCTTATAAGTAAGTATACTTTGTGTACTTGAACAGCAACTAATATTAGAGAGTAAATCTTGGTCTAGAAGTAGGTTTAGTCAATCACCTACCTTGCCGTACACCATGACAATTGGGCCATTTATGTTACATCCATATACGCCCTATACGCCCAACCCGGAAAAGCCGGTACTGTACAGTACACACCTAGCTAGCTACCTACCTAGGTAGGTAGGACCTTGCAAGAGTTTCCCGAAACGGTCAAGCTAGTGTGGGTCAATAAATTGATCTACTTGAGAAGCTTGGCGGCAGCGGCGACTGTGTGATGTTTGCGACAGAGATCCCGCAAGCGAAAGGAAAAGATGGAAAAACACAAACAAAACAAAAGAAGATTGGATTGTTTTTTTTTTCTTTTCTTCTTGTACTGTAGATAAAAAAGACTGAAACGGTAGACAAAATTCAAATCAACCCGGATTGACATTACGCGCGGATGACGATAGTCGACCCTCGTCTCTTCTTTGATCGGATGCACTATGACAACATGCCTTGTGTCGTCCAATTCTTTACAGTTGCCGCACGCACGCCATAGCTTTTGAGGCAGAAAAAAAAGACAAGATAAACTAGCGAGGAGACGGGACTCGAAAGTAACCCGGAAATCCCGCACTGCGATTCTTGTACTGTACTTGCCCTTGTTTTTGCCAACTACATGTGCTTTGTATTTGCAGTACACCAACAAAACCCCGGAGCGACAAAGACGACAAAAATGCAGGCACCAAGCAAACAAACATTCGAGGTTCCACTCACACGAACCCCACAAGCCCGTCGCACGCATGAAAGGATTATCTTAGACTTGTTCAGCTCAAATGGGGCCCGAAATGCGATGGGCCGTTCCACCCCGGGATTTCATGTGTTTGTTTCTACGGTTATATTCTTTATCTTTATGATCAGCATCTCCTCGGTTCCCCTCATTTTCAGGACATACTCCCCCTTTTTATTATTATTTGCTACTACCTCGGGATGGACCATCAGAAATGACAAGACAGGTTTTGACAAGGAGAAAAACAAGAAGCAGCTCCAACATGAATGAGGGGAATGCGTACAAACGAGTTCAGGATTGGTCAGGTTCGATTTGTACATCACTTGCTTGCGAGCCTTGAAACAACTATGTTTTGCCAGGCCACTCTCTTGCAGTAGTAATTCCATCTTCTCGGTCCTTCTTTTTCCGTTGTTCTTTGATGTGTTGACTCGTTGTATGAATCTCTGACTACATAGTACTTGGGGCGTTAGGTGCTGCTTTTAATTAACTGTAAAAAAAAGTTACTCCCAGCAAGTCAGTTAGTCCCCATATCTTTTTTTTTTTTTTTTTTTTTTTTTTTTTGCCTCCAGCTCCTATTATTTAGTATATTGTCTCATTTTTTCCTGATTTCTTAAGATACCTCAACCCAGCTCAGGTTTCCCTCGTGTGACCTTTTGCAGCCAAAACCCCGCCTCCTGTCGAGCCTTTGCCGGGCTCCGCCGTAAATCCGGGGTGTCCCAGTATTGCAGTACCACACCAACTTCCCAATGCCTTTCCTGATCGATCTATGGCCCCGTTCAGCGTAATGATGAAAAAAAAGGGTGTGAAGGTCAGCATTAGCGCTCATTTCGATAAAGTTGCGCACAGTCTGGGGAAATAATTCCTTGGCGAGATTGGGCGAACCTGGACGGGGAATCAAAGAAATTGAAAGCTAATTTTTCTTTTCATTTTCATTTTTTTTTTTCCCACAATGATGCCCAGCCAGTCGATTGGTTGGTGGCAAATGTTCAGGTTCAGGTAAAGAAGCCGTTTTGCTGACTTGCGCAACTAAAACTAGGACTTGGGTAGAAAATACGACAGAAGCACTAGAGAAACAAACAAAAAAACGGCCTTGCAGCTCTAAAACCTTGCTTCAACTGACTAATTAGCTAATTATACCCTTACCTTACATGCTTTTGTTTCTTTTTTTGCACACGCCCAACGACTTTCTGAAGCGTTGCGCTCAGAACAGGGCTAACCGCGGATGTCCAATACAGATTTCCGACAAGGATTGAACAACCTCCTCCGTTTCCCTTGGCCACACTTGACGTCGTTTTTTGTTGCTACGGAGTAGGAATGCTACTCGAACCCTCCACCCCGTCTTGCCTATTGCATACAAAGGGCCGAGGCACATCCAGCCTCTTGGCCCCATGTGGAGATCAACAGAGATGGCACTCCGCTTGCTTCCCTTTTTTTTTTCTGGCCAGACCTTGTAGACTTTGTGTTGGTCTTTCTTCGACAAGGGCAAGAGAAAGAATAAAAAAAGAAGCAAGCCTCCCACCCCACACTATCATTTCCCTTTCCCATCCCCCTCCCAGATCCACTTACACTGCTTCTCGAGGGTTTTTTTTTTCTTCACTTCCCCTGTGATCAACAATTATTACTATCGTATTATAATTCGTCTACTTTGGGCGCCTACACCAAAGGAACCTCTCCCTCCTCTTATCCACCCCCGGAAATGCCAAGTGTGGTCCATGTGCCTCTTTAGCACCCTCTCGCTTCCGCATTTGCTCTTAATAAACTCCATCAGGGTCCTCTCCAAATCGAACTAAAAAAAAAAAAAAACCTCTTTTCTTGCCTTACACCTTTCTTTGCCCCCCTTGCATGTTCCCCAGGGCTTGGCGTACTTGAACCCTAACATCCAGTATCAAGGACAAAAGAGAAAAAAAAAACACTTCTGCGCCGGACGTACGAAAGAGAGCCCCCGGAAGACCAATAAAAAGTATAGGGAGACTCAGACAAAACAGCAAACATGTCAGACAAGGACGTCGCGCGCGAGGGCGTCGTCGCCCATGAGAATGTCAGCGGCAAGTCCAGAAAGCGCGGGTGCATTGGTCACTGTGGACGCTTCTGGTGGGCCTACCTGATAGCTCTGATTGTCATCATTGTTATTGTGGTCCCGGTCGTGTAAGTGTTTCTCTTCTTATTTTTTCTATTTTTTTATTTTTTTTCTCTCTGTTTTAAGCGGGTTGAGAAAAGTGTTGAGCCATCCGCCGAGGTGTAATTCGGATGTTGCGGGTGGTTGACACGGGGTCTTTTTCTCGCGGGAATTTGATGACCGAATAGCCGCCTGATATCATCAGACGACATGGAACGGGAGGGGGAGAGAAAAAAATCGAACCAGAAATCTTTTACTGCACACGGAAGGGTCTAGAAACCATCAGAACTAACAGAAACCCGCGCGCCCTCACCAAAAATAGAATCCTCGTGGCCGTGCCCAAGATCGCGCAGGACAAGATCAACGCGGCAGAGCTCGAGGTGCGCAGCATCAAGGCCATCAACACCAAGAGCCAAAACTTCACCATGGAGATCGACAGCGGCATCCGGACCGACGGCAAGGTCCACGCCCAGGTCGCTCCATTTGACGGAGTCATGTACCTCGAGGACTGGGCGCCGCAGAGGCCGTTTGCCAGGATCCGCTTCCCCGAGACCTCGAGCGCCGCGTACCAGGACGTCGAGGTGTCACAGTTCGTCAACATTGACGACATGGAGGCCTTCACCGTCTTCAACACGTGGCTCCTGATCAACGACACCCTGAGGGTCACCATCAAGGGCGACACCACCGTGCGGGTCAGCGGCATCGCTCGCGACTACCCCGTTGTCTTCAAGAAGACCACCACCATGTCCGGTCTGAACCTGTTCAAGGGAACCACCGTCAGCGATCCCAAGATCGTCAGCGGGAACAGCACCAGCATCAGCGGGGCTAACTTCCAGGGGAACGTTACAATTCCCAACCAGTCCTATGTGACTTTCGAAGTGGTAAGTAGTGCTTTTTTATTTTTTTACTTTCTTTTCTTTTGAATATCACCTTGAAATGGGTTCAGCCAACTTCAGACCAGAGAATCCCGTCTGAATGTCCCAAGAGATTAAGAGATGCGCTTGGGCGTGAACCGAAAAAAAAGCGCAATAAAAATGGCATCCCCAAAGTGGGAGGATCTGCATCGCACTGCATCCGGCTGCAGTTCAGAAAATCTGTCATCCTTTTTTTTTTTTTTCATTTTTTTTTCATACTAGCTGCTGACTCGGCCACCGGCTCAACAGGGTAACGCAACCTTCTTCAACTACCTTGGCGACCAGGACGTTGGCGAGGTGTACATCAACAACATGACCGTCAGGCCCGGCGACAACGTGTACCCGATGGTGGCCAAGGTCAACCAGACGGCCGTCTTGGCGGCCATGTCCAAGAAGCCGGCCTGCGATACCGGAAAGCTCACCTTTGGGCTGCGCGGAAAGAAGGTGGAGAATCACGGCCAGCCCCTGTCCTACTTTACCGACTCGCTCGCCAGCGCAAACCAGACCGTCGAGATCGACATCTCCCAAGCTCTTGGCTTCAAGATCCCCTGCTCCGAGACATAGCTGGTTATATAGGCAGAAAAAAAGGAAACAATGCTTTTTATATTAGCAGTAGCGTTGGGGGCGGCTCAGTTGAGAGGGGATACTTTTCTTCCTCTGTCATGTCTTTTCTCTCTTCCCATATCCATCCACTCATCCACTTCAACTCTTGCGCGATACCCTTTTTTGAGTGTAGGCAGTGTTGCCTCGTATCGGAGTATCTATCTAGTCTTTGACTGTATATGATTCTTGTGCCATTGCTCAGGCAGCATGCAAATGATTGCGACTGGCATTATTCTTAATAATTTTCTATAGCAGACCATCTCCTGATGTCCAAAATTCCAATGCTGTGGTCCTGTGACTTGATTCAAAGCTTTGCGACAATACTTTTTGTTGACAAATGTTATTGTGACGCAGTCGATTCAGCGAGCAAGGTGTCGATCGTGCCGGTGAAACCCCTGCGTTTGGATCATGCCCGGTGTAGAGTCGCAGGGCGCCGTCAAGCTCATTGCTAAGTAGAGGATTAGAATCATGGTGAGTTTTGAGTGTCGGCCTCCGGAGAGCGACTCGTATTGATAATCCCTCCCGCCTCAGACCAGGAACATGCCAGGATTTCGATCTTCTTGCGCAGTGATCGTGAGCTCCAGGCTTGCCGAAGCCTGCTGTCGATCACCACCACCACTCCAAGGGTCAACCCGATGATCACTGTGCAGAAGCAGGTACAAACTCGACAGCTTCCCTCCGGCCGCTTGTCCTCTCGGCCTCCTTCTGTTTCTGCACCTTCTCCTGCGCCTCCCTCAACCCGCCACGGAAAGCCCACTGCGGGAACGCCGTCGGATCCCAGAGGTCTGGCGAGAGGATGGTGATGTACTGATCCGCCATGGAATTGCCGCCAGCCGTCGCCGTGGCCGACGCCCCACCAGCCTTGGCAGCCTCCGCGGCCGTCATGGGATCCTCCAGCCCGACGAAGCCCATCAGCTTGTCCATCAGGGCCGGGTTGCGCATGGCGGCCGACTGCGCCAGACGGGCGTTGAAGTGCGTGCCCTTTTTGCGTTTCAGGTCGAGGAACGTCTCGAACTTGGCCGTAAGCGCCGGCAAGCTCCGGGGCGGGGAGCCGGGCGGGGAGGGCGGCACGTCCAGGTTCGGCACCGGCGGGAGCGTCAGGTCCCGGAGCAGCGCGCGGTTGGCCGAGTACGGAGATGCGGGCTGAGATGGTGGGACGGACGGTTCTGGCGTGGCGTCGACGTCCATCGCGGACAGGTCTTGCCCGTTTGTGGGGAGGCTGGGTCCCAGTACGGGGGCATCTTCTAGGGCCTCTGGTGGTGGAAGTTGGGGCCCGGGGGCCGGAGCGGAGGTGTCGTCCGCTTGGAATGTTTTTGTGTTGGAGTTTGACTCTATTGCCCGCATTAGTATAGAGTATCGCACGAGTGAAAATGAAACTGGGACCCGATAGGCTTCCCAGTTGACAAATTCTTAACTGACCTTGGGCATTTTTGCTTTCCGTACTTGGAGTAGGCTTGTCCTCAGGTGCAGTTATCTGATTCAAATCGGTCAGCACGTTAACGGCTGCTTCGAGGATCGACTTGGTCTGCCTATAAATTCCACTCACAGAGAAGTTGGGCTGTTCGTCTTGGACTTCTTCATCTTCGTCACTGCTCGCATACCCAACCAGGGCAGCCATGGCGTACTGTGGTTTCAAATACTCACAAGAACCAATTGACTGGAGCAGACAGTAGTGTGGCAACACAAAAGACAAACTCGGTTTTCGTATAGGTAAAAGAGTGACAAGATAACCTGATTAAAATATGAATACACGACGACTGAGATAGATAGGATAGAGTAGTCGCGTCTTTGCAGCAGGTGAGAAGGAAGGAGATCACGTGCATGATTGAATGCTTGTTCCAATGGACCTCAGCTGCGTAAGGGCCGTGCACAGCCGTACCCAAATACCACCGCTGGAACCAACGGATACCTCAGCACCCCACCCCTGCACCGGCCAAGGCAACACCTAGGACGCGAAGCAGCTGTACCTACCAACTGCTACGAACGCAGCTAAGCTACCCACCGATATTCCAAACCACCATCTCCGTATCCATCATTGCCAACATCACCAACCCAACGACTTAACATTCAATCACTGCAAGCTGCACCAAAAGGACCGCAGCATTTGAACCCCAAACAATTACGATCGCAACCGAACCCACAATCACATCATGGATCACCGACCGCAAGCATGGGGCCGTGTACGTCTTGCTAGCTACCATAACCGCCGCCCCCCTCGCTCACTTGCCTAACAATCCCAGATGGAACACAACAACTAACACTCCGCTGCTACATATGAAATAGCCTAGGGATGATGTCTATGGCGCATATGATGCTTCTTACCTCCAGACCGCCGGCCCGAAGGCAGCCACACAATCACCCGTCGTCACCGGCACCTCGGTCATTGGCCTGAAGTTCAAGGATGGAGTCGTCATAGCGGCCGACAACCTAGGTTCGTTGCACAATACGATACTCTGCCACTGTTGGCCATTCTCATAGGCTCGCTGAGAGAGCTCCAGAAAAGACCCTTAATTACTGACAAAACCACCCCTTCTACCCCCAAAAAAAAAACAGCATCCTACGGCTCTCTCGCCCGATTCTCCTCGACCCACCGCCTCCGCTCGTTCGCCAACTCATCCGTCGTCGGCTTCGGCGGCGACGTCTCGGACATGCAGTACCTCGACCGCCATCTGACGGAGCTGGCCATCGACGAGGCCTACGCCAACCCGACCGACGAGACCACGGAGGGCAGCAGCAGCGGCGGCGCCAGCAGGGACAGCTCCCTCAACGCGCAGAACCTGCACAAGTACCTGTCCAAACTGCTGTACGGCCGCCGGAACAAGTTCGACCCGCTGTGGAACCAGATATTGGTGGCCGGGCTCGACGCCGACGACAAGCCGTTCCTGGCCTCGGCCGACCTCCTCGGCACCACCTTCTCCGCCCCGGCCCTGGCCAGCGGCTACGGCAGCATGCTGGCCATCCCCATCATGCGCAGGGCCGCCGCCAGCGAGGAGGAGGCCGCCAAGCTGTCGCGGGACGAGGCCGTAGCCGTCGTCAAGGAGTGCATGAAGGTCCTTTTTTACCGCGACGCCAGGAGTTCCGACTCGTACTCGCTCGCCGTCGTCACCAAGGACGGCGTCGAGCTGAGCACCGACGAGAAGCTCGAGCAGCAGAGCTGGGCCTTTGCCGACAGGATCAAGGGCTACGGCACACAGACTGTCTGATAAGGCGGCGGGAACGTGTGTCTATTTGCTTGTTTTCTTGTCTGGTCTTGATGAGGGGCGTTGTGGTGGGAACTGCTACGGATGCAATGATGAAAAAAAACTGCGTTTCGATCTAGACATTCGTACGGCTGGACCATCTGCTAGCTTAGCAAAGCATATAAACACTGCTTTATATGTAATCCCATCACTTGAGTTCTGATGCCGCCGTGCCTGAAGGGTGGTTGATACCCCCTGACAAAGTAAATGACTAATTTTTCAGAATCTAGAATAGAAAGGCAGGGGTACTGAATGATGATAACCTTTTACGAGTTTGATGAAATCCTGTAAACGTTCCGCGCTAGTCGATAATATGCATCATTGACCGAGGCTCATGAGACGCTTTTGCCAAGTCAGATGAACAGAGAAACATTATCCTTGCTAACATTCAAATCATTTAAATACATGGACCCATCTATCCTGACCCAACTCTCGCGTTGCTGTATTTCTAGCCAGTAGGAGCAAACGAAAGAGAAGATACCGTCGTTACGCCACATCTACCCGGGCGCTTTTGTCTTCAACCCATTAGAAATATGCTTGGGGCGATCTCACGTCATATCGACAGCGAGCGCCATCCTTCTGTAAAGCAAAGCAAGAAGTGGGATTAAGCCCCCAGAGGACAAAAAAAAATAACAAGAGAAACAACGTTTACTCGACAGTCACCGACTTTGCCAAGTTCCTGGGGAAGTCAACGTTGAGTCCCTCCATGACGGCAAGCCAGTATGAAATAAGCTGGAGTGGGATGACGTTCAGGATACCCTGGAGGCAGTCGACCGTCTTGGGGATCTCGATCTTCTCGGCATCGTTGGCGCCAAACTCCTCATCGGCCGGGTTGCAAATGACGATGGGCTTTCCACCACGGGCAACGACTAAATATCGAAATTAACCAGGTTAGTGATGAGCAGTTATATATTGTTCAGGGTACATGGAGCCAACATACCTTGCTGGTAAGCGTTCAGCGACTTCTTGAAGATGTTGTCACGCGTCAGGATCATGATGATGGGGAGGTTCTCGTCAACCAGAGCCAGGACACCGTGCTTGAGCTCGCCAGACATGACAGCCTCGCAATGCAGGTACGAGATTTCCTTGATCTTGAGGGCACCCTCCAGGGCAGTTGAGAATTGCGAACCCCTACCGAGCAACAGCAGCGACTTCTGGTCCTTGAACGTCTTGGAGCAAAGGTCCTTGATGACCTGGTCCTGCTTGAGCACCTCCTTGATCTGGTCAGAGATCTTGGAGAGTCCTTCCATAATCTCCTCACGACGAGCGATCTTGCTGGCGCGGTCCTCGCTAAGTGACAGGGCAAACATGACCATGGCGATGAACTGCGAAGTGTAGGCCTTGGTGGACGCAACACCGATTTCGGGACCGGCGTTCACGTGGACACCACAGTGCGTCAGGAGAGAGATGGAAGAACCGACAACGTTGACGATACCAACGGTCAGGGCGCCCCTCTCCAAGCAGTAGCGCAGAGCCATCAGGGAGTCGGCAGTCTCACCAGACTGAGAGACGAAAACACACGTGTCATCACGGAACACTGGTGCTTGCCTGTCGAGGAAGTCGGATGCCAACTCAACAGCGATGGGAATTTCTGCCAGCTCCTCAAAGATACCACGGACGGCCATACAGCTGTGGTATGATGTGCCGCAGGCAATGAAGATGATACGCCTGCATCGGCGGATGGTGCTGATGTATGACCGCAGACCACCCAGGGTGACCTTCTTGTTCTCAATGTCGAGACGACCACGCATGGTGTTGACAACCGACTCGGGCTGCTCGAAAATCTCCTTCTGCATGAAGTGCTCGAACTTGCCCTTCATGATCTCCTGGAGCTCCAGCTCAAGGGTCTGGATGGTGCGGACGTTGGAGCTGCCATCGGCCTTCTTGAGACGGTGGATGTTGAGAGAGCCCTCGTGAATGTGAGCAATGTCGTCGTCCTCCAGGTACATAACCTTCTTGGTGTGCTCCACAATGGCCGACGGGTCCGAGGACAGGAAAAACTCGGTGGGCATGGGAAGACCATCATCGGTCATGAAAGCACGCGACTGCGAGCGGTGCAGGAGCGACTTGTCGGGAGCAGTAAGGCCACCAGCTGCCGAGGCAGGGCTGAGCAAGCTGCTGCCCAGACCAGCCTTCTTGAGCGCAACGTTTTGCGAGGCCGTCTCGGCCGGCAGAGGGCTGTGCTCGTCTGCGTACTCGACATCGACAAAGTCGACCTTCATGCGCCTGGAGGTCTTGACGCCAATGACGAGCGGTGAACCCTTACGGGCGGCGATGACCTCGTGGGGGTAGTGCACCGACTTGATCAACAGACCATAGGCACCCTCGAGCTCGTTGATGACAGCCTTGGCCAGGTCGGTGAAGCCCAGCTTGGGGTTGTGGTCGTACAGGTACTTGGCCAGCTTGGCAATGCACTCTGTGTCGGTCTCGGTCTCGAACTTGAAGCCCTTGCTCTCCAGGAGCGTCTTCAACTCCTTGTAGTTGGTAATGATACCATTGTGAACAATCGAGAACTCCCAGGTAGGGTCTGACCTGTGAGGGTGGCAGTTGATGCGCGATGGAGGACCGTGGGTGGCCCACCGCGTGTGTGCGATACCGGCATGTGAGTCGAAGGTCTTCTCCAGGTCAAGGTCGGACGAGTCGATCAGCTCCTTCAGCTTGGCGACCTTGCCGACCTCCTTGAAGGCATAGACCTCCTTCTTCTTGTCGCCATCAACGGCGAGACCGGCCGAGTCGTATCCACGGTACTCGAGGCGAGAGAGACCTGGGGGGTTTCGAAATATCAAGGTTAGCACTCTGTGTAGGGCTAGCGTGTAGCTGAGAGTTGCTTTCGCGGGGCAGCTGGGTTTGGGGAGGGTAGGGATCGGCGATAGGAGATGGATGCCAAAACGAGACGGGTTAGGGGCGCAGCGTACCGTTGACCAACGTGTCAAGAATGAACTTGCGGTCCTTCTCCACCAGGTAGTTGATGTATCCGAAAATTCCACTGAGATGTCTCGTTGTGTTAGCAATGCGCTGCTACTGCACTGCTACAGCGGGCATAGCTAATGTTGAGCAAGCTATTCTTGTCCATTCCTTGCTCTGTACCGCTGCCGGTGCCGCAACATGGCAGACCTCGTGAAACTGCTAACGGGAACCAATTGGTGTCAGGGAACACGGGGTTATCATTAGCTTACCACATCTTGTCGGAACTATGGAGTTTTGAGGTTCAGATGATTGTTCCCTCAACCAGTGCCAGAATCAAGCGGAGGGGACTGCAAGAAGTGTTGTCAAAAGAGGGGTATCAAAGGGTAATGAAAAGAAGGCGACGCTGGAGAGGAAGAAGAAGCGACTTTTGTATGGGAACAGCTCAAGATGAGAAAAGACGGTATAAAGGGGAGAGGTAAGGAGACCGAACCCAGGGTTTGACGGGCAGGTGTCTGGCGCTTTATTTCAAAGAGATGCAGCGGTGGGAGGGTGGAATGCAGGCTCAGACCGGACTGGGCAAGCTTGCTGCTTGAAAGCATTGACAGGGATTGGCAGCAAATGTGGGGAACGTGGAGGGGCAACGAGGTAGGTGGGCTGGGGTGGGCTGGGAACGAGCTGGCTTTTTTTCTCTTGCGGACAGCCTGGCGGCGCCCTTTGTGACGCCTTGATTGGGGTTTGTACAAAGCTGTATGCCCCTTCTTTGTCGGTCTGATGCTGTACTCTTGTTGGGATGACACTAGCGGGAAGTTTAGACTTGCCATATTTCGGATGTCTCCCGCCGTCTTGAACATGCGGAGTAGGGATGCAGCAGGTCTCTCAGCTACCTACCCCTAAAAAGCTACCTTACCTTTAGTTATCTTGTAGAATGCTAGGCACCTCTTCCTCTAACCCGACCGCCTGTCTCGCCTACTGCAGATCTACTGTAGGGCTTGCCGGCGGCGAAATGGTCTGGACTCCACGAGGCTCGTCGATACAGTCAGTGAGCGCATTTCTCTCCAGCACCGCCAGTTTGTTGATTTACATGGTCTGATGGAAACCCACATTGGTGCCTTGCCAATTCTACCTATCTACCGTCGTTGATTTGTTCATCTAATTACCAAGTCATTCTCATAGACCAGACCTGGCCATCGCAGTTGCTTTTCTAGAATGATAAGTTTTGAACAGAGGGATCCGGAACAGATCCGTAGGCCTGAAAGGATTACATCAGCTCCGCCCTACCACACCACACGTAGGACATTAATCTGACATGATCCCACCTATCTGCCATGCCAACTCCATTGGCCAGGCATCAAAGATGTTCTCGAAGCTCGATCCAGTAAATCATGACGAAAATAGATACTTAGTATACCCTGTCAATAAAAGACAAAACACAACAAACACCAGACACCTTGGCATTGAGCGTCATCGTCAACAAAATTTGCTGCTGCTAGGTAAGGTAGCTAGGTAGGCGAAGTAGCATCTAAGCTTTGATCGAAAAGAGCCCGGGAAGGCGTCAATTGGCTAACCCCAACCCCTGTGGCTGAATCTGATCCCGAGTGGATGCACATCGTATCCCGCCGAAAGCCCAGCAGCCACTTCCTTCCGACCAAGAGGATTGCACCATTGGCCCATGCCTCGTCGTTAACCTGGGCCATGTTGCTTTTTTTATTCTTTTTTGGAGGGGTTTCTGCTTGAGTGATACGAAAAAAGACAATTCATCACGATAGCATGCCAATATTCCGTATCGCTGTTTTATGCCTCAACAATCACCATTGCTTGTCTCATGGAAACGAAGCTTAAGAGATAGAATAAAAATAAAAATAACAAAGTCAAAACTCCCTCCCGTGTTGTTTCGGATTCTTTGTTTACAGGGAGGGACGTAAACATTGGGCGGATACCAAGACGACGATCGTCATGACGTTGGCGGGAACTTGGCCCAGTCCCTTTTGGACAATTCTCGCACTCAACAGGGTAGTAGCCTGAAGCTCAACCTCACGTAAAATACAAATACCCGAGCAGGTGGATTACACAGCCTCAAAATTCAGGGGTCAGATCGCACAAACAAACAAGTGTGAACCATGTATAGCAGGGCTTGGAGCCGACCATCACGGAGAAAGAGGCAAACAATGGCAATGGTCGGTTTCTGGGAGGGGGAAAAGATTGACAGGGAAGAGTCCCCAATCATCGCCTTCAAACGATAAAAAAAAAAAAAAAAAAGAGATCCTTGTCCACACAAGCCGAGAAGGGCCCCTCCCCTCAAACAAAAAAGTCCCCGCCTGCAACGTCGTGTTCGACAGCGCTAGCCACCAACAGCGGTCGGCAATTGGTGGCCTCCGCGTTAAAGGGCGTAGCTGAGCTAGGTATGTACGACCGTTAGCTAAAGACTTGGCCAAGTTTGTCGCCTGTCAAGTCATCGCTTACTTAGATATTGCTACCTCAACACCACTCCCTAGCCACTACATCCTCCAAGAGACTATGCTTGACCGCCTTGACCTTTACGAACATATGCTCGAGCATAACCGAAGTCGGGGCCGGCCACAAGGTGGACCCTAGTTGCATTCTCTAGTATCGAACGTCTGCTTTCGCTGCGGCTTTCTATTTTGACGGCCGTTCTACTGTATGCCGTAACTGCTCCTGTTTGGGTATGGTACAAGATTACAAATAGAGCAACTCTTTGAGGCTATCGTGAGGCTTCAGTGTCGACTGTCCTCAGCCTAGTACTGCCCCCACTCATCCTCCCTCTATGCTACCCCAGGGTGCCTACTGCGCGGCTCATAAGCTCCCCGGCCGGTCCTACTTTAGTTTAGAGCTTTTGGTACTCCAGTTTACCCTCCAGCTTCTTGGACTCGGCCACCTTCCGCACCGCCTTGTTGAAGTCGTCCTGGTTCACAGCATCGCGGTAGTCCTTGATCGCAAAGAGGCCACTAGATTAAAAAGTCATCAGGTTAGTCAATAGTCGGTGGTAACAGGGGTAGTGGACATCAAAGCCCGGGAGATACTCAAAGACGTACGCTTCAGTCACCACGTTCCTCAAATCGGCACCATTTAGCCCATCACTCATCTTAACCACACTCTCAAAGTCAATATCTCCCTCCATCACCACGCTTGAAGCATGGATCTTCAGAATCTCCAATCGCCCAATCTCATTGGGCAAAGCAATCTCAATCTTGCGGTCCAGACGTCCTGCACGGAGTAGAGCCGGATCCAGTGTGTCGGGACGGTTGGTTGCCATAATGATCTTGGTCTTGCCGAGGTAGTCGAAACCATCCAGTTGGTTCAAGAGTTCCATAAGCGTTCTTTGAATCTCTCGGTCGGCACTAGTGCCCTCAGAGAAACGCCTGCCTCCAATAGCATCAATCTCATCCATGAAGATAATGCAAGGCTCATGCTCCTTGGCATAGCCAAACATCTCGCGGATAAGACGCGCTGACTCTCCGATGTATTTGTCCACGATGGCAGACGAGACAACTAGTGATATCAACCGTTAGCAAACGTGACTTGTTGCCAACAACATTGCACCAATCCAACGCCCCCATTTTCAGCTTACCCTTCAAGAAATTCGTCTCAAGGCTTGACGCGACAGCCCTCGCCAGTAGCGTCTTGCCGGTTCCCGGGGGTCCGTAGAGAAGCACACCCTTTGGTGGCTTGATGCCGACCCTCAAGAATAGTTCTGGGTTCTTCAATGGGAGCTCAATAACCTCTCTCAACTCCCTGATCTGATCGTTGAGACCACCAATACCCGCAAAGCTGACTTGGCCTGGATCTTCGAGTGACATGTTGTAGACGAGTGGGTCGACCTCGCGCGGGAGCATTCGCATTATGGTGAGGGTCGTCATGTCAAGCGCAACTCGCGTCCCTTGCTTCAGCTTGTCCTTGTCGACCTTTGACCTGCAACCGACAACATATCTAGGACCAGAAGATGCTTTGACGATAACTGCAGAGTAGATAAGTCGGTGATTAGTACAATGATCCAACCAGCTGAATATACAGGGCAAGCTTGCGGCCCGCAGAGGCTGTGACGGGCGTTTGGTTCAAGCTCACATCTCTCATCGTCAAGTTGCTTCAGGACTTCGCCGATAATCTGTCCCACGCTCTGCAATGCCTTGATGTTCTCCTCAGTCTGGTCGAAATCCTTTTGCAAGCCTTTGATCTCTATTCGCAGGTTCTTCAGTTTGGACTCCCACTCTCGCGACTCGATCAGTTTCTGCTTGTAGGAGTCAAGCGCATGTTGGCGCTCTTGATCGGTGGACATTGTCGGCGATTACGATGGTTCTGGGAATGGTCTGGATTCTGGAGTATCGATGGCAATAACGGTAGCTGAATAGTTGAGTTGGTGTTGATGGCGGAGGGCGTTGCGGTGGTTGTCGTGATTGCTTTAGGATGGATCCGTGTGCAGACGTAACGCTGTCGTTGCCTCAAGCTGCATCGGAGCTGTACTGGGGCAGCTTTACCTCAGCAAGGGTATGTGGTATGTGGTGAGGTGAGGGTTAGGGTCTGATATCCGCCCGTGCACACCAAGGCACTCACCTCAGGTTGCGAGTCAGTTTTGGGTATGGTACCCATACCCTTACATACCACAAGCACCCAAAAGGTCTGTGCTAGTTAGGGGCTAGACCAGGCCATGGTTACCTAATGCAAAGGCCCCAACCCAAGGTCATCAAATATTCCCGCTGGGCAGCTTGAGGTTCCCCAACACGCAAACTGTCGTCATTTAATGCTACCAAAGCAAGGCTCTTTTTTGGCCCCGCTTCGACACGGCACCTAATTCTGACCAGAGAAGGAAATTTCCCGTCCATAACATCTAACGTGTTTTTTTTTGTTTTTTTTTTTGTTTGATTTTATTCATCGCTTTCCCACCAACTACATGCTCGCTCCTCGTCTAAAGGCTTCATTTAGAAGAGTGCCGCTAACGTGTGGGATGTTACAACTCACATTTTGAACATCGCGCCAAGCTGGTGGAGGCCGCAAGATCTCGTCTGATCTGGTAGTTCCGCGCAATAAATGCCACTCCAGGACGGGAGAAAAAGCTGCCTGAATGCCCTGATTCAAATGCTCCATACCTGATGGAGAGGCAAAGACCCTGGCTTGTTGTCCCAGTGGACAGGTTCGCATACCAACTTGGCGGACCTACAGGCCAGATGGGATTTGATCATTGGGCAACCATTCAATCCAGGGTCCTGATCTAAACCGCATTGATTGATTTCGCCGGACGTTCCCACGAGCTGCGGGCCCGCCAGACTGCAGTTATGCCCATGACGTAGTGCAAATGGATGTTAGAATTCGGTCATCACTTGTAACATGCAATGGCCTCAGCATAATATGCTAGATACACGTTTTCGAAAGTTCGACTTTTATTCTTTTTGTTTTATATTGTGTATTAATTTTCCCCCCTCCCTTTTCCCTCTTTGTATTTTTGGTACTACGCAATTGATATCGCTGAACCGATGACCATGCAATGTTTCCTTACAACTCGATCCCGGACGCTCTATGATGACGACTATTTGGCCCTGTAAACCCAAGTACTAAAGCCACTTGATCCACGACCATATGGACCTTGCGCCGAGAACAACACCACCACTTTTAGGCCTCATTTATAACACGATATATGATGAGCAGCGAAAGGCCAGAGTCGGACACCTCTGGCAGTCCGAGGGCTAGCATCGCTGGTCCCTCTAGTGGCCAGCGGAGGGAAAGGGGAGCAATTGCAGCCCAGGTTAGCCACGTTCCATCTCTACCCAGAGTCTCTTTCGAGAGTAACAGAACGAGATACGACCAGAGGGCTGACATGCCATCCTTTATAATCATGCCTACAGGCCTGCGGTATGTGTGTTCGAGTGTCCTATCAATGTCGTGACATTGACTAATACCTCCGTGCCTTGGCCTATACAGAAAATTGTCGATCTAGAAAACAGAAATGCGACGAACAGCGTCCAAAATGCTCAACATGTCGGAAATTCAATCTCGAGTGTCATTATCGTGAACCTCAGCCCACCAAGTCAGTAGGGGCCGTCATACAAGGCTCGGCAGGAAGCATCCATGATCTCTTTCCGTCCGGCAGCCGTCAAAAGTAAACCGAGTAAGAGTAAACAAACCAACTGACCTCAACATGTTAGAAAAGACAAGACCCTTGTGGAAATACTCGAACGCATCAAGGGGTTGGAGCAGAAGTTTGACACCCTGACCATGCAGCAGGCTCCTTTCCATGCACCTATGGTGACAAACCACCCGGTAGTCACTCAAGTATCGATACCTCAGGATAGTCTCTCTCCTATGACGGGTACGGGAGCCCATGCTTCTGAAGATGGCAGCATAATCACAGGTGTCAGCCCGCCTCATGCGTATGCTACTTCAGTTCATCAGATGCTTGGCTGGCCTATAATTCAACAGCTGCTTAACAGTGTCAGCGCAAGGATGCCAGAGATCAACGCTGCCAATCTTGAACAAGAGGGAATCAACATTATTTTGGGCATCAACAAGTCAGACTACCTGCCGTCCGAACCAGTTGGACCTGTTACCACGATTGACTCGACCACGTCTATGCCCAATCCAAACATCTCGGGGTTTGGCGGTATCCCACTGACGAGCACCTCCATGCAGATACTCTCGAATGCATACTTTGATACCTTCAATCACTGCCATCCCTTATTAGAGCGAAATACCTTTTTGAGCGACATTTTGGGTCCACTTTGCAGTGATGGTCTGGACAGCATAGTCAAGTCAACCTTGGCATTGATTGTGTTTGCTTTGGGAGAACTTTCCATCGCAGGTGACCATGGTGCACCCGTCACTGTGTACAACACCCGCCCCAGTGGCGTCAAGGGCGGTACACTTAGGAATCCACCCGGCCTGGCATTATACAACGAGGCGCGGCGGCGCATGGGCTTCACCATGGCCGATTCGTCACTCGAAACTGCGCAAGCGTTTGCTCTAGCTGGGTAAGAACGGAGTATTGTCTCTGATATGGGTATCGCTTCGGAGTTGGAGTGAAACAGTGGACTGGGACTAACAACTACCGACAGGTTGTATTGCGAAGCCTGCTTCAGTCACACGGTAAGCCTCCCATTTGTCAATCTCGGAGGTTGAGAGATACTAAAATGAGAGAACATAGGAGTTTTGGCGCATGACAATGTCTTCCGCCCTGACTTGTCAAGCACTGGTGCTTGGGTGGGTTGATATTCTTTAATCACTGCTTCTATTTGCTGGCTAATAATCTGACGGAATCCTGGCAGGAGGACCATGGAGACTTCATCTGCACGCACAGATATGACCAAGCGATGCTTTTGGCACTGCAAGATAATGGAAAGGCAGGTGGAATTTTCAGTATTATATTCCGAACGAAATTATTTCGCTGACTCTAAATAGCTATTTTGATATTGAACTGGGGCTCCCCCGTGGTATACTGGAGCAACTGGAGGATATTGTCGGCCCTCCGGTGTTCAGTAGTTTGCTCTCTCACGATGATATCATGGGAACGACCCTGGCACAGGACCATTTTGTGTCTGCCGTAGCAATGCGAAGGCTGGCTTTAGAAGCCCATGCAGTGCTCAATAACGGTGAGTGTTTTAAATACAAAGTCACTTGCCTTGCCCTCCAACTACTTCAGGCTATTGGAGGTCGACTTGATCTAACAGGGTATAACATAGGCCACTTTGCTTCTCGCTATTCCACTGGCGCTCTCGATCCAGATGGCTTCACCTTGGCTGTAAAGAATCTAGTCAGCCAGGTTGATCACTGGCGAACAATGCTTCCAGCTCCGCTCCGCTGGCGAGAGACACAGCCGGGCGAGTTTCCCAATCCCTCCCTCTACTCTGAAGTCCACAGGTCGTCAGTGTTCGCCAGTGCATCTCTCGACATACCCCCGCCGGCTCTGAGTAGCTCATCTTCGGGCTTCATGTTTACCACCGATCTTGATGTAGCGCCGGTCACATACCCATACAACCTCGACATCATGACTGCAGTGCTGCGGTCGAGGTATTACTACATCAAGCTTGTAATTCACCGCCCATACGTCTACAAGGCTCTCGTCAACCCGGAGCATATGTCAGGAGAGGAGGCCGAGGGCGCGGCCGAGTGCCTCAGGGCCTGCCTAAAGTGGCCCATATCCATGTCGCCAACGTGTGCGCACAAGAGGCTGATCCCTTGCCTGTTCTTCTGGACGCAAAACATGCTGGGGATATTGATCCTGCTGCATCTCAGCCAGAACACACCGATGTTGTCCAGGATACGCAGCACCTTATGTGGAGAGAGCTTTGAGCTGGAAGCGAGCGAGACGGTTGGCTTGTACCTTGACTGGCTGCGAGACCTCAAGAGTGTTGACGCGGCGGCTGCATGGGCGTGGGCGATTGTGAGAGCTGTGTACAATCTCGAAGAGTAGACCTGAGGGAATTCAATGACCGAGTGTGGAGAAACGGCAATATAAAGCCGTTGGATACAATACAAACCTCATACTGTAGGCTTTTCGGAGATTTGAACCTTGTGAACCATATCCCGAGACAACCCGCCGAGAGGACGGAGCATGGTACGACTTTTTCCAAGAGGCTCACATTAATGCTGAATATGATTGTGGTGTCATAGAACCCTTGCTGATCACACACAGTAAAGGCCTTGTCGTCTTCTCTCTCTTTTTTTTTTTTTTTTTTTTTTTTTTTTTTTTTTTTTTTTGCATTCTGTGACCTTGTCTTCGTACGCATTTGTTACCACCTTCTCCGTACAAAAGGACCAACATATGTTTGTGCTGGTTTGGCGAAGGCAAAGTGTCCCCGCTTTGTGAACAGGGGGTAGAAAGCAGAAGCTCTCGCTAAAGGGTTTGTTGCTCATAATATTTTCAGGCATGCTTGGTTTGCATGAAAAAGACAAACCAGGTATGGCGAGATCACACCTCCGCCCAGAACCTCCACCTGTGACGCCCGTCCATAATCCATCCCTCTCCTAGTTTTTTTTTCTTCTTTTTTTTTCTGTCCTGTCCGCCATTCGGATTTCAGCCATCTCGGGCCCAGGGCAGAACAACCCGTCGCCAAGTTTACATAATAAGCTACCTATGTACCGTACTGCGTAAGCCTTCAGTGAGTAAAGGGGGATTTTGTGTGAAATCCGTCCAGGGCTTTGAATCCTGACGCCGTCTATGTCGTGATGCATTTATATCACCCCCCTTTTTTTCTTCTTCTTTCGAACCCCGACCCTTTGTTTATTTTTTTGAAGATTTTTCTGGTTCTTGCCCCCGCCCCCCGAAAAACAAAAACAAAATGGCGTCAGAAATTGTCCTGGCGTTGTTTTTCTCTCTCGGGAAGCGCTGCCACCTGAAGTGAACCCCTACCGCCAAGAAGCTAGGTGGACGGAACGTTCCGCTTGTGTCAAAAGGGGGTAAGAGAAGATTAAAATTCGTGTTCGTGACTCTTTTTCTATTTTATATTTAATCTTTTTTTTATGTTATATTATCATTGTTATTATTTTATTTTGGTTTGGTCCTGGCTGAGATACGCAATATCACATGCAATGTTCCCATCAAGAGGGGCTCGACCACCTACATTTCGCTACCATCTGAGAAGGAGGGGACTTATGAGTAGCGCCTGTTCATCATAATATAGAAATGTACCCTTAAAAAAAAAGGCCTCGCCCTCGAATTGGTGCACCGTTATAGGACGGGATTGGGAAGCAGCAAGCAAAATCATGCGATGTTTTCATGTCTCTCTTTCTGACCGTTCTTGGTTTTGCCAAGTCTAGGCCTGCCTATATGCAAAAGTAAGGGGCGTGTTTGCTCCCCAAAAGAATTACCAATTTTTTTCTTTCTGTATTTTTGGGGGCCATACAAATCGTGAAACCCGGACTTTCCAACCATAGTGGGGTGATGATATTGTAGCAACGCAGTAATTACGTCGGTATTGTATGTAAATGACTAGAACTAGGTAGGTAGATAGGTAGGTTGGTATTTCCCCCCCTTTCTTTTTGTATGACAAGGGCTCCGCCGGTACCACAGAAACGTCACACGTCGTGCTTTCCATACCTAGGTAATCTGGTAATCAACCGGTCAAGAGGTTGACAAAGTTAAATTCACGCTAGATTTGGTAACCAACCCATATAAACATCAGGAACAACACTTTACACTCAGCAACTTCTGCAGATTATTACTTGACCAAAACAGCAAGCACTAGTTTATAGAAGCAGTTATAGTATGCTCTAAACAGCTTTATATCGTATTCACTTTTTTCTTCTTCTTCAATCCGCATGTTATATGATTTGACTGTAGTAAATGTTTTGGTGTCTTTAATTCTGTCAACCGCTTGCCGGTCTGGCCAGCCTTTTTGGGAGATTTCTTTTTCTGTCCCTACTAACTCCACCCACAGGTCGGGGCGTCGACGATGGTGAGACTGTGGGGTGATGGAGTGGACTCTTTTGTGACTTGCATACCTAGCTAGACTAGTACCAGATGATTGACCGTACCCATGGAAAGGAAAAGCCAGGTTCGCCTACCAGTTGTCACATATTACCCGAATTTTACTATGTAAAGAGGAAGGCCCCGATCCACTGCCAAGACCGCATTACTTGATCGCGGGTAAGTTTGCCCGTCGGGGTTAAACGATGGCTACCTGAGAAGTAAGAGCATCATTGGCTATACCTAACAGATATATCTTCTTGACCGGTGAGTCTTGTCCAACCCATTTCTTCTTGGGGCTGTTCATCTACTACCTTGATTAGTAGACCTACACAAATGGCCCCGTCCAAGTGCGGTACGTACCTTACCTATCTGGCATATTTCTGGCGCAGGCGGCTCTGGTTGCCCATCCGTGATAAGATCGACGCGTGCAACAAGCGACTTATGCTGTAGATCTATCACACATTGACCAGAGTGACAATAAGACGACTCCCCCTTTATGGTTTGCGATAGCATGAAGCTCGGCCTCCTCGGCAAGCATGAGGATCAGATTTGTCACATTAAGACGGGGTTGTCCGTTGTATAGGTAGTTAGGTACCTACTTATCTTCAGGTAGTTAACAATTGCATACCATACATGTGTTCTCAAGATTGCCCAATTCGCGAACTTGATCTTTATTGTAGAAAATGCAATTAATTTAACAATAATGACAGAGTTTTGGTTATTCCTTTCCTTGCTTTCGCTAGGTTGTCAAGCATCTCGCCCAGCTCGGGACCTCTGTAACAATGTGACAGCCTAACAAGGACAAAAAAACCCCACCTACCCAACTTCTCTACACAGTAAGCTCGGTCCTTTCCAAGACTTGTGGCCCCACCTTTTCCTTTTAGTGATCATGGATCAAGGAACTGGAATTGAGACGATGCCGGTTGCCAAGTAAATCAACTCTGGTTGACTGCTGTCGCTACTTCGTTTGCTGGGAATTTAGTGGACCGAAATCTAGGTACGGGGTACCGTATCTTGCTGAAGGTGCAAGGCTGAAGCTTTACTATGGGTACTGTTGCAATTTTTTTTAAAAAAAAAAATCTTTTTTTCCACGACCCCCTCCTTTGTTACAATTCTGTACGTGGTAGTCAAGGGATTGCCCATCACCCCCATGTTGCTAGCATTTTGCTTATTGATGCCGATGTTGTTTGAAAAAAAAGTGCCAATATCAAACGGCGATTACGGGCATGTGCATCTGCGGTCCCTGCATGCTTTTAGTTCTCAACTGTTTTGCATTGCGGAATGCGGGCTTAAAGAAAGGGCGACATCATGTCATGCAGAGTCCAAGAGCCGCTGCATCGACGTTTCGTGCTTGCCATGTGGCCGTGGCAGAATTTTTTTTTGGACGATTTCTCTCTTTTCTTTCTTTCTGTCTCTCTTTTTCTTTTTCTTTTTCTTTTCCCCGCTTGAACGTGCGCAATCTCGCATTTGCAACAAGACAAATTTTGCGAAACATTAAGATGGCAGCCCGCTGTTGTCAAAAAAAATGGGGGGTCGGTTTGTTGCGGGTTCCATCGTCGACAGACAAGCAATAAAAAAAGAATGCTGCAGGAGAGCACCTGTTCCATGATAGAGCGAGGTGGAAACTTGTGGGGTTGGGCTTGGGTACAAAGTGCTACGCTACTGACCCTACTCATACTCAATCTAGACACTTTATAGCAAACCACGGACCTAGGAGAGTCAGATCCTAGGCACGGCGCGTTCTTAGAAATATCGGCCAACACCAATATTACGCTTGGGCCCCGAGCATCTTGCTGAGAAAATATCGGGTATGTATGAGAATAGCTTGATATGTGGCTCTCTCACACAACCGGCAACTACAAGTTGACTTTGTTGGTTTGACACATACAATGGTAAAGAAGCTGTGAATAGACTAGTGCCATGAATATAGCTTATCTTCAGTAGGTACTCAGGTACGTACTTTCGTTACTATTGACAACAAATTGCCGTTCCCTGCAATCCTACGTAGGACCATGTTCCGTGACATGATACATGGATATCTGCTCTCTCCTTGACGACCCACTAGAGGCGTGTCACAAAGAAAGTATGTTTTTCTCTCAAGGGAACCGGGCACGCAGTACTTTTGAGTAGTATGAAGGCGTTGTGATAATAACGACAACACAATCCATATACATCCAGAAAAATCGACATAAAAAATAATGAGCGTTGATGACTCTCATGGGGACCCTCATATAGGCGCCTAAGGTGCCTCATCAACACATATCACTGGCCTCTACATCTGAAGAAAAGCAAAGTCAATTGGTTTGGGTAGGCTTATTGCGCATAACATCAAAAGTCATACACACCTCCTTGAGCAAGAACTTGGGTTGATTACGCGGTCTCTCAATTATTCTCCGAGGAACAGGGCTCGAGTCGTACCCAGAATAAAGCAAAAGAAAAAAAAAGCATGGTTAAATAGGCAGTTCCAACTTTATCTCGTAGGGTGAACAAGAAAATTGTGAACCGACCGACTGGGCGTGGATCACAGTCGTTGTTGCTCGCTTGTGGCGTATTTGTAATCTTAACATAATGTCCATGATCTTCAATCGCTTGCAACCTTGCTTGGATTGCACCCCACGAAGATCCCATCACCTTATAGTTTATAGTACAGATGCCGCTTGCGTGTCGAGTGAGGGTACATTGTAGGTAATGCTACGTGTTGATGTAAAATTTTGTTTCCCCTGTCCCCTGCGAAACACTGCCAAAAAGAGGTTTTTTTTTTCTTTGCGATTTACACACTGACACATCACGCACACAAAAAAAAGAAAAGAAAACGCACAGTGGAGGTGGGAACAGGATAGAAGACAAAATGTTTCCACATTCGAATAAAAGAGCATGAATTCAAGCCAAATTACTCCGTATCTCAACAATGGAAGCGATTCAACCGGTGTGCTGGAAGTTATTTATATTGCGTGATTTGATAGAATGTTGAAAAAAAGTACCAAGATGCCCTGGAGATGTTGCCCCACAGGCAAACCGAGACCCTAGTATTCGTACCATATGGTTTTGTAGGAGTGACACCAGACCAGCGACGGCAGTCCAAAAGCTCGGGGAGGAGTTACAGTGACCCCGCCGCTCCAAACACATTCGAGTGGCATTGACATGTTTTAAGAAAAAAGAATAGGAGAAAAAGGGCAAAGAAAACTTAATGACACGCCCAGCGAGCACACACGCCCAGGTGCTGCTACAATAAGGATATGCGGGGCAGGGGCAAAATAAAAATAAACAAGTTGCCTGGCCTCCAGCCTGTTAATTGAGAAAAAAAGAGAAAAAAAACTTCGATATTCGGACTTTTATGTCTGTGCAGTAGAAGCGAGGATCGATATGTCTTGCATCCATGCTTTCACGCAAACCGTGGCCTTTCAATTGGACCTTGCACATAAGGAGAAGTGTGCCGAGTTGGTCTCGTCCGGCTGGCCCCTCGCGACGCAAATCCCACCTTGGCTTCTGCAACTGAAAAAAAAAAAAAAAAAAAAAAAAAAAAGAGAACCATAGTAACATGGCTACAAGCAACCACCACAAACCAAACCCGCCTTAGCTAGCGAATTCCACACTAAACAAGTTTCCCATGGCTTGCGTTCCAGTCCACTCACACCCCAACCTGGGATTCGAGGGTTGGTTCAAATACATGCGCAGCCAGTGGCCTATTGGTGCATCAGAATCTATGCGCCGCTAACGGAAGTACCAAGATTCTGCCCGAATAAAAATCATACACCACACCCAGACACACAGACACACCCACCGGATATGCAGGCCACGCTTGAAGAAGAAGCATGCAACCATGACAGGTCGTTTAAGCCGTCGAGGCCGGGCCAGACCAGGCCAAGTCAGGACACAATCACGTCAGTCCAGGTCAAGTCAGTTCAGGTACACAAAACATCAAATGCATTTTAAATACCCATTACTTGCCCACCCATGGTAGCTAGTTGTGTGCAACCCACATCATTCCACCGAGGACGGCATCAGACGATGTTCGCTGGAACGTATTCTTAAAACTCGCCTCTGGGTTAATTGAACTTGGTGTGGAACTCTTTATTATTATTATTTTTCAATATGTTAAGTATTTTATTACAGCCAAACCATTTGGGGAGCGAGAGTTTTGACATTTCGTGGGGCTTGCTCTCGTTTATGCTTGGCTAACCATCCCATCTGCATCCATGCCAGCCATGCCCTCCTCTTCCACCCCCAAAACCTCGTCCATTTTCAAGGGCCCCTGATCCCTGACATGGGCAAGCTTGAGCTTTGACAGTGACACCAATGCGGCACTCACTGACATGAACAAACGGTCAAAGTACAGCAACGACTTCGTGCGCTCACGGACCGGGCTGTGCTCTCTGACATCGATTGGTCTCCATCCTGATACTTTGACTACATTTGCCCTCTTTGTCTGTGTGTGTATGCTACTTTGTGCCCCCACCACAAGCGAGCTTCTTTGACATCGGCGAGAAGACCCAGGTCTCTTCTCACTTGGTATCAAGTTTTGCCAATGTCTTGTCAAATACCTTGTCGACCCGAGTAATCTTTTTGTAGTAACATCGCTGGTAGCTAGTTCCCTGTATTCCATTTTTCTTCTCTTTTTTTTTTCTCTTGTGTACTGCGGCAGAGCATCTTTTTTTATTTATTTATATTTAACGGTACATACGTGGTTGCAAAACTCAGCAACCTACTCCTGTCCTTGATCAGCCCGTAGAAAGGCTTAAAATACCTCATCACCGCGTGTCACGAAATATACCTTACCTGGTTGATCGAATGTATTTTTCTACGCACCTCTCTGTCTTTCTCAATTCCACACACCTCTCGTCGCACCCCCAGCCCACCTTTTCCGAATGGACAATACCACCTCGGAACACGCACCCACCTGGATCGACCCTCCCCTAGCCCTTGCAACTTCGATCCCACCTTACTTTGTCTCGCCCCCATTCCCACCTTGGATTATACAGGATTTCTGGATACCCAAATCTTGGGTTGCCTCGATCGAACGTGCCGTTTGATATATAACCATAGGTTGCCATCCGGACCCTCCAGTCTAGTTCCATCTTGTGTCTCGTACAACTTTGAGCAAAGAAAAGAGAATACTATCTCAATCCTCGTTGCCGACCCTAGCTTTTACGCTAGCTACATCTTCCCGAAGCTCCCCGAGCTCCAGAGCAACTATTTTTTCTCACGCCATCAAGAATCATCATCATTGGCAACCACGTTTTTCACGCTTGGGCCCCGGCAGTGAAGCTCTCCATCATCAGCATCTGATATCTACACTACTCAACCCACTTGCTTCTCCCAAATCTTCCGAAAGGAGGAGGCAAACAAAAAAAAAAGAGAGCGAAAGATAAAAAAGAATGTGCGACTTCACCAAAAACTACTACATATATACCTCGTGCCTCGACCCTGGCGCACATTTTTTCAGGACCTCGGTAGACGGCAGCCACAAGCACGCATGTCCCAAGGGACCTCACGAGAGATACATTATGCTCCCTGGCCATTGCCCTCTGTGCAATTAAGTGGTCTAGCAATCCTCCCAAGCATAATGCAGTGTCACGGGGGTTCCCTGCTTCGTTATGGGAGGTGGCAAAGCAACAAACAAAAGCCAGCTTAACAAGGCATCGGAGGTGGATTTGGCACACGACAGTATCGAGGAGGGAGCCAGGTAGGTCTACCTTTTGATTTTTCTTGTTAGTGCGTCCATGATCAAGTTCCCATGTTTAGAAACACCACCGTCTCTGGAGACTGATTGTTTGTTTGCAACACGAAAACTGACATTGATGAACCGAAAACAGCACCTACTAATACACCTCGTCCAAGAACGAAAGAAGAAGAGTTACGCAAAGGCTACCAGGAGATGACGAATTCTCCCCGAAACGACACGAATTAAAACACAACTTGGGCAACAGTTTGCTTCTCTCGCCAAAATCTCTTAATAGTTTGTCAGACTGGAGACATCCCTCCTCATACTTCTCGCAGCTTTGTTGTCTTCTTTTTCTCCGCCTAATAACTTCCTCAGGAGCTACACACTGCCTAATATTCCAACAAAAAAAAGGTTTCATGACTTTACGAAGACATCTTTTACATATCCTTGAACTCTTCTCTCCGTCTCTTTCTCTATCTGGTTTCGAATGGCACGGCGTTCAGGTTGTTCTTTTGGGTGGACCCTTTGAGTTTCGGCGATACCAAAGCTCGCTTTTCTGATTTGTATATATCTCAATAGGGGTTGGTACTCTGTTTTGGTATATTTTTCAACCCACTTTTTGTCAACTTGGAACTCGCTTCCCCAAGGCTGGCCTTGTGCCAGTTCACGAATCAAGAATCACAGACAAACAAAACTCAGATCTGTTACATTTCTTCCAAAAGCCCACTAGCGTCATCGGTGATTCTACCTATGTAGGTACTTGGCAAGCCCCAGCCTATGTAACCCACCGTCCACAAACAACATGTGTGAACTCTTTCCCCCTAAAATCCATAAAAGCCTTGTTTAGGCCCCCAGATCGGGTTGTAGAGGCTTGCTTGGAAAGGGAAATTAGAGCCGACGGCTATTTATCTCCCACCGTCCCCATTTGGCGGGGATGAGAACTCAATCATACTTTTGACAGAAGCAAGCAAGTGGGCATATCAGATCAAAAAAAAAAGAGAAAGTATATTTTGAGTGCAATGGCCGACGAGGCATGTGGGGTGGGGAGAGAGAGGGGGATGCGGTGCGGATAGCTCAGCCCTGGGGGGGAACTCGGCATCGGAGTATGCAAACTCCGAAAAGATCGCTAAGCCCCAGGCATTCTCTTTTTGTACTCGTTGTTTACATATATGCGGAGGTTAATTACAGCAGGGGACTCTATATTACGAGATGTTTTGTCAATGATAAAAAACATATCAAAAGGCACATCACTGTCGGTGAAGAAAGTCTATGGTGCTGCTCATTCGGACCATGTCTCTTTTCCTCCACTTTCCTAATATCGTCTGTACTAACTAACTAGGGAAACAAATGTTATATGAGGCAAGTCTCTGATGGGTTTCCCCAACCCGATCCGCTTGAAGGGAGATCTTATTCATCTTGTTTTGTTCTTTTTCCTTCTTGGGACGGCCCAAAGAGAGAAAAGAATAATCAAAAACACAGCAGGGAAAATACCCCGAGGTGGCTTGGCAGTTTTACGCAAAATGATACTTGTTGGTCAGCTGCCTTGCCACTCCGGGACACCAAGGGGGGCGCCGAAAGGTAACTTACAGGGCTCACTCAATCAATAACCTATGGCTCCCGAGCCGTCAAAGCGTACCGGATTTCGGAGCAACGCCTTATCTGTCAAAAAAAAAAAAGACAAACCTTTCTCCCCCCACGTCGGGTTGACATTGACGTCTTGGCAAGGCGCAAATATGCTTCAGCGCTAGCCGTCCCGACTGTATTAATGTACAGTGACTTATGCGATATTGAGATAATTTTAGCCCTGGACGATCAAAAGAAATAAAATAAAAAATAGCCAAAACTCTCTGGTGTTCTGTTGTTGTCTGGCAAATACTACTATAGTAATTGTGAGCGGGGTCATCACAAATTGACAACACAATTGGAGCATTGACCAAAATTCTACAGGCCAAAGTTCTTGTCGCTGGCGAAGCTAATCCTTTTTGCGCATACAACCACAAAGTCAAATACGTCGCCACCTGCACGACGACGGCATCTAGACCTGACGCTTGTCTGGACACAAAGAATAATCTCAGACGATCCAAATAAAAAAGAAAACATGGACAAAAAGGAATTGAATAGTCCCAATCGAGACATCCTAATCAAGGCTCTAGCCGCGGATTGAACGCGGGACCTCTCGCAATCGTGCTCAGGAGTTAGAACCCTAAGCGAGAATCATACCACTAGACCACCAGAGCTTGTTGAGGACTTGTTGACTCCGCTCGCAAGGGCTCCCAAGTCTACCGAGTGGAACTGCCGGCTGGAGAAAGAGAAAAATAAAATGCAATCGATCAGAAAGTTTTGGTCGGGTATGCGGCCTGGCAATCCCTTGATGGTTCAAGACGCCATGGCATCGGATAGAAATTCTCAGCACCGATGCGGCCGAGTTGCAACATCGTATCTGACCTTGCCCATAGTATCCCCGTTATAAAAATGACCGAAATGCGTACCGGCGGCGAGGTCAAGTGGTGGAGCACAAGCGGCAAGGCTCGTATTGACGTGGCAGCCATCGGAGCTGGATGAAGGGCGAGAGCCACTTGGGCGGAACCTGAAAACGAGAGCCCCCTCGTCGCCTCAAGGTCCGGATCAAAGGAACATATCAAAACACCGGCAACAGATTCGGGTTTGAACATGGTGCAGCACGAGGGGCGAAGTGCAGCGGCGAGGATGCCTGTCGCCTTACCACTCCGAGCCCACCCATGGTTGTGTGTTTGCAAGTCTGGTTGCAGGCCCCTGATATAGGTAGGGGGAGGTGAGCACTAACCGCACACAGATCAGACATGGAGGGCTGTGGAGATAAAGTGGTCTATATCAGATCCAGAAATCAGTAAATCATTATTTTCAACCATCCTCATATTGCTGCTGTATCCCTACAAGTTCCTTCAAGGAGCCCTGGCGAGCGAAGGGTTGCCTGCAGCCAGCACAAATGCGTCAGCAATGACTATGAGTAGGTGTATAGCATGCCGCGCCAGAAGATCCACCTCGCGCATGAATGGGTATAGTATGCGCCAGTATTAGCGGCACGCAGGCTCGCCAAGACCTGCTTGAATTGGACAGTCGAGCCGTCCAAATTGGGTGTAACATGATTATCATCTGTGTATGGGCGGGTTAGGGAACGCAACTTAGTGCCAGAAGACGTCAACATCCATCTATACTTGCTTAACTATGCTCTGTAAAAATGGCTTGGGCATTTCCATCACAATTCATACCAGAGCTGTATCTTGAATGTGTTAACTCGCGTGTCTGCCATATGTTTTCTGAGCGGGTCGTGCAATAGCCATAACTTGAAAGCACTTAACATCGCAACGAAGGTACCCATGGCTTATCAGGTATGAATGACTGGTAACGGAACTTGAAGAGTTTTGCAGCAGTCTATTTTGTAGGAAATGCCGATGGTTATATTTAATGACAACCAAGAATATAGGTACTGGCCTCGTCTCAAATGGCTATGGTTGTGTCTAGACCCAAATGGTTGGTGAGGCAGCTGACAGAGGCACCCTCACAAGGAACCTGTAGCCACTCGGCAGGGTCTGCTTGATAGCAACGGCTATGGGAAAGGGTAGAAATAAATGCGATGCAACGTAACAAAAAGCAAAAAATAAAAAAAGGCAGACTGAGTGTATAAGTCGCACCTTTTGCTTCCTCCTCATCCCTGTCGTGAATGAACAAAACTGATGTCTCTCTTAGTGCAGCACTAGGCTGGCCAAGCGTCAAGGGGTGTCTACCATCGATGTGGCCCAGTCCGTACCCGACGGCGGTGTGGCGTGCCCCATACCAGGAAGCTTTGACTAAGGTAGGTAGGTAATCAGGACTTCGGGAAGTCCGTAAATACCGTAAATACCCTGGAGATAGCAGTGCTACTGTCCTCTGTACATACTTTGCTGAGCTGTGTGCTCAATATAGAGCACGTAGTTAGGTATTGCATGTAGTATGCAGCTACCAAGTGTTGACTGCATAGGGTTCAAAGATGTCTCATGTTTGAAAGTAGCGCAACTGATGTTGGGATATAACAAAGCGTTGATGTGAATGATTACTAAACTCCCGATCGCAATCAATACTGCATGAGCATATATCGATCGCGAATTGTGGATGGTTGTGCCAATTTGCCTTCAGCTGTTCATGAGATAGAAAAAAAAATACGTATTGACCGGTGGCTTAAGGTAACCAATGTAGCTCTTTTGTATCACCTGCCAAAACGACCCTGGGTGTGAGGTACTTTTGTCTGCGGGCGCTACCGAGCGGGTGGTAAATCCATGTTTGAGATTCCATATCCCTAGGTAGGTAAGGTAGGTATGCGAGTAGCGTGGGGGGTAATTGGCGATTCGCGTACGGGGAGGCACGCAAACGGAAGGGTCCAGACTTTTTGAGGGCCGCACATTGGCCGAGATGATATGCAAGATCTGCCGTGTTCTGCTGTTGTATATGCGACGGATGGCATCGGTTGCATGAACTGCACTTCCCATTGTGTATTTTGTAATCATGCTTGGCAAATTCTAAGTTTTGATATCTTGACGCGGTTGACTTTTTGGAAGCATCGGGGTTACTTACCAAGGTTGATTAGCGTGTGCATTTGCTTGCCATCGTCGGGTTGGACGGACAAAAATGATGTCTCTGCTTTGTTTGGGGAATAACCGTAGCTTACCCGGGGTACCTGCCTTGCCTACCTAAGGCAGGTAAAGGGAACCAATGCAACTAACAACCCGTTGCAGACGTTGATCTCACCATTTATAGCTAGCAAAAGCATGAGAGAAGGTCGAGGAACAATAACAAAGACGGAAGACTAAAGCCAATCACCAGCAATTGCGATTTGATCTGCGAATGCACAGCCGCTCCAAGGGTCCCACTCTTTCAAAGTATGGAAGCCATGAAGGTTTCAATCGAACCAATCAAACACTTGCAGCGCATCAACAACCAGCAAGCTAACCTCGAGATGCCAGCCTATCTCATGTGCTTGCCAAATGACACCTCAGCCAATCAATCAATCTCTTTCATCGGGCATGCCTGCCCGATCCGTCACACATTGGCAACCTGCCTTAGGTACCCAGGGGTTCCTGCCTCCTACGTGCGTTTTCTCAGCTCCCCTCAGGGGTGTTCTGCCTAAACCAGATTATCGGGACCGCGTATGAACCTCGTTCTTGCAGTTCCTTCAGCTCTGGTAGCAAGAGCCTTGTTCTTCAACGCCTTCGCAGTATGCGGCACCAAGCTACGGTTGATCCAGATCCGATACAGAGACTTAGGAAGAGCTGCGGTAGTTCCCTCCAAGGAAAATGCGGCCACATCAACCACTTGACCCTGTCGACAGATCTAGACTTTGGTCCTTTTGCTCCCACGTTGCGATCGACATGATTGTTATTGCCAACAGCCCCACGTTTTCGGATTCCAAATCTCTGGCCTCTGTTACCTATCTAGACCCTTCTTGTCTCAGCCTTGCCGTTCTATTCGAATTGTGGCGCCTTGTCTCTACCGGGAAACATACATTACCTTCCGCTTGTGCGGAATCAACGTCAAACTCTATGTCAAGGGCCAAGCTCACCGGCCTGCACTAAGAAAGTAGCCCGGCGAAGGCCGAAGTCAGGGGCCTAGGTGATTGCATCATGGCTTTCACTCGCCCGGTTTCCGAAGCAATATGTACGCCGGAGGGGTAGCAACCTCAAGATGAAGAAAGATATCTGATCGACTTGATCTCTGTTTTTATTGGAAGCATGAGCAACAAGAATATGGTGATAATCAAGGTACCTATCACGATTCACAATGGACACCCTTGACCATGCCATTGCTCGCCGACACATACCTTATGGCATGACCGCGCCTCAAAATGATGAAGAGCAACGGATACTGAGCACCGCAATCGCAATTGCTACATCATTATCCATCTTGGGTGCTGGGGGCATCATTCTCAGCTTCGCGGTACGTTGCTTTCACGATGTCTCCATCACCTTTTCGGAGATTTATACCAATTCTTTTGTACTCATGAGGACGTTTCACAAAAAATAGACCTTTCGAGACCTAAGGCTGTTTAGACACCGTTTGATCCTGTAAGTTTTCAAACCGATCCACCTCGAAACTTTATGGAAACCTAACATTCCGCAGAGGCCTAGCCATCAGTGACTTCCTGCGAGCCGTTGTAATACTCGTGCCCGCAGCGTTGGATTTGGCAAACCAGCCATTGACAGCAGTTTCGAACTACAGTGCTTGCGTCTGTGATGGCTTCATGGTTCAACTTTTTGTCACCCAGTCAGACTATTGGATATTGATGATCGCAATATATACATTCATCATTGTGACGGGGCAAAACCAGACAGCGGCTTGGATAGACAATCACCAAATTATTGTCCTTGCCATTCCCTGGGCTATATCCGTTACATCTGCTAGCGTCAGCCTCACAATATCAAGTTATAATGATATTGGCTCATGTAAGTGACCAACTCATCCAGGCTTCTCAAGGCATACCAAAGGAGACTTGCGCACGCAAAATTTAAAGTTTCTGACTTTGTGCATTTAAGGGTGCTGGATTCACGAGGAGAATATCAGGCTCTGGTACAATTTCGTACCTAGGTGGACCATCATTATTGCTATGCTGGTAATGTATGCGCGTATATCAGTCGTTCTAAGAAAGGCGCAGCGGGGCTTCGGAACAGCGGCCTCGAGGAGGACTACTGCCGGTCGTCCAAACTCAGGAGAGCCAAAACAAGATAGCCTCGATTCCTTTGAGCCCCTGAGTCTCGCAGAAGAAGGTGGTCGATGCTCTGTCACAGAGAACAGTAACAGACTTAGAAAGGTATTTCAGGCCAAAGGGCTCAGTACATGACATGACAAAAGCTAATCACCAACTCAACTCGAATTAGCTTGCCCGCCACATGGCCCTATACCCAATCATTTACATCATTCTATGGATTTTGCCGACGATAGTCGTTTTATATCATGTCTCGACGAACACCCCAGCCCCTTTTCCTCTCCAGACAGTGGACAAGGTATGTCTGGAAAGCTCTCAACCAGAAAGCCGCTTTCACTTCTCATATATTAGTCACTAACATGCGATCCAGTCCTTTATTGTTATTCAGGGTTTTGTCAACGCCATCACATATGGTGTCAGCGAGTCATCCGTTGCCTGTTGGCGCACATTGCTTTTCTCCCAAGATGTAGAGGAGATCGCGAAGCAGGATGAATCGCATTTCTCTGGCTCACCCGGAGGGATGACAGCAGAACAACGGAATTCCCATACTTCGATTTCGCCAAGTCTCAGCATGGCTTTGTCACCAGAGAGACTTTCCGGCTCAATCTACGAGGAACTCGAGAATGATGCGGACAATCACCACGGCGGTGTTTATGAAGATGAGACTCGTTCTCTTGGACTTGATGATTTGGGAAATACATTGGACCACCCGGCGGAGGATACATCAACACCACGGACGATCAACACACATGTTCAACCAAGAGTTGATTGATTTACTATAAGAAGGCTGAATTTACCTACTACAGAAGCGAGGACCGCGGATCACGTCCCCTATACGGTTCAAGTTCTCGCCACAAAGCTTTTGGTTCCAGCGGAAACATCCGGCTTCTCTCTGGCATCGAATGATCTCGTTACCCAGCGGACAAACACATCAGGACCACGTTCGTGAGTGCCGGTGCGGTTAAGCTCTAACGTCCTCTTGATACGGTTGGCCATGGCTGAATTTGCTGTCAAGGTGGTGATCCCTTGCGACCAGCCAAACAAGAAGATTGATCGGTTAGGCTCTTCCAGTCTATCAGCAACAGCTTGAGAGACCCTAGGCAGGTTGCGTAAGTCGATGAGCATACTGATATCCTGCACAAAGTTGTCTTCCTCGATATGGACTGGCAAGCAAACATTCTCGGGGACACTGTGAACAGACATATTACCCAGTCTCCTCCGTGTCTCTTCGGGTCCTCGGTTGTCGGCGGCGGTCATGTCCTCCTCTGTCAAAGGTACCAAAAGCCGGAGTCGCTCCAGTTCTGTGGGGGTTGCAAGCGTCTTCGCAATCGTCCAGACCCTCTCAGCGGCGCTGCGGGTGCAGATGAGCCTGTGCCCAGCCAGTGTTGGGTATAGAGTCTTACAGAGACTGCGGCCGCAAGCCTCTCGGATAGCAGCTGGGGTTTTGGCGTCGCCGACGGACAAGCTGAGGGAGCTACTGGCGAACGGTTTCGATGATCGCTCATGGGAGAGGTCTGAGGTCAGGGCTATAAGCCATGAAATGTCGAGATTGACCGTCGAGGTGATATCTCGGAGCTCATCAAACACGAGAGTTGAAAGGACGCGGAAAAGGGGAGGCGGATTGTGCGCGCCCCGGAGAAAAGCGCTGTTGCCACAATCAACGACAACAGTGACATTGTCGTCCCCGAGCAGGCGGATTCGCTCTATGGCGCGGTCAATCTGCTCAATCTTGCCCTCTTCCAGCTTGGGAAGCAGGATGTGCACACGCGGGTGGCG
Organism: Pyricularia grisea; assembly: GCF_004355905.1. NCBI lineage: Eukaryota > Fungi > Ascomycota > Sordariomycetes > Magnaporthales > Pyriculariaceae > Pyricularia > Pyricularia grisea. Next base: position 3,479,997 of record NW_022156719.1, read on the forward strand.
GTACTTGAACCTCTGGTTCCTTGCGGCCAGGACAACCGCATTTGCTTTGCGGAAAGTCTTGAAGGAATCGCAATCATGTCCACAATGACATGAGAGAGGTTTGGAATCAGAATACTCGTCGCTAGATCCAGCCGCCGAATCGCCGTCAAAATCCCAGGCGCCCGAGTCGGCTAGCTCTGAAAGAAGTCTTTGCTCGGAAATCGCGAGTAACCGGATCCAGGTTGCACCTCCGTCCACGACGGCGTCGACTTGTACGTGCTGGTGATCAGCGATTCTACTTGTGAATCCAGTTGTCAGATGGATTTCGATAGTAATTAGGGGCTCCAAGGTAGCCAGGAGCCAACTCACGCGCGTGTCTCTGCGGGCCGTTCGAGCACAAAGTTCCAGTCGGGGCGGTAGTTCTGTTTCAGGGCAACTAAACCGCGACATCGCTTCACTATGTTCCAAAGCCTCGAGTCGAAGTCGAGATTGTTGCGCGCGACCTGGCGAAATCTCTTGCCAAAGATGCCAGGAGCTAGGGCTTTCTCATTTGCGTCCAGCAGACGGTCCAGACCGATGACTGGCTCTTTGTTCAGGGACACTATATGCTCTTTGAGTTGTCGTAGCTCTGCGACAAATGCATTCAGCCTAGCTTGAAGATTGTCGACGACCATGTGTGTCGTCTTGGCATCGTAGGGATGTGCCATGGTTATATCTGATGAAAAAAGCTGGTTTTGTAAGATATCGGAAAGATAATGCTAGACTAGGTTAGAGAGACTCATAGACTAGAATACTACCAAATAATACGTGGTAATTTTTAGGAGTTGAAAGGAGACTGAACTCCCATCTTTATATTTAACATATTCTCTTGTTTTCTTTTTGTTTTGAAAATGAACAAATTCGCATGCAGCTGCATGCATACATACATACATCTATGGTTTTCTTTTCTCTCCTTTTATACATTTGGTTGCTCAGCGACTGTGTCCTGAGAAAATGCTTATGAACACGGTCAAGCAAACTCAAAAGGTTAAAAAAATGAAACCTTCGCACTTGCGTCAAACCACTATCAGAAGTGGAAGATTATGAGATTATTTAATATTTAGTAACGCGGTAGTTGAAAAAGTACCAAGCATTTTGTGCATCATTCTTCCCCGCCCCTCTGTCAGAAACTAAGCCTGATTCAGTATCTAGACCTAGCATAGTGTGGGTTCTCGGTGGGCAAAATTCCGACTTGCATTGACTACTATGTCCAATTAGGGTAAGGTAACTTTTGCTGCAAGATACTGCAGTGCGATCCTTCGATGGCTCGAAAGCAACCCAAGCTCTCTTGGGCTTGTCTGTTCCCACCCAACTACTCTGTCGTCCGTAGAACGCGAGTAAGGCGAAGCGCGAATACAAAAAGCCGATATGTCCGTTTCTCGAAACCCATGGGTTCCACGCAGTGCTTTCTAGGCAATTCGATCACGTATCAATTGGCATCTATGGCAAATCCCTAGGCTTTCAGAAAAAAAAAAAAAAAAAAAAAAAAAAAAATAAATAAATAAATAAATAAATAAATCAATTACTAAGCGGTATGCTCGGCTTTTTAAACCCGACCGGCCGGCTTATGGGGTTTACAACACTGAAATCTCCGGCTACACAGGAAGGGGCGATCTGGTCCGTCATTGCGGTTTTTTCTGTATCGAGATATGGAGGAGTAGAATGGCTTTTTATCTCTGTAACCCGCAATGATGTAAGAATGTGGGCTGCTTATAAAGATGGGTTCAATATCTTCTCGCTTGAGGTTGAACTTTCGTTTGTTTCAACATCGCAATCACTGATCAGTATACACACCTCCATCAACCACAAAATTAGACTCAAAACAAACATAAAATATTTTTGTTTTTATTCAACTTCCTACCACCCAACCGAAAACCTTCCGTCATCATGACCACTGTCAGTGAGTGCTGCGTCACCGGCTTCGCCTGGGAGGGCAAGCCGATGGGCAAGGTAGAGACGTTGGGCAAGAACTCGACGTACGTGACTGGCACAAACCCAGACGTTGGCCTGCTCATGATCCACGACATTTTCGGGTGGGAGTTCACCAACGCGCAGCTGTTGGCCGACCACGTGGCGCGCGAGGTGGGCGCTACCGTCTACCTGCCCGACTTCTTCCATGGCACGGGGCCGCCTACCGACAAGCTCCTGGCGGGCAAGTTTGAGGACCTCGATATTCCCAAGTTCCTGTCCGAAAACGGACGCGACAAGCGCGAGCCCGAGATCTTTGAGTGCGCGCGCGCCATTCGCGCCGAAAAGGGCCACTCGCGCGTCGGCGCCTTTGGCTACTGCTACGGCGGCTGGGCGGCGTTCCGCCTCGCGGCCAAGGAGCACGCCGGCGCGCCGCTCGTCGACTGCATCTCCATGGGCCACCCGAGCATGGTGACGGAGAAGGACGTTGATGAGTGTGCGGTCCCCGTGCAGGTCCTGGCGCCCGAGCACGACCACGTCTACACGGCCGAGCTCAAGGCCTACACCGTGAAGAAGCTCATGGAGAACAACATCGCCTTCCACTACCAGCACTTCCCCAAAGTAGAGCACGGCTGCTTCATCAGGGGTGACGCCAAAAAGGAGAACGAGAGGGAGGCCCAGCAGGCTGGCAAGGATGCCGTCGTCTACTGGTTCAAGCAGCACCTGGGTAAGCCCAAGTCGGCTTAAGTGTGGAAGGAAAATGGGCACGGATTTTGGTGTGTGTGTGTGTGTGTGTGTGTGTGTGCGTGCGAGGCGGGTGTGATGTACGACGTGATATGATAATTGCGGTCCTTTGGTCTGGTTTTTTGTACTACACTATCCGGTCTGCGAGTAGGCTTCTATGACCTACCTATTCTTCAGATTTGGTCCGGCTCAATGAATAAAAGAAATATGAACCCACTGCTTTGTACAGCAAAATCTTTGAAGTGTGACTGACTTGTTCATATTGTACTATTGACGCCCCGAGAGGCGGGGCAGTAGAAACGCCAACATGACAGCAAATTTCAGATACCGCTCACATTTTCCTCAGTCTCTGGCCACTTTGAGAATTTGTTCCAGTGCAACCCGGACCATACAAATTCTTTCTTTACAGCTGGACAGACACATAGAAACAAATTCTTTTTCACTCCGTCAGCTCTTGTTCAACTTGCCTTTGATCGCACAAACATCAACACCCCATTCATTATCAGAGAGCATCTGCCTCCTCGCCCCATCTTTTGCACAACCTCGCAAGGAATAAGCATTCTTTTCCACACAGAAATATCGAATCATTACAGGAAAGACCTCCACAGGAAACAAGCTTCATTACGCAAAATCAGTTATTTCATGGCCAGCTGGACCCCGATCAACAGTCCCAAGCCTGCCAACAACATGTCCTCGACTCTTAAGTCGGCCAAGAAGGCACAGTCCGTCGCTGGGGGCTCTCCTGCCGCCGGCGGCGGCGAGAAGCTCACCGAACGGGAGCTTTTGATTCTGAGCAAGGCCTGGGGTTGCATGAAGACTCAGCCTGAGGTGAGTGGTGATTTTTTTTCCCTTTCTGTCGAGATGGCATCGCGCATTCAGGCCTCAGATATCTTTCAGTATCTATTTCCATCACACGTTGAACAGTCTTCCATCTCAACCGCACCCGTTTTGTTGGAGCATTTCATCTCCTGAATTACGAGTTCACTTCCAAGCACTTCGGAATTTCTACTCCAAGCGAACAGCTCGTGTCCTGTTTTTTTCCATTTTGCTACAGACGCTCATTCTGAAAAGCCAAAGCATCAACTAACCATGGTATGCACTCTCTCACCTGCCCTCAGATCGACATGCCCAAGCTCGCCCAGGAACTCGGCATGACCAACGTTGGCTCCGCCACCAACGCCTGGGGCCGTATAAAGAAGAAACTCTTCAGCGGCGCCATGGACTCTCCCGGCGGTGCTGGAGGTGGTGGCGGTGGTGGCCGCAAGCGCAGGGCCGTCTCCGCGGCCGCGGCTGACGACGATGATGATGACGACGATAATGACCGCGATGACGAGCCAAGCCCCACCAAGAGGGCCAAGCCTGCCTCCCGGCCTCGAAGGAAGCCCGGCCGAAAGGCCAAGACCCCCGCCGCCACCGCCGCCGACGAGAATGCCGATGACAGCGAAGACGACGACAACGCCAAGAAGGAGGCCAAGACTGAGGATGGGTACATCAAGCCGGAGAAGAAGGACGATGATGACGAGGAGGATGGCGCTGGTGATGATGGCGAGGGAGACATGGCGGGAACTGCTTGATTGTTTCTCCTTGGGAAATGGGAAACTCTCAAAAGAGTCCATTTTTTCTGTCATGTTTTTTTTGACTGCACTATCATGTCCTTTTTGGCCTCGCGGACACTAGTCAATGGCCTGCCTTTGAGGCAAGGTTGGCCTGTTTTCTTTCTATCTTCTACATTGTTCTTTTTCGGTCTACATGGTACCGAGGTGACAGGGTACATGAAGGTTCCTGAGCATCTCAGAAGCTACTTCTGTCCGTCATTTATAGGTGCCATGGGCTCTGCATGCAGTTCGCGGCTGATGGCAAAGACGATATTCGAGGTGGTTGGCTGGTTATTTGGTCACAGTCATTTGTCGTACTGTCAAAGCCCTTAAAAGTTAGCCGTTTAGCTTGCCAAAGCAGGCAGGCATACCAGCTTTAGGGTACACCAGTAATGAGATAACCCTTTCCTACTTCTTTTTGATGGCATGTGGCAGTTTTACATGCTGGCTTGGACCGAGTTTGTATCCCGAAAAGTGAGTTTAGCTGGATCTTCACAAAGGAACTCGATTCGTTCAGCATTTGATAGCAGCAAACGAGCGATATTTTCCCCTACATGGACATTCACACCGACCATATCCACGTCTATGCTGGAGCTTTAATCCATGGACAGTAGCCGCGCTGTGGCAGTGCAAACAATAACTCGGCCCAGATCCTCAGCATTTGCCACCTCTGTGGAGGACGCAGTTTCTCCCGATGAAGAGAAAGCGGCGAGGAGAAGGGTAAGGTTGTGGAGTAGACTGAGTTTGATGATGGAAGACTGTGGCTGGTGCTGGCCTAGATGGGAGGAGACGTTTGGTATCCAGTTGGCTGAGCACGCAACTGACCATGAAAAATACTGTAGCTGGCTTGATGGGAGCAGACGGGCGATATGTGGAACCAATCGAGTTGGCACACAATCGTTTCTTTTTCTCCAGTCTTGTTTGACTTTTCCAAATGAAGCTTATTTTGGTCGATGCTCGGGACTTGGGGTGAACCTAACCCAGGGCCCACGTTCGAAGAATGAAATCAACAGAGTTGTTTGGGATTGAATGATGATGCATGCTGGCTCCGCGTTGAGTATATCGGAAACCTAAAACAGAAGAAATTTGGTGTACAAGAGAATCAAGGGCTGGGTATTGCTCCTCAGGACTCATGCACCAGCATCATATGGCCTACCTTTAGAAACCAAATCACGAACCAGACTAAGCCCCTTACCCCTTGTAGTATATCAACTGACTATTTGCTTTGAAGATAGTACGTCTGCCCACTGAGAAGATGTTCACTTTTTTTTTTTTTTTTTTTTTTTTTTTTTCAATATCTCGTTGCGACTGGCATGATGGTGGAAACATCAACCAACCAGCCGCACTCGGCAAGTGCCACATTGAGAATCTCCAGCAGACGCCAATGTTGCGGCCAGTCTGCTATAATGGCTTCCATTGCATGCCGTAGTACGGACAAACACTGATTCCGCCGGCTTGCGTCCAAGTTGCGTGCAGGTTGACCCGAGTCTTTCTTGCATGTCTCTATTTGACGGTACGGTCCTCTCGCTGCTGGACGATTGATCGAAGTCGTCTACATTGATGTCAACCGATGGAAAAGAGACTGACGAGGTGATCACAGTGCCACCGATGGTTCCGAATGTCTGGCACAGCCTGAATTGGGACCGAGTTCACCGGTCTTTACCCATCGACAGATCGGCCGGCTCCAATGCTGGATTGATCACAGCACAGCAGTTGGGGCGAATTTGCAGTGTCTAGCCGGGGTAGGGGACCAAAAAGAGGTCATAGCAGATTAACTGGTGCGGACGTCACTGAGCAGCAACTTTCTTTGTTCGAGTCAAGCTGGCGGTCGGCTCATGTGGAAACAGCGGCTTGCACGGGCATAAATGAGGCTCAAGTGTGTGGAAACGAGCTGCAATATTTCGCTTCAAGGTACGAATGCGACTCTATTGGCTTGATTTGCTGTGGCGCGTTCTTGGCACGGCAGTTGTCACCGTGGATGCACCGACCTGTAAGGTAAGAGGTGCAGGTAGGAAGGGAAACAACGATTTCTTTCAAATCCCATTCAATTTTTCCCAACCTCACAATTTCCCATAAATGACATGACCCACCACCCAACCAATCCACTGGCTTACGGAACTCGGAGGCTGGAGATGGCGGATGGAGTCAAATTGGTTCAACAATATAAGTCCACTAATTGGGACGAGGTTTCCAACAAGCTCTGGTGGTCTAGTGGTATGATTCTCGCTTAGGGTTCTAACTCCTGAGCACAGTTGCGAGAGGTCCCGCGTTCAATCCGCGGCCAGAGCCTGCAAGCGAATGACTTTATTCGTTCTCTTTTGATTTTTCTTTTTACGAAACAATTTTTTCTTATGTTGTGTTCATCTGGATTCTGACTGTCTTTTTCGATATTTGGTTTATTAGGATCGTATTTCAATCCCTCATTCTTATATTTAAAAACAAGCCAAAACCATAGCTTTTTGATTACAGTAGTCCCGAAAATATGCCTTTTGTGGATAGTGGCTCTATGTGGCAACTGGTACCACCTAGGCAGACAGGTAGTGGACTCCAAATGCATGTAGCATACCGGCAGTTTTCCCTCAGTTAAGCCCCCATGTGGCCTTTGAACAAGAACAACTCCATCTTGCAGGCAATTTGCCGTGAAAGTAACGATACCGGCCGCCCATTTATCCTCTTTGTTCCCAGCTCGTCCTTGTTAAAATATGGGCTATTCAGAACATGATAGGGGAGCAGAGAACCAGAAGATGAAAAAATACCATTTCCATGTGGTTATTGAGGAGAAATTATAAGTATACATGGTGAATAACCAAAGTTGGAGACTCTCTAATGTGACACTAATGCAGCTTCCCTCAACATTGCTCTTTAGTCGGGCAGAAGAACTTATAAAATGTCAAACATTATCTTTTCTCATCTTAAACATAACGAAAACTGCCAACTTGGATACGTAGCTACTCCCAGAAAATCAGTGAATAATCTTGCGCACAGCCCACGCCTGCGCAGAATACGCGTTCCTCGTCAGGGCCCTCTCGTCGAACCCATAGACAGCCCTAGTGCCCCTGACGAGCTCCCCATCCAGCGTTAGGGGACCGCACTCGTCCACTGAATCTAGCGGCACAAACTCAAAACCCATCGCCTTGACAACCCCCACCACCTCCTCCAGCGACAGCTGCACCCACGGACCGGTCCCGTACAGCAGCGGGCCAAAGTTGATCCAGTAGGCGCCCGGCTTGAGCACGGCGTAGATGGTGTCGATGTAGCTCATCAGGTTCCTGGCCGTGTCGATGAAGAAGTGCGTCACGACGGCGTCGTACACGGCCATGTCCTTCTTGTCCGGCTTGGAGAAGACGGTGGTGAAGTCGCCCTCGACGAGCAGGACGGTGCTCGTGTTTAGATGCACGTCTGGAGACGATACGCCGCGGAACTGGTTGTCCGTGGTGGCGTGGTGGGACCAGTTGTCGATGAAGGGGTGCGTTGCGAAGGAGTGGGGGTTGTGGTGGGCTTCTAGGAGCCGGTAGGCTACATTCATGTACATGGACCATTCGTTGTTGGTGACCTCAAAGTCTGGTAAAGGGAGGAGGTTCGAATTAGGTTAGCACTGTGCGACCTCTTTGTAAACGAGAAAAGTCAGCTGCGGTATCACCTACTTCCAAGTGCAGCTACATCATGCCCAAGTCTCCCAAGCCCGGCGCCAGGAAACAGCAATTTCACTGGGGCGGTTTCTCGGTTCGGGAAAAAGGACTCGAGAGTAGACTTGATGCAGGGAAACGCATCATCTCGCTCCGACTGTCCCTCGGAAGACCAGTCCCGGACGTAGTGCTTCAACGCCTGCGACACGCTGATGCGATCCGGTGTCCTCCCCGCCTTCTTCAGGGCAGCAATGTGATCCCGCAGCTCCCTGGGCTTGAGCTGGTAAAACTCGAGCGCCGTCTCGACGATGCGCTTGCACAGCTGAGCGTTTGCATCAACCAGCTCCTCGGCCGTGTCAAACTTGGCACTGTAACCCGCGGCGCTCTCCAATATGTTCTTTTGCTTCTGTGGAACTTTGCGGTACAGGTCCCTCCACCTCTTAAACTCGGCCTTGGTTAGCTCTCCGTACCGGCTGTAGGCGGCCAGTGCGTCGAGGAGGCGGGCGCGGGGGTGGTTTGTGTCCCAGCTGCCGTGGGATTTGTCCATACGCAGGAGCAGCTGCTCCTTTTCCGCTCGGTGGCGATGGCTTGTCAGGTGGGTGTCCTGTTGTAACCATTCATCGGTTTCTGGGAGTAAATCTCCAATGGGTATCGACGCGAGATTCTCGTTTTCAAGCCCATTGTGGGAAGATGAGAGGGCTGTTGTGTGTATCCAGAAGTTCGAGATTAGCATCAATATGGATGTATTCTGGAGCCTCATTTCGAAGACTTTGTATTCTGCTACGAAACCTTGATTTTATGCATAAGTCAGGTATCTCCATGATTCTTTGCTTAGATCAATCCTTTTGACGACAAAAAAGCGCAAATCTCTGTTGATGAGAACCTTGATGGCCGCCAAGGTCCCGCCATTGACAAACCCCTCTCAATCTGCCTTGCACTAGGCTTCTTTCCTACAAGTTCTACTCTGGAATTCAGGCTGACGAACAACACCATCAAAATATCTTCAAGGTTGTTTGAATATCTAAACAAGCCAGGCCTATAATTTCTAGCTTAGATCCCTCGTTGGTCCATGTTCTACGAACGGGGAAAATTATGGTTCGCTGCAGGTTATTGGAATTCATCAACTGATCAACATTAAATTGACTGCCAACAAACTCGATCATCACTGCTCAGCCGAGACCATCTAAAAGCACATTGTCAACCACTCGTCTCAAGGATTGGCACGACAAAGTTGACTTTTATATTAGTTGCCCAGACCCGCCAGACTGGGCAACTCGGCAGATAGACGCACACGGAGTACGGCACAAGCTTTATCTTCGGCTGCATTGCCGCCTGCAGTCGTGGCGCTATGTAACCGACATAGATTGCTGATACTTGACGGACGGGAATCATACCCGACCACAACCATACTACTAAGCTCATAAACTCGCGAGGTTTATGTACCGCCAAGACGGTCACAAACGGCACTTGACAGGGCACTTGCATACTCTAATTAGCCAGAATGTAGAGATTGGAGTCGCGCATAGACTGCTCGGGAAGCATAATCTTTGTTGTTCTTGTTTGATTGGTTATATTTATCCGAACACCACTTCTTGTCATATTTAAATAGATGGCTCTATATATAATGCACCTCCATGTTGACCAGAGAACAGGACATTCTCTCGGCAGAGACGGCGATCTCGGTATCAGGGTGGATAATCAGGTTCTTGAATGGCAGAGTGAACGGCAGTTACAGTAGCTGCTTTGATGAGAGTAGGACTTCCTATCTATTTGACTAATAACTAATAGAATACATGTGGTGATCTGGTGTTCTCCGCTTGAAATTAGATAGGACTCCAAGGACCCTTTTCTTTAGAGACAGCTCCATCGACTTACAAGAGAGCGCCCAAACCCAGCCCGTCAACCAACAAAATCCTCCCAGGACATTCTCACCAAACCCCCACTCCCCCTTTTGTGCAAAGAAAAAAACAATGGCAAAGTGGCTATCCATCCTCGCCGCCCTCGCGGCCTCAACCCACGCGGCCCTACGCTTCGGGTGCTCTACGCTGACGATCCAGCGGCTCGACCCGCTCGTGGAGCCCGGGCGAACTCCCTCGTCTCACCTGCACCAGATCGTGGGCGGCGACGCCTTCAACGCCACCATGACGGGCGACATTGGCGAGCAGGGTCGGTGCACGACGTGCACTTTCTCCGAGGACTTTTCAAACTACTGGACCGCCGTCATGTTCTTCCGCCACCAGAACGGGTCGTACAAGCGCGTGCCCATCATGCAGAACACTGCCCTGCCCAACGGTATCAACGGTGGCATGACCGTCTACTACACCCAGCAGGATTTCTACTCCAACGGAAACGTCAAGATGACGGCGTTCAAGCCTGTGAGTGTTTTTTTTTTATATGTCCGCTTGTAACGTGTTGAAAGCAGGATGATAGTTATGGCAAAAACAACTTCGGTATTTGGTGTTCTTGTAAGACTGACCACTGTTATCGTTTAACAAACAAAAAAAGGGCTTCCGTATGGTTGTCGGTAACCCAGGAGCAAAGACCGCGCAGCAGACCGGTCTCAAGTTTGTATGCCTTCAAAACAAGGGCACGCGCTTCCCCGAGCTCACCGAATTTCCCACACGTCCCTGCCAGGGAGGCATCATGACTGTGCACCACTTTCCCGCGTAAGCACATCTTCTATTCAAATCTATATCTGCCTTTTTCTCCACTATTCCCCCTTTTTTTAAACATTTTTTCTTACTAAAATATAACACGCTCCCAGATGCTGGGACGGCAAAAACGTCGACTCACCCGACCACCAATCGCACATGTACTCGACGACCCGCGACGCCTTTGTCAACGCGGGTCCCTGTCCAGCCTCCCACCCGGTCCGGGTCCCACAGCTCGCGTACGAGACGCTCTGGGACACGACGCAGTTCAACAACATGTGGCCGGCCGACGGCAGCAACCCGTTTGTGCTGTCTTACATGGACTCCAAGGGATACGGGACGCACGCCGACTACGTGTTTGGGTGGAAGGGGGACTCGCTGCAGCGCGCCATGGACAACGGCTGCATGTTCAACGCGTGCGAGAACGGGAGGCCGCTCAAGAGCCAGGCCGTCCAGCCGATGAACCAGTGTCAGGTTAAGAACTGGGTCAAGGAGGAGATTGATGGCTGTAAGTGTCTTTTTTTTTCTCCCCCCTCGCTCGCCTTGATTGGGTGATGTGGACGAATCTGTGCAACCCAGCCCATTCTAACAAGATTGTGATTTTTTTATAGGGCTTCCCCAAATGCCTGGACAGAGTGCAAGCATGCCCATGTGAGAGGGGTATGTTGCGGTATTTGACGGATATGCTGGAGCCCTTCTGCCTGAGTCTCTTTTATGGTCGTTGGGATATATGGCAAGCAATTCTGAGATTATAGGCTCATAGTAATCCTCGTTTGCACAAACTTGATCTAGATGTCCTACTTTATATACATAAACAAACTCCAGGTTGCACGCTCCGGCAGACTAAGCCACCATCTCTTCGTACTTTCCTTTTATAACCCAAAAGTACGAACTTATTCGTACATCCTAAGCGTTCAGGGGACTGGTATTTCTTGTCTAATAACATGTCTTTTTTTCCCCGGAAAGAAAAAAAAAAGGTTAGACGCTACGTCTTAGGTATGATACCCACGTTAGCCTCCAAGGGCGGGTATATGTTGAAAAAAACAACAAGAGAAGAATAAAAATACAAAAGTAAAAGAGAAAAAGTAAAAAAAGAAAACGCCCCTTGAAGAAATAACAGATTGTCTCTGCTCAGATGACAATCAAATCAAGCTCAAAATCATAGACAAAATCTAACCACGACACGGGACCAAGCCCAGCTTGGGACTCAGCCCACAACCTTTCAAGCAGGGCTTCTGCCCTGCCCAGGTGCAGGGACTGGGGGCCGGCAGTCGCCCGGTGGCGCTGCAGGAGACCGCGAACGGCGTCCCTGGTCCAGGTAGATCCCGACTCCATGCCCGCGATGACGGCGGGCCACATTGTGCTTCCGAACCGCGGGCTCTCGGGCGAGACGCGCTCCAGGTGGCCGACCACCTCGTTGACGAAGCCGTCGAGCTGCGGACACGACCGGATCCCGAGCGCGCGGCACGCGTAGATGTATATGGCGCCCTTGTAGGCGCTCGCCAGGTGGAAGCGGTCGTCGTTGCTGCTCGCCATGTCTTCGAGGATGGGGGACGGCGCCGGCGAGCAGCTGTTTGCCGGCGTGCACTGTTGCTGCTGCTGTTGCTGCTGCTGCTGCTGATGCTGCTGGTGATGATGCTTGTCGCTTTGGTTCGCCCAGTCCCGTGGTGAGAACTCGGCCAGCCGCTGGAAGAGCGTCGCGATCCACTCGTCGGATGCCGGCGGCGTGGGTGGGCCGGTCGCGGCGCTGGCGGACGCGGGCTTGGTCGGCGCGGCCGCAGAGAGCTTGTTAACCGCCGCGAGCACCTGTAGCAGCTCGCCTGGGCAGCCGACCCATGACCTCCTTTCGGCCCGTCCGCATATTGCTGCTACCGCGGGCGCTGGGAAGAGAAGCGTGAGATCCTCCTTTTGCCGGAGCAGAGTGGTGCCCAAAGTGCTGAGTCTGTTGAAGCAGAGTATAGTTTTTTTTTGTAAGTATTGGCTGTACATTCACCAGTTTCAGATTCAAGAGAGGGAAGCGCTTTGCTTACACGACATATATCTCCTCAAAGTACTCTTGGAATATTGAAAGCGGCCGAGGATGCCAAGGTATTGCTGCATCGCCCATCGAACGATTCGGTACGCCTCGGGCTCGTAACAGCTCCCTCAAGGCAAACAGATGACTTCCGAAGAAAGCCCCGAGCTCCTCATCATGGAAGCCAACCCATATTAGCAGGACCGTGGCGGCCACCATGACGTCTGACTTGTCGCCATCGTCGATGCCCCGGATGAATCCTTCCAAAGCCTCTGATTTGCGGCGTAAAAGCTCTACGTCGCCCGGTGAATTTGATTCGCTAAACAAAAAAAAAAAAGGTTGATTGATTTTGTTAGTCTAGACCATGAGACGGGTTAGTGGCAGGATGTTTGAATAATCTCACCTTGCCTTGGGTCCAAGGTAGCTTGCTAGCAATAAAAACAAGTTACGGATCAGTGGACTGAATGGGACCATGGATACAAAGTATCTACATGGTGTTGTTTCCTCATTGCGTAGGACCGATAGCCATTGAGAATCTTCGTCGTCGCCTGAAGTTGAGGCAGCCGTCTTGTTAGCAAAGAGTAGTAGGCGCCAAGGGATTGTTTCGTTGTTTGACTCACCCATTGAAGAACAAACGCTGAACGCATTCGAAGGTGAATCCGCACTCATCACTTGGTTGTCCAGAATACTCCACATTGATGCGGTGCTCAGATCAGTACTCGAACGATGTAACTATAGTTGGGCCGAGAAGGTGTGTTAAGATTAGCTCGTGGTCAATTCTTGGCAGCAGCCATTCAGCCGATGCCTCAAGCTTCTGTTTTTGTAAGCTGTAGGCAAGCGTGAGAATATCGGCTGGCACTCACCTCCAAGTCGGGATCGACCTTGCCCAAATCACCAAACTCGGTCTTGACGGTCAACGGCACGGTCAAGACGCCACCGTCCGAGACCGAACTTCCCAGCCGCGGGCGTTTACTTGAACCATTCTGTGACTTGCCACGGGTGCTTGGTGCGTAACCGGGACACACCCGCCCGAACCGCACGCACCTGTGACATCGTGGGAGTTGCTTGTCGCACCTGACGTGTCGTCTCCTACACGTCAGGCAGGGCTTTGGGGCGATCTTGTCGGTGGCATCCCCTCCGGATGCCGGCCTGTCCGCGACAGGGAGGCCAGGCTGGACGTTCCATGGTATAAGTTGTGGTTGTGGTGGAGCCAGCGGCATGCCGACTGGGGAAGACATGGTGAGCATGTTCATATTTTTGCCGAGACAACCCTGTGGGCTATTGACCAAAACACCGCATTCGGACTATTAGGAAAGGAGGGGAGTAGAATAATAAGTAATAATAATAATAATAATAATAATCCGGACGGGATCCAGGAAAAAAAAGATCTTTGATAATGTTTAAAAACTGCGGGGGGGTTTGGTTGTTTTGAAGTAGTAGTAGTAGTAGTAGTAGCTAGCTATAATGTGGAAGTGGCCCAGATACAATCAACGCACGCACAGCCGCTGCAAAGTCTGCTCCCGCACATCGTGGCAGTTTATGCTTACCCTTCGGTGACGTGCAGCTGGCTGACCTGCAACGCATCCAAACAGCCAAGGTAATAAAAGAAAGAGACGGGGATGGAATACTGAGGGGATGCGGAGCCAAACACAGGGAACGGACTTGATCTGATGTTTGGCTTGTCAGCCTGCAAGTCTGCTCTTCACCGTTGAGCTGAAGTTAGAGTTTCTTTTCTCAACGGGACAGGTGTGGCATATACGTTGTTGGTCTCGGCTTTAAATCATGCTGGCCAGCCGGATAATTTTCTACTTTCTAGGACCAACGTGATGACAAGGTGCATGGAAACAAGACTGAAAACCAGGATTAAGAGACGGCATTTTTTCTCCCTTTTTTTTTATTCTCTCTATCCTTGATACTTTTTGAACAAAAAAGGACCCCTTCTTATGGGAGGATAGATGGCTAATTATTGCTGAGCCTCGTTCCATTGATGAAAATCGTTTCTGGATCTTGATGCCTCAACGAAGAGACGAGATGATTATAGATAGACTTTGAATACTCTGTCAGGGAATCGTAATCTTGCCCATCCTTGGGCAGGGCGCGTCTCGATCACAGCTGTGTCATGTTTTTCCCATGCGCACCACCTGGGCTTGGGCGGAAAAAAAGAAATTGAACAACAAACAGTCTGGCTAAGCCCGTCGGAAAAGACAATCATCTCTACTTAGTGAAACGAAACCCTTAGCTATTGGTGTCGACATATAAATCAGACCGAAAAGGACAGTCAACAAGGGGGAAATGGCGATGGAATCCTGGAAATGCCGTTATGCCGGGTGCACTTTATCCGACTCAATCGCCCCAAAGTTTTGTGTGCCATCACTCCTGGCCCTGACTGTCAAGTGCCGTGGGGTAGGCGCTGTTTTTGGACAGTAGTTCGTACTACCCGGGAAGACTCCGAATTGTCGGGTAAAGAGAGGTGACGTTCCAGACTGCCGAACAAGATAAAAAGAAAAAAGAAAAAAAAAACTAGACGAGTTATGATGTGACAGGATATCAATTCCAGACCGATGGACGAATCTGAAATGCACCATTGTAGCGCTGATTGAAAAATTGCCGATGAGGACAGATGGATAACGACGGTGCATATTTGATTGCTGCACGACCGTTGAATCGAAATGCACTGTCTACTGTCTGTCACTGTCTGTCTGTCTGTGTGTCTGTCTGTCTGTCCTCCAAAGGCGTGGCTGATTGAGACGACATGCGACATGGTCTGCGGACGGACGTGATCGATTAATCAATCCTGCAACGGTGACCAACTTTGGCCAGCTACTCAACCTGCAGATGCACTACATCACTTGGACCAGAAAAAAATCGGAGCAAATATGTAAAATCGAGTCAGTCATGGCAATGGCAGGAAACTATCCACAGGTGACAAACTTCAAAAAATTACCGAACAAGGCTTGTTGAATGAAAACTTTGGCTTTGCAAGCACACGTGAAGGGTAGTAGCAAAAGATGAGAATCATTGACATGGGTGTCCCAAACAGGTCGAAGTAAAAATAAAGAAAAGCTGAGGGTGGGGCAAAAAAAAAAAAAAAAAAAAAAAAAAAAAAAAAAAAAAAAAAAAAGAGACACAACATGAGCCTTGGGCGATTCGAACCGAAATGCAAAAAAATGTTGAGCTTCTCTTTGATTGAGCGTGTCATCCTTAGTGCAGGGGCCATGCTAATCTTCTCTGTATCGTTTCAAATTGACCAAATGCCCGAAGGCGAAAGATGTTGAAAAATTTGGAATTATATACCCATTGTCATAGTTTGCTACCGTACCATCCTTAATCCTTGGTCAACCTTGTCCCTTCCCAACTTGCCACAATCCACAATCCCAGAATCGATTTCAGCCGCATAACAACAAAATCCATTTTAACGGCTGAATACTTTGCAATCCTTCTTCATTTTTATATCAGCAATAATAAAATCCCCAGTACCTACCTTTCTATTTTCAACCCCGCAAATCCTCATGACCCAAAAAGTTGGCACATACAACCCAGAAACCGGGTCAAATATCTGATGTTTTGACTCGCCGCCGTTGGATTAACTGCACGATGAGACACCTGTGCAGGCCGAGGGGGTTTCAAGCTCAAAGCATCTTCCTTCGGATGGCACCGGGGCCAAATCCTCTCCATCCCATTCCCAAGGCAGAAAGGAGGAAAAAAGCCAGATGGCCTTGAGGAGAGATAATATGGTCCCAATTTTTTTTTTTTTTTCCTTCCAAAAAAATAAATAAAAAAATTGACACAATGTCAAACAAGCTTTTTGATCGTTTTCGACGGCGCTGCAGCTTAAACCACCCACCCATCCATCCATCATCCGCTCCTGGAGGCTTCTAACTACCAAGCTGCCTAAGAGTATCTCTTAATTGGGTTGAATCTATGCTGCTGAGCTCGGACTGGGATAACCTGCATGTACACATGACAACCTGAAATTTTACAGTGTCCAATAATCGCACCTAACCGGAGCTTCCTCCGAAGCATTGAATCGATTTAGTGACGATGGCAGTGCCTCGGCGACGTTTTATCCGATACCTAATCCCCATAGCTGCCATCTTCTTGTTGTACCGAGCATTCTTCGGGCTATCATCAGCCGGCAGTGACGACGGCCCGATCTTGAATCAAGCCCCCTCATCCAAGGCTGGCCCAATTGAGTTTGTCGCCTCTGGCTTCGACTGGGCTACCGGCTTTACGCCATACCATCCCCGCCCGCCCGCCGAGCAGGCCCGCTTGCCTCCCGCCTCGGCGAGGAAGCCCATCCGACGTGTCCAGCACGCGTTCGAGGCCGACCCGCCCCGCCATGACCGTCCCGTCCAGGAGGCGCGCCAAAAGGCCGTCCGCGACGCCTTCAAGAAGAGCTGGGACAGCTACGCGAAACACGCCTGGACCATGGACGAGCTGCGCCCGCTGTCCGGCGGCGGCAAGACCACCTTTGGCGGCTTCGGTGCGACGCTGGTCGACGCCCTCGACACGCTGTGGATCATGGGCCTGAGGCAGGAGTTTGTCGACGCCGCCAGGGAGGCGTGCCGGCTAAACTTCTCCCCCGACGCCATCACCAAGAGGGTCGACAGCCTCTACGTCTTTGAGACCACTATCCGCTTCCTCGGCGGCATGATCTCGGCGCACGACCTCAGCGGCGAGCCGGCCCTGCTCAAAAAGGCGGTCGAGCTTGGCGACTTGCTATTGGTTGCGTTTGATACCCCGACCCGCATCCCTGGGTTTTGGTTGAACTTTAAGGACGCAGCAGATGGGAAACAGTATGCTGGCAGTTCAGATCCGGCCGCTTCTGCAACCTCTCTGTCTCTAGAATTCACCAGGCTGGCTCAATTGACCGGCAATGACAAGTACTACGACGCCATCGATGTGATCTCAACCATGCTGCAAAAGACTCAGAATCAAACACTGCTGCCGGGGATGTGGCCAATGCTGCTGAACTTTCAGTCGTGGGCGGAAAGTGGCGCCCAGCCACATAGAGAATTTGGCCTGGGAGCCCTTGCCGACAGTCTCTACGAGTATCTGCCCAAGATGCACGCACTACTTGCCGGCAGCGACCCCAAGTATGAGACCATGTACCGAGCCGCGATGGACGTTGTCGAGAAGCACGTGCTATTCCGGCCCATGGCGCCACCCAACGGCAGCGCCACCGAAGGCACCATACCCGACATACTCTTCTCGGGCACCGCCACCGTCCACCAAGACGGCAGAGTGACCAACAACAACGAGGGCCAGCACCTAGCCTGCTTCACCGGCGGCATGTTTGCCCTGGGCGGGCGGCTATTCGACATCCCCCATCACATACAGATCGGAGAAAAGCTCGCCCGCGGCTGCGCATGGGGCTACTCCAGCTTCCCCACCGGCTTGCTGCCCGAGATATTCGGCACCCCTGCGTGTCCATCCATCGACAAGAAGTGTCCCTGGGACGAGGAGCGGTGGATGAGGGAGATCAGATCACCCTGGCAGACGCCCAAGATCAACATGAAGGGGGCCGTCGACGGGTCCGACAAGTCAAAGTTGCTCCCGCGGGGCTTCAGCCACGCTCGCGACCCGCGGTACATTCTCCGGCCAGAGGCCATCGAGAGCGTCTTTGTGCTGTACCGGATCACGGGCCAGGACGAGCTGCGGGACATTGCGTGGCAGATGTTTCTGGACATACAGACGGCCACGTCGACGCCGCTTGGCAATGCTGCCATTGAGGATGTTACCGTGATCGGTAAGCCAAAGCAGGTCGATTCTATGGAGGTGAGCTTTTTTTTTTTTTCTTTCCTAATTTGTCACTGTATTCGACCACATTACTTTGACAAGCTTGAGCTGTATGTAAGTTCTCAGACCAAAACTGACCTCATATGTGTTCCATAACAGAGCTTTTGGCTGGCTGAGACTCTAAAATACTTCTATCTCATTTTCTCCGACCCTAGCATTATAAGTCTGGACGACTGGGTGCTTAATACGGAGGCCCATCCTTTTAAACGACCAAAGAGGGTTGATAATAATAATAAAGAGACAGCAGGCAGTGAGATCTAGAAAAAAAAAGTATTTCTGGTAAATATAGATGCGGCTTTGAGAAATCTCATGTGACTTATATGACTAGATAGATACTGGAGAAAAAGAAAAGAAAAGAAAAAAAACTACCATTCTGGGCAGAAAGTTAATTTACAGGCGCAACACATATCCTTGGGAGCAATTGCATAACTGCATTGCAATTACAGGTGAATGTTTCAGGTTGGCGATGACTCGGTAGCGAGGTAGATAGGCAAGTAGGCGGTTAACTCACTTGAGTGAGTAGACGAGAGATAATATGTATGGATAGAAATACAAGGTTGAACATGCGAGTGAAGTAGAGTAAGGTAGGTAGGTTAGCTGCGCTCGTGCAACGCAGGCCATCCCCAAATAGGCAATGAAGGAATCTGTCAAGATGATATTTAGTTAGAGACTATCTACACCTCTAAGACTAGACTGGAACTAGCTCTGACCATGACAGCTGATGACTTTTCAGCTTCAGCCTCACTGTCGACGGCGGGGGCTTTGCAAACCCAGTTCGTCGACGTTGGTGGCGCGGTCGAGGGGCCGGGGTGGTGCTAGTGCACCGGCATATCCCGATTTTTGCGGTGGACGCTTCGGTGTAGATGCCCCCTGGACTAGTTGGAAAGCTGAGGTAGCAAGGTAAGGTAGGTAGGTGAACCCTGAGGGTTTCCAACGCCACCAAACCTAGACGAATGGGTATTGGCTGCCTTTTCTAGCTGGAACATTTCATACAAGACAGTTTGACAGCCATGGGTAGATCTTACCACCGCGTTTGACGTTTCATTGATTTGATTTGCTGATGTTGGTTCGGGAACTAGTCAGTTAAGCTCCAAATATTTCGAACTGGAACGGACATCCCGGCTAGTGTAAGAATGACCGTCTATTGTATTCTATCTGGCTATACGGTAGATCGGAAACCAGTGACAGCCACTGACGTGTTTGTTGATTTGAGCTGGGTAGCATATTGGAGTTTTCCTCTTCAGCCAGGACTACTAGTTCTAGCGTTTGATCTGGAGAGGTATCTTTTTTGTTTCTTTTTTTGTTTCTTTTTTTCCTTTTTTCCCCCCTAAAATGAATCTTCAGACGTTGCATGTCTTGGATATCTTGTATTGTGTTTGGCCAAACACTTTCTCAACAACGACCATGATCCTAGTCATAGCTCCTAATGTAATGATGCGGAATTTTTAACCGACGTTGGGGGGCTCGGCGGGAGTGGCGGCGGCGCGCACTGCCCAGTGTTACCACAAAATGGCAAAAATCACGGAAAAGTTAATTTTCGGCTTCCGTCGGCCGGATTAACTTGTTTAAAATCAAAATATGTGAGTGTATTTTCGATCGATGCGAAATCATACGAGCAGATTCGCGATGCGGAAGGGGCGAGGAAAAAAAAAAAGAAAGAGAGAAACCAAAAAAAAACTACAGTCTATATACTGTGGAAAGTGTGGTAACAGAGATAAAATATGGCGCCAAGACGAGTTTGGCAGAATCTTTTTTATATCGCCCACTTTCTGTTGTTGGATGAGGAACAGGAGAGATACTCTATAAATGAAATCATATTTGAACAAAATGTCAAGGCCTGCTGCTCCTCAACTTTGTCCGTCATGCCCGCAAGCGAATTCTAATCACGGGTTGTGCGCTCGAGCGGAGGCTTGGCAGTTGATGGGTGGGTGTTGTGTGATGCGCCACCATGGAGGGGACAAAAAATTCAAGAATCTTGGACTTTGCTCGCTCGTACCATGGTAAAGTAATTCATGCAAATATTGTCCTCAAAAATCAGAAGTGACTCTTTTTGTACGTCGGAGGTGGAGTGGCTAAATACTGCGTTGTAATTCAATTCAATTCAATTCAATCAATCCATCCAGTTTCAACAAAAATCTTGATTTTTTCTTCTTGATGTTGGCAATATTAGCTAAATTGTCTGCATCTGCAGACTTTTGTTACTCGCATCAACATCCAAATCCCGCTTGACGGTACGATCGGCCCAGGGGTTCGTGTGGCCAAGACTGCTTCTTATACCATACAGAGCCATACAGAAGACGTTCTACTTGGTGACAATGTGGGTATGAAACAAGGGGGGGCTCGTTGCGGGGTCCCGGAAAGCAGGTCGCCTTGCATCATTAACGAATCAAGTTGCGCATGAACCCAGCCCAGCACAAGCCTCATATCCAAAGCCAAGCAACGTCCATGGCCTGGCGTTCGCCAGAGAGACCGACCCCTTAACCCTTAACCCATGCTCCACCCCTTGACCCCCCCTCAAGCCCAAGCCTCCCATGGACCGGCCGTTCAAGCCGTTGAACAAAAGACACTGGCTCGGCCACTCCCGAAGATGTCTTGAAGATCTTGACCTTGCTTTCTTTTACTCTTTACATTCGTTTGTTGTGATCAACGCTGGTTGCCTGCTTCCTTTTTTTTTTCTGTATTTTTTTTTCTTGGTCGTTTCGTTGCTGCACTTGCACAACATTCTCTTCTCCATCGGCGTGTTCCGAGGCCATTCACTTCTTGTCTGTGACTTTTTTTTTTTTACTTTCTTTTTCTACCTTCGTTGACAAACGAGCCCTCTCGCTTCAATAACATCGAACAAGTAGAAATTTCGCCAGTGGCATCTTTTTTAACAACACTTCAACAAGATAGCTCTGGAGCCTCTCTGAGAGTTCTGGGTTACCCGCTCCTTTTTTCGGGTATTTTTTTTTATTCTGAAATAGAACATACGACTTGATACGACAAACATGATCGCACAATCCCTTCTCCTTCTCGGTCTCTCGGCCCTATGCCAGGCCAAAGTTCAGTTCCTGGTAAGTCGGAAAAAAAAAAAGGCTAATGTAGGTCTCGAATGTAACAAAACTGACCATCTATCAGGGCGTTGCTATCGCGGGTGGTGACTTTGGCTGTCAGATAGATGGCACCTGTCCCCTTGGTTCGACCCAGCTCCCCCTGGGGGGATCTGGAGGAGGTGGCGATGGAGCTGGTCAGATGAACCATTGGGTCAAGGACCGTGGGTTGAACATGTTCCGGCTGCCCATCTCGTGGCAAAGCCTGACCAACAACCAGCTCGGCGGACAGCTGGACTCAAATAACTTTGGACGTTATGATCAGTTGATGCAGAGCTGCCTAAAGACTGGCGCGTACTGCATGCTCGACATTCACAACTTTGCGAGGTGGAACGGCCAGATCATCGGGCAAGGCGGTCCCACAGATGATCAGTTTGTCAACCTGTGGACGCAGCTGGCCACCAAGTACGCGGCCAACGAAAAGGTCGTCTTCGAGCTCATGAACGAGCCGCACGACCTCGACATGGCACTCTGGGCACAGACCTGCCAAAAGGTCGTTACTGCCATCCGCAACGCCGGCGCCACCAAGCAGATGATCCTCCTGCCGAGCAGCAACTTCAACAGCGCCGCGACCATGGTCTCCAGCGGCGATGCTGACCTCCTCGTGGCCATCAAGAACCCCGACGGCACCACCGACGGGCTTCTGCTCGACGTCCACAAGTACCTGGACGTCGACAACTCGGGCACCCACAGCCAGTGCACCACCGACAACACCGCCGCCTTCCAGACCGTTGCTGACTACCTCAGGAAGGTCGGACGCAAGGCTCTTGTCTCGGAGACGGGAGCGTCCATGGACAGCAGCTGCATTACTGCCTTTTGCACGCAAAACGCGCTGATCAATGCAAACTCGGACGTATTTATCGGTTTGGTTGGCTGGGCGGCGGGAAGCTTTTCTACCTCTTACATCCTCAGCCTGACGCCTACCAAGAACGGCAACACTTATACCGACAACGCTCTCATGAACCAGTGCATGATCGACACCTGGCTCAACTCCACGACCGTTGTTACTCCCACGCCGCAGCCGAGCTCCCCTGCGCAGTCTGCCTCGGGATCGCCAAACCTCGGCGTGTCCACGACGACGCGGGCCAGCTCCGGCCTGGCGCAGCAGCCGACCGCCGCCCCGAACGGCACGCGCACCACCACCCGCCCGGCTTCTGTATCCATGAGCCAGATCCTGCCCACCGGCGTCTACGACCCCAACAAGCAAAAGCCGACCGACTCGCCCACCACCCTGATGATGGCCCCAGGCACGCCGACCGTGCCGGGAGTTTCGCAATCTACCGTCCCCACCAACGCTACTCGCCCGTCGTCCAGCGGCACGGACAGCTTCCCAGGGACCTCGACCCCGCTCCCCACTGCCGGGGCTGGCGCCACTGCGCCTCCGGTTTGGGGTCTCACCGCGGCGTTGCTTGCTGGTGCTTACTATGTGTTATAGAAAAAAAAAAAAGCTGGTCTAGGTGGTGGTTGTTGTTGAGCACAACCCCTTTTGTTTTTTTCTTTTTCTCCAATGGGGTATACGCACGACTCTGTGGATTATTTAAAGCCAAAATAAATATATATATAAAAAAGAGTAATAGTACCAAACGAAACTTCCACTTTATAGGAATGTTAATGTTTGTACAGTGAATCGAGGCTACCTAGCTTACCTCCTTACTCATGGCAAGGCATATTGGTAGCTAGGGTAGGCAAGGTACTTCGGCACCTACCTCGCCATAGCTGACCTTGCTTGTATAGGCGCGGGTAATTAACAACTTCACAGTTGGGGGAGTCTTTCCGGAGAAGCTCAGTCAGGTTCGATTCCAATAACGTTCAGGTTTCTTTTTCCTTTTTTACGGCAGGCTGATAAAAGGAAATTGCTTTTTCAACCGTTTATTACTCTTTCCCCCCACCCCAAGTGGCATGTCTGATTATGTCTATTTCAAACATCGCAAGCTTGGTTTTCAGTCTATTGTGACAGAAATTCACAGAGTGTACGGCATAGGGTACACATGTCTTTTCAATTCCAAGGGCAGCCGAATGTTCGGGTCCGTACCTTGCTGATCAGCCCCTTACCTAGAGGTTGGGATCCTCTAGGTTTGCTTGATGATAAATGTATACTGCTATAACATTATGTGGTTGCGTTATTTGCGCACCGCCTACCTACCTACTACCTACCTGCATGTTGGCAAGGGACTATACTGGCGACTCATCTAGGTTTCCATTTTGTCCCCGATTTCAAAGTCAACGCGGAGTGAGAAGTCTACCGATGCCTTCCCGCACTAAATGCAC
Source organism: Pyricularia grisea (assembly GCF_004355905.1). Lineage (NCBI taxonomy): Eukaryota > Fungi > Ascomycota > Sordariomycetes > Magnaporthales > Pyriculariaceae > Pyricularia > Pyricularia grisea. Next base: position 3,503,709 of record NW_022156719.1, read on the forward strand.
CTGATGAATAGCTCAATGGTTAGATTTCCAAGGCCCAAGGTATGCAAGAAACAGTACTCCATTGCTCACTGTTGGCTATTTCATAATACATATGGCGACAGGATGACCACAACGCCTAGCACAAGTAATCCATCCGAAATACAAAATATCCAAAACCATAGTATAACAAGGAAAATATTAAAACAAATCCTTGAATTGCATGTAAACGCCAGCGTCGCCCATCCCGAGCCCATCCACAGAAGCGCCTTGTCCCTCGTTATTCCCATCATTACCGCCTCCAGCCCCAACTGGGCTATACCCAGACGGCGGAATACCAACAATTGAGGAAAAAGTGGACGATCCGCGCCCAGAGTTGGCAGCAACGTAGTCGGATTCGCTCATCGATGTCATTTGCAGCCCGTTTATCCCAAAACAGCCCTCGAATATGTTCTTAATCTCGCTCTGGAGCGCGAGGCCATTTTGCTTGTTATCCAAGCCGCTGTCGTGGCCGTACTGGAGACCAGCACCGGGAAGAACTCGGCCCGGTGCCAAGGACCCATTGTCTCCCTGCTGGACGTGCTGCGGCTGGCCGAGCTGAGGTGGCGGAGGATAGCTCGAGGACTCGGCATTGTTGCCGCCGCCGTTTTGCGAGTACATGCAGTCGTCCATGCCGGTCATGGCGGTCATCCCAGATGCAGACATGCTCGACCCGTGCATAGATATGTCGTCGGTCTGATTTCCTGAGCTGTGTTGATGCTGCTGTCGGCCGTTGGCCAAATTACTGCTACTGTTTTCATCAAGTCCTACACGCGCCGTGTAGGACTTCAATGATTTGACCGTGCGCCATAATCGTTGGGATACCCAGCTCTTGGCTGACATGTCCTTGATGAGCTCCAGAGCAATGTAAAAGTCCGAACGGACGACACTGCTAAAGTCGACTGGCGCATGTGCGGAAGCGAGGAAAAGAACCGCCATTGCCGATGTGAGGAACTGATGGTAAAAGACCTGGAGCCGCCTGTATAGATTGGTCGAGTCGTTGAGCTTCTTGAGATATTGTATCGTCTCGCGGGCGAGGTCGACGACCTTCCGAGCCAATTGCATGTTATTCTGGATACTCATGGCACTATGTAACACAGGAGTATGTAGCCAGATGCGCATCTGTGATCGTTGTGAGCCATCTTGTCGTCATGTACATAAATAAGACGCATCCGTACATACCTGGTTCACCCTCAGCCGAGTCCACACCTGCAGCTTCTGGGTATTATACGTCAAACTCGACGGGAGTGGCACCATGCATTCCGTCGAAGACTTCACCTCGCTTGGCAAACCTTCATACCAATCGATAACCTCACGGTCGAGGGCTTCAAACTCTTCGCGCTTGAGATCAAGAACGAAAGCTGGCTCGAAATAATCCACCAATCTCCAAATTCTGGCGCCCAGTTTCGAGTATGTTACCATGGCCTGAAGATACGGATATTCATCCTGTACAGTTCTTGATTAGCCTGATTTACTGGAGATATATGTCCCCCCCCCCCCCCCCCAAGGACAATACAGAGGAATATTTTGCCGTACGTACCAGTTTTGGTAGCCCAGGATCTATCATGTCATCCTGCACGGCAAAAGGCAGTCCGGTCCCAAAGCTCCATCTCCTGTCGAGCACGTACGAGGCCCAGAAAGTGGTAACTGCTATCCCGCGCTCTTCTTCGGGAATCCTCATCAAGCCTTCGCGTCGATGAAGTCCCAGTTCAAGACAAAGTCGTGTAACCTGCCCCACGACGCGCCATGCGAATATCTCTTCGTTGTTGAGGAACCGGTATCCAGCATATAGACAAAGGACCGGAAGATTTGCCAATTGGCTGGGCTCGCTCATCAGCTTCCGATCCAGAATGTGCCGGATGGTCTCGAAAAGCTCCATGGCCTTGGGGCTATGTCCATGCCCTTCAATAACCATGGCACAGCACATGATAATTTTGAGTTTGAGTGTTGCTATGTCCGTCAGATCCGCATCCTGCATGAGCGCTGCACTGTTATCCTTTCGTTTGGTAGCTTCCATCCAGGCCGCCAAGTCGCGAGCATGTTCCATGACGGTCTCCATATTTGTGACTGGATACATTATTCCAATCTCTTCCTCGTGTACTCTGCAGAGGCGCAAAATCTCGTTCTTGTCATATAACCAGAGCGGGTCCGTCGCCCGCTTGGGAGCCGAGGGATCCAGGGACAGCGAGGCTGGAACCATGCCGGGAGGCGACATGTCGAGCGCCTCGTCACCAGCAGCGCCGTTGTCATCATTTCCGTCATTGTTGTAACCCATGCTGTGCATCGACGTCTTTGCAACATTGACGCCATAAAGACTGCTCGTAGGACCACGGAAACCGGGCGGTGGGTAAGGCGGCAGCGACTGTCGTTGCAGAGCTGGGTCGTTGTTTGAGGACGTCGAATTCGAGACGGACGGGGCCAGCAGACTGGTCACCGCGGGACCGTTGCGCGGATCGGTGGACGGGGACATGTGGTGACGAGCATCTTGCTGCAGTGTGTCTTGCCGTAACGAGTTCATATTGTCGAAGAGTGTATTTACTTGTTCCTGCAGCTTCGCTATCTGTTCCGTCATTCGCTTGTAGTCGTCGGACTCCTTGAAACTGCTGGAGCAGCAGTTTGGAGAATAGAGACATGCTAGGTTCAGATGCCCGCATCGCTGGCATGGTTGTTGGCCGTTACATTTTATCTTGCGTCGTTTGCATTCGTTGCTACAAGGAAAGGGAGTATCGCTGTCAGCCCGGATTGGAACTTGCTGTAGGATTCAGGAAGGTTTCTTTACCATGCTATGGATATATACTGGATCTCATCGTTAGCACTGTACAGGGGAGGACGATCGGGATCGAGGCGCACTAACTCTGTTCCTCTTGCTTCTCTGTTGCTTCGGACCGGATTCTTCGTCTTCGGGGCGTCGCTTGTTGTTTGCTCGAGTGCCGCCGGGTGAGGAAACACTGGGCGATTGAGACGCGGCATCGGCGGGATTGTTGTCCACGCGCGGCCCTGCTTGCGGCGTCAGCAAGGAACCCACGGACGTACCACCTGCAGCTATGCGCGGTGGTTGCCGTAGGAATTGACGTAAATCGCTGACTTGATCTTCCAACAAGTCCATGTCTGTGTTCAAGCGGCTTCGGTGCGAAGCATGGTATAGGTCCATCTAAAGTCCCGACGAGAGAGAAAGAAAAAAAAAAAAAAAATGAATCCCACTCAACAACGCAGTCGGTCGCGGCTGGATGCGGTTCAGTGCCCGCAGTCGGCCTGGCCCGCAGTTTCCAACCTGCCAAGTTGTGAACATCCCCACGGCCCCGCTGAGAACTTCCGCTCACGTGATTGCATGTAAAGTGCCATCTGGCTTGTATCTAAGGTACCTAGCTTCAAAGAAGAGGCTAGGGAAATACCAGTAGTAACGACGGGGGTTAGGTAGAGTAACAGTTGCTGTCGCTTAACAAAATTGGCCACACATATAAGAAATAAACGTATGTCGTCGTGGATGACGATCGAAACGGCACTGACAACAAACGCCAAGAGATTCTTCTGACCAGCATAAAATTTGATTGAGCGATCTTCGACTTGGCCCGTTTTTTGATTTTTCGCAGCTCGGACTCGATCATGATCCCTGCCTTGCCCCCTAGTTGACAACTTGACTAATTCCAGAGATTCCGATTGGCTAACATCACTCATGTAGGGCAAGGTCTGCCTACGAGGTAGTTGCTGTTGCACTAAAACATCGTCAAAAACGAAGGCCTCCGTCAATGACTAATGCCAGTGACTTCGGTAAATATAGCCTGCAACAGTTGCCAGCTTTGGTCACTTCAATACCTGTACTGGGGATCTTGCCTAGTAGTATACCGTACCTAGGTAAGGTATGTTTGATACCCGACGTTGCGTGTATCACAAGGGAAGCCTACAAAGTATCATTAGTGCCATACCGTGAAGGTTACAAGTCCGTCAGATTAAAACCGCTAAAACTACCTCAACTACCTACGCGTTGTTCCTATTAACCGCGGTCATAATGCGTCCTCGGCAACTTCCGAATCCTACACGCTTACCCTTGTCACCGCAAACGCCCCGCAGCGTAACGGTGTCGCCGTCCTTCAAAAACCTCCTCGCGTCCATGCCGTAGAGCAGGACATCCTTCTTTCCACCCTCTGTCATCTCCAACAAACTCCCCTTCTCGCCTGCAGATGGCCCGCTGATGGTGCCCGATCCCAGCATGTCTCCTGCCCTCATGGAGCAGCCGCCCAGGGTGTGGTGAGCAATCATTTGAGGGAATGACCAGATGAGATGCTTGGAGCTGGTGCGACAGACTGTCGTGGTGTCGCCTTCAGGAGCTATTTTTGCCAGATTCAAGTCAGTGAGACTGTTTGGGGGGTTGGGGAGGTTAAAAGCATTGAAAACAATGGCAAAGGGTATCTGTTGCTCACTGGTCAGGTCCACCTCGAGGTTGATATCCAGCACGGTATCCTCCCTATCCTCGGTAATATAGTCCTGCAGCTTAACGCCAGTGGACACGCTGGGCTTTGTCCGGTAAGGCTCTAGGGCGTCGGCCAGCACCACCCACGGGCTGATGGACGAGCAAAAATTCTTGCTGTTGAACGGGCCAAGAGGCACGTACTCCCAGGCCTGGATATCCCGCGCGCTCCAATCGTTGAGAAGCACGTACCCAAAGATTCGATCAGCGGCGTTCTTGATGGGTACCGATTCTCCAATCGGGTTTGTCGGCCCACCGATGAAGCAACCAAGCTCCAATTCCATATCAAGCCTCCTGGAGGGAGCCGTCGTGGGCACTTTGGGCTCTGCGGTGGGGTCCAACAGGATCTGGCCCCAGGGCCTAGTGACGGGCGTCCCCGAGACGACCACGGTCGAAGCTCTGCCATGGTATCCGACCGGCAGGTGGGTGTAATTGGGCTGCAGCGCATTTTCGGGACTCCTGAACAGGCACCCGACCATGTACGCGTGGTGGTAGCCGGCGTAGAAGTCAGTATAGTCGCCTATCTCCATGGGCAAGTGCATCTTGACTAAGCGTTGGGACAAGAGTGCCTTTTCTCGCAGCTCGGCATTGTCCCGGAGAAAGCCTGGTGTCGAAGTTTCTGTGGACATTAAGCCTTGGATGGTTTCCCGGACCTGGCGGTGCACTGGCCTGCCAAGAGCTGCGAAGGCATTCAACGTGGGGCGCGAGAAGATGCCCTTTTCGGCTTCCTTGAGCATTGGGAAGACATCATAAAAGTCGGGTTGTTGCTCGAGAGCCTTGAGATCAAGCACTGATGACCCAATTGCAACTGCTGTCCTGGGAGTTGTGTCGTTCTGGGTGCTGATGATTCCAAAGGGGATGTTGGCCAACGAAAACTCGCTGTCCTCGTCGACATCTGGCACCCACGTTCCTGACATTGTGGTCGTATTCGAAACTTGCTGATCAGCAATCAAGATGCAGCCTGATAAGTTATCAAGGGAAAAAAAATCGAATACGTCAAAATTTGCAGATAATTTATGCTTGATTTCGAAATCTTAATGTCACACCAAGCGTGTATGACGGTAGTCTTTTGTGCAAGTACCTCTTTAATCTGCGCGGGGTTGCTAGCAAACAAGCCGATGCAGGCCGAGCCAAGGCGGAAGGCCCGGGCCCCACTTCTACCCATCTAGGCCCCATTTCACCCACTTCAAGCCGGACCTTTACGAAGTCAATCGTTGATATACCAGCGATTTATATACTAGGAGGAAATTTTCGTGGTCAAGGTCAATCAACTGTCTGAAGTCCACCATCAAGCAACTTTTCGGTGTCAGCAGGCAGGCAGGTAGGAGGATACTGTTTATCTTATGTCCCTTCTGTGTCCTAGCTTCTATGCTACATATTTGATCTTGAAAACCCAGCAGATGTCCTCATTGTCCAATACCGTCTGGTCAACTTTGATCTTCAAGCTCTTTTCACCGCCTTGTCCTCCCGGAGATCCTGTGATCTTAAAGTCAAGCTTCTCGCCTCCCCCGACACCGAGCAAGCTAACCTCATCACCCTCAAGAACAGGCACCGCCGCGGGTATGGTCACATAGCCATCGCCACCAATCTTGGGCTTTTCCAGAAACAGCGTATAGAAGGCATCCTTTGCCCGCGTAAACCTCACGTCCGGAGTAGCACCGTCACCGCTGCCCACGATCTGGCTCAAGGGATACCAGTACGTCGTGTTGTAAATGCTGGTTTCGTGTCGTTTGATCCACCGCCCGGCGATTCTCAGGTTATCGGCCATGATTGGCGCAATGGTTCCATCGGGCTTGGGTCCGATGTTGAGCAGAAAGTTCCCGTGCTTCGAGACCATGTCCACGAGCGTGTGCACAATCGTCGTCGCGTTCATGTACTCCTCGTCCTTAGTGGCGCGGTTATACCCATAGCTGTATGGATCCATGCCCCTGTTCGACTCCCACTTGAAGTCCTGCGCGCTGCTAAAAGTCTGGTACTCTGGCGTGTCAAAGTCGGCCGCGTGCGCCGTCCCGCAGCGGCTGTTGATGGCGACCTGGCGGTTCTGCTTGCGAGCTTCGTTCCACCAGCGCGCGGCAAACTCTGCGGTGCCGTTGGACGCCCCACAGTCGCACCACATGATGTCGGTGCCGTACTTGTACGCCAGCGTCTCCATCTGCGGGACTTGGAGGTCTGATATATAGTCGTTGACGGGTATGTAGCCTGTGTATGGCTCCTTGACGCCAGTGTAGGGGTTAAGGGCCAGACCGCCCGTCCACGAGGTCGTGCCGGGATTCTCCGTCCTGTTGAACTGGTCGAAGCCGTACTTGGCCCAGTCCGGATGGAACCACTCGGGCAACGAGAAGTACGTGCCTCGCTTCATGGTTGGGTGGTACTTTGCGGCAGCCTCGAAAAGTTCGCCCAGCAGGTCGCGCTTGGGGCCGTAGTGCAAGGATGTGCGGTTCGACGTCTTGCCCGCGTCAAAGATTGCAAATCCATCGTGGTGTTTGGTGGTAAGGACAAAGTACTTTGCTCCTGCGTCGGCGATGAGATCGACAATCTCTTTGGGGTCGTATTTATCTGCCGTGAAATCCGGGAAGGTATCATCGTAGGCCCAGTCTTTGCCGTAGGTTCTCAACCGATGTTCTCTGAATCCCGAACGGTCCGCTGGGGGAGGATGTGTAGAGTACCACCAGAACCATTCCGCGTAGCTCTCATAGGGGGTCGAGTTTCCTATGATTGGAGTTACGGTTAGCAATGAAGTTCCATAAAAGAGCTTACTTTAGGAGAAGAAGCAACATACCCCAGCCTGTGACCGCGTAGGGTCCCCAATGTAAAAAGATGCCAAACTTGGACTCATCAAACCACTCAGGCGACTCATGCTTGGCCAAGCTTGAAGAGTCGGATGTCCACTCGGTCAAGCCCACCTCAACATTGGAGAAAGTCTTGCTCTGCTCTGTCTTGCCATCTTTAACATGCGCAACCACATCTACAGGCTTTGCCGTTCCACCCTTGACACCAACATAGGCTTTTTGCTGATCACCCGGACACAAGCGCTGAACAACTCCCGGACGCACAGTTGTGAATCCATCGCCGGTGAGCTCAACCGTCAACCCCTTGCCTGAGACGCACTCGGAGCCGGCATTGTTGAGTGTGACCTCGACGACCTGCGTGTCATTGTCCCACCACTTCTGGGTGGGGCGCAAGCTCTGGACCTCGACGGCCGAGCCGCTGTACAGACTGATGGAGAATATGTGCAGCCTGCTCTCGGAGACGTTGGTCGTGGTCGGGAGGGTGATGGAGGCGAGCTGTTTGCCGGGGGTGAGGGCGGCGGAACGCTCAAAGATGTGCGTCGTGTTGTAGTTGACCCCTCCATGCCCCGTGTACCGGTTCGGCAGGATGATTTCTCCGCGGTTGATGGTCAGGAAGTTGAAGAAGGACAGGGACCGCAGCTCGTACAGGGACGTGGTGTTATCCGTGTAGGTGAAGGTCACATTCTTGGACACACTGGCGGTCTCCAAGTCACCCGCCACCAGGAATGAAGCACTGAAAAAGGATCCTTTGTCGGCAGACGGTGCGGGGATCGTCTGCCCGGCGCAGATGACATTGTCAGGATTCCCGGCCCCAGTGTATCCGGGGAAGCTGTACTCGATGCCGGTTTGGGCAGACGTGTAGACCTTGCTTTTGAAGCCTGGGTCTGGGTAGGAGTCGTTTTTGACATCAAAGGCCGCCTCCAATGGTTTGCGTCCGAATCCCTTGTTGTTCATGAGCGTGCTGAGATCCAAAGGCATAGATTTGCCATTGAGGCCTGCTGCTTCAACCGCCTGTGAGGTGCAGAGTCCGATCACAACGGATCGAGCCCAGCCTACCATCTTGAACGAGAGTGAATGAAATTCACGAATTCAATGGGTGACCCGTGAAAAGTCAAGACCATGAAAGGGGACAGGGACACGACCCCAAGTAAGCTTTTTGAAGCATTTTCTTTTTTATTCGGCTTCGGGCCTCTTCGGGGTGGTCTTGACCGTCTTGAGTACCCTATTCCCTGTTCAATGTCCCCACGAAAGCACAGTGACATCAGAGGAGCCATCAATCGAGTGAATTTAGGAACATTTCGAGGTAACGTTTCTCGCCTCTTATCAACAAACGTGATGGGTTGATGGTAACGAGGGACGGTCTTGGACTCCACTTCCCCGCGCTCGACTCCTCCAACTGCGGGGGATGTAGGCTTGGAGCTTCCCACACAGAATTTGGCACAACGGTCACGCGAAAGTCAAGTAGACATCGGACCGTGCGCCGCCTAGTCTGAAATTCATGAAGGAAGAAAAGTTTAATCAGATGGGCGTGATTTGGAGTGTTTAAAAAGTCTAAAATTGACAATAGGGATGCGTCTTGGTGTACCTAGATAAGGTGTGGAGAAAGGGAAAACGCGCTATGTGGGGTGAGGCAATTGTACATGGATTCTAAATCTGGAAATCTTCAATTTGACATTACTTCAACCTCGAAAAAGATTCTAATCAAGAGAGCAGAGAGAAATGTGGTTCCGAGAGTGTGGTCCTGACTTGGCGTACCTGAGCTAATTGATATCATCTTATCTTAATTTCTCACCTTTCTTTCAACAATCTCGTCACTCCGATGACGGTCTCCTAATGTTACGGTACATGAAGTTATTAGCACCTGAATACTGGGTCTGATAAACCCCCTTGATATATTAATTGCTGGCTCCACCTAACCGCTTAACTGGGTATATATCGAGGGAGCGGCTCAAGCGAGCATCGAGTTATACGAGGCGTTGTATTTCGTTATTGACGGAATCGCTTATTAAAAGTAAAAAAAATCTAGAAAAAGGGAAGATTCTAGTGTCAGGAGTTAAACCTGATCCTTCGATTGAAGGTCTCCACAAGGAATAAGTACAGGTGCTTATACAAGCGGCCAGTATAGAGAGAAGGGTGGGCAACACTATAACACATCAGCTGGAAAATTTTTTATGTGAATGATTTCCGGTTGGTTAGGTATTAAAGAGCTACAGACGCAGTTGGCGGGTTCGATGTTTTGCGGTGACTCTCATGCCTGATCTAAGCTAGGTAGGTAAGTAGGTACCTACCTGAAGGGGAATGAACGGATAGAAATTGCCCAGTATTAAGTGAAGGATTATGGTAGGTCAAAGAAATGGGACATCTTTGGCTTACGACCTTATGCTGTGGAATCACTCCTAAAAAAAACAGGCATTTGGAATGGTATAATACTTTTACTTCTTCACTATGGAACGCGATAACCCCACTCGCAGGCTTTTGATACAACAGCAGCATTCTGAGCTGGCTGAAAAAGAGGGGGCACAGTCAGTGTGTCACCCGAAAAGGCTGCGTCTCTGGCCCAGTTGGCTGTTGCTGTCAACGTAGTCAAGAGGGAGACCTGGCTTTCATGCTGACATTCTCAAATTCCTACCTGTGTACACTATCCACTCTGTGCTACAATGGCAAGTGAATTATCTTGGACTGATGCCGCTTCTTGATTGTTGCAGGAGATGTGATCATTTCGATCTCAATTAAAGGCTCCTTTGTCTGTGGGATGGAATGCCAAGTGTGTCATTGCATTTGCACTATTGTGCACAAGACCATGCCGGTTAATATATGCTCAAACCATACGAATGAGCCGGGCACTTATATTGGGCTTGTATAATCCCCAAACAAACGAAAAGGGCAATCAAAAGCTGCCGTCGGAGCGCAGTCACGTAGGTAGGTATGTAGGGCTGAAATCTTCTTCGAACAGGTCTTGACTGACTATAGCTCAGTTCACCAAGGTCAACAAGGGCGGAAGCTGCAAAGAGCCCGGGCAAGATACCCGACAGGGCCGGAAAAACAAGGCCGTTCCTTTTTCGGAGTAAGACTAAGATGTGTGCTTGCAGCAGCAAAACACCCAGGCAGACTATGTCTGTCTTTTCTTTTACACACACGTAGAGAAGACATGTGCTATCTGATGGATTGTTTGCAAGACAGAGTGCGGAGAACTCACTGCCTTGCTCTCTGTCTGCCCTGTCATATTCGGCCGGAAACAAAATTGATCACCGTAGCCAAGCTTATCCTGACGTGTAAAACCATTCATCCAAGGGCAAGCGAAACTGGAACTGTACGAGTAATAATTCTCGTCACCCTATAGGCAGCAGACCCATCCTCGACGAGGATGGTCTCGATCACTTTCCCAAAAAGAAGAACTCATCATAAAGATTATTACGGGACTTGCCGGCCTTATTCCCAGCCTGGAGTCTTCCCCCTGAGGTCCTTTCAAGACTTGGAGGACCTGCTAGAGGAGAGGACTTCACGTCTTCTACATTGCTGCCGTAGGTCTACGAGTCCAAAAAGATAGAGCCAGATGATGTTGCCAAAGCTCAAAAGGTCAGGTGCCACAGACGGCGAGCGATATGGGTCGTAACCGGGACCCCCTCGTGCAAAATTCGACGGGTGATATTCAGCATGCGGGGACCAGAGCCGGGAGTCGATGGGTATGAGCAGGAACTAAAAAGGTCAAGAAAGTGATGGTCGTGCTCTTCGCTGTGATACAGAAGACCGTGGTGTCATCTCTCGTGACGCCTTGAGAGAACGCGGGCGGTCCGCACTGCTGATGAAAAGAAACGTGACTTCGACGCAACGGTCAAATCGCGTACTGTACACCCCCAGTGGTAATGAGGGCGATGCTATCAATCATCAACTAGGCCGATGCGGCTTATGTTGTAGTCAAAAACTGTGGCATCAAGCTAGACACGGTGCTCTCGCTTGGATATGCTTTTACGTACCCGCTCCGAGAACCCATGCAATACCGGGCGTGATAGATCCCAGCCCAACTGCCATCAACTCCTGTGGTGGCCGACTGGTACTATAGGGGCAGCTGGCGAGAAACGCAACCTTGAGATTGTGCACTCGGGACGGAGTAAAAACATATCGAAGTAATTCCGCCTCGAGGGGTCAGGTAGAAGTCGCATTGTGCCTCTGACATGTGCCATAGCATTGGACTGCTCCAACAGGACCATGGGCCCTGCAAGCTCTAGTCATATCAGAACGGACAGACAAATGTGAAAGAGAGCGTGATTGTGAGGCACGGCAGTGTCTGTCACACAACTGGCATAAGACTCAGGGGCCACTTAGAAGTGCCGTACTTGCCATTTCAGAGGCTGTAAGGCAACTCGAACACACAAGAAATCCAACAATTTCACCAAGTCCAAAATTTTATGTATATCACATAGATCTCTTGGGGTTGATCAACAGCTGGGTACTTTAATGCCACTGCGGCTATAGCAGAATCGACTTGCCCAAGAACAAAGGCTGCCATTTGCTCTGCCCAGGGCGGGCGCATTCCTATTTTCTTTTCTTCCTTTTTTGCCGTCTATACGGCAGCATTAACCCTTCAACACCCTTCTGAGAAAACTCTCATGAATCATTGCTGTGCATCTGGTGAGAGCTTGTACCATACAAGTGAGCACAGAATACATAACCGAAAAGTGTCGGCAGACGGACAAAAGCTAAACACCATCCACATGTTGTCTTCCTTTGGAACTAAAATAGTAACTAGCATGGCTATACAATCTTAAAAGTCCAAAGAAAGCATGTCAAATGCAGTATCCACAAAGGCACAGCAAAACTAAACTGCAGCGGCCCGACGCAAGCAAGGTGAGGTTTGTTTTTTTTGGATGCGCGCCAATCATGTCTGCGATCGACAAATGATCCAAGTCAAAAGATTCATGCTTTCCGGGCCCCCGGCTATATTACAAGGTTTCGCAAAGTGATCTACGAACAAGGTTTGGAACATGTTGCCTTTTGTTTAAAAAAAGATATTTGCGGATAACAAGAGGATTGTAGATCGGTCGCCGTTCAAGTCAAAGTGTTTATCACGTTTTGAGCAAGGGGGAGCCCGGTGTAGATTTGATCATGTCAAGAGTCATTCATTTTAAATCCATGGCCAACACAAGGATGGCATACGGAGTATTACACATGTCGATCGATGAATCGTTAAAAGGCCTATGTGGTAGTCTATCCTCCAATGATATCAGTGTCCAGCCTTACGCTATTCCGAGTCACTGGAGTATATCGGCAATGTTGAGTCATAAAGTAATAATGTATAAATTTGGCGTGAAAAAGACCCATGCTTCCTCACAATGCCTAAATGCAACCATGAACTATGTGCCCGCCCAGTATATACAGTGGAAAAAAAAAAGAAAAAGAAAAAAAAAGGCAATGTAATTAGAGCCGTCACTTCCTGGTGAGGCTGACCACAAAATTGACTGGGTATCAATGAGATGCCACAGTATGAAAAGGGAGGGAAAAAAAATAGTCTTTTGAGCAAAAAACTCCACCCCGCAGGCAATATCCAAGATGCAATAACAACTTCCCTGCCCCCAGTTTTTCTTTTCTGCCTAAATGTAAAAGCTGAGGAAATTGGCCAGCAGGTAGTTGTAGCTCTCGTTTCTAAAGTTGTCCGGAATCAACTTGGCATTGTTGGCAAAAAAGTTCATCAGATCCTGGTCCTTACTCCACTGGGGCCAGTACATTACGTCCTTGATGCCGACGTTGGGGTCAAGGTTGTAAATGAAGTTCGTGTAATAGGAGACGGTGGTTCTGCTCGCGTAATTGGGCAAAATTCCGTAGAAGATTTGCAAGAGATCACTGCCGTGGAACGTTCCCAGGATGGGGGTACCGTAGTCATAGCTGGAAAGGTACGACCATGAGGGGACGTCCGGGTTCAGAGTCGAGCTGGCGAAGAGCATCAACCGGCGCGGCAGATTGAAGGTGATGTCGCCCAGGATGGCTGCAAGGCGCTTGAACTGAGGGTAAAACTGGTTATTTGTACCGGTGCGAAAGGGCGAGCCCGCGCTTGGGTCGTTGGGGTATGTGTCTAACAGAGCCTGGATCTTGCTGACATTGGTTGCTGGGAAGTAGAGCTCCTTGATATAGTTGAGCAACAACTCGGGAGTAGTGATGTTTCTCTGGAAGAGTGAGAGAAGCGTTCCCTCATCCTCCTGGTCGCCGATGATCATAGGCACGGGGTAATATCGCTTCCCAAGGAGTAGAACGTCAGGGCTGGCTGTAAGAACCTTGCCGTCAGGCCTGGGGAGGTATGACAAGGCTACTGAGTTGTAGCCCAGGAATCCCGGGGGCGCGGTGACTGCCTTGAGGAATTTCTCGTAGGGGAGGGCGCGGAGACATTTAAGCGTGTCGGCCTGGCCCGAGCAATCACCCGCCTTGACCACTTGGTTGTAGACCTCCTTGCCTTTGGGGCAATCTACCGGATCAGCAGGGATGATGCTGCCAGAGTTCATGATGGCACCGCGGAAGAGCGGCTTGCCCTTGTAGGTAGCGTTACCATCGTACAGGGCCATATGGTCAAACACCGAGATGGCGCCAGCAGACTCGCCCCAGATGGTGACCTTTTCGGGATCGCCGCCGAACGCCTCGATGTTGTCGGCAACCCACTCCAAGCCCAAGCGCTGGTCCAGCAGACCAGCGTTTGCAGAGCCCTCAGCCAAAATCTCCGCGCCAGGCATAAAACCAAAGCCTCCTGTGCGGTAGTTGACCGCCACAAAAACGAAGGGCTGGCCTTGCTTCATGGCCCTCTCAAGGATCGGTGTGCCAGAGTACATGGCGTTGCTACCAGCCTGTTCGAAGGGGGTATGTTGTTAGCGAGCGTCTATGTATGCGGCTGGGGCAAAAAACGACATACCTCGAAAGCACCGCCATATATCCAGAAAAGCACAGGCAATTTATCACCAGCTTTGACACCTTTAGGCCTCTGCACGTTAATGTTCAAGCAGTCCTCGCCTGCGAATATGATTGTCTGTAAAAGCCCCTTGCTGAGCAGTGTTCCAATGAGCTGCGTCAACACACCGCCACTCTGGGGTGATGCTACAACCTGTGGGCATTGTGTCGAGACGCGCGATGAAGCGTCGAATTTGCCGAGGGGCTTTTTTAATGGCACGGGAGGCCTCATGCGCAAGTCGCCGAGTGGGGGTTCCGCGAAGGGGATGCCCTTGAAAGACTCGACATTGGCAAGAACTGAGCCCGTGAGTATAGACCCATCCTTTAGCTCTACCTTGGGTGTCTCTTTGCGTGCCTCAGCATCAAGCGCCACGCCTTCTCGCAGATCCAATGGCACTTCGAGCCCGGAGAAATCTAGCCGTGGGAAGCTTGGGTCTAGGGGCGGCAGTTCCATTCTTATAGTTTGGGCCTGCATACTGGCTTTCGCCAGCAAAATGGCCGAGAAAGCCGAGAGAACGGAGGCTTTCATTGTGTGTTACCCTCTTTAAGCGCTTGGGGGTTTACACAAGGGGTGAAGCTGTGTGGGTAAACAAATGAGGGTAGTTGAAGTGGTATCAAACCTCAGTTAAGAGGCGAAACGTGTAACAACGAAGGATGATGGGCGAGTGTCTGAGAAGGCAGCTGACGAAGACCAGAAGCACATCGGGTCAATAAGGGAGGGATGAGTGACGGGATATATATACGCATTGCTTGCTGGCAGAGCACCATTTGCGTGTGATGGATGTGGGTATGCTTAATACTTTGACAATGGTGGGTACTACATGCAGCCAGCCTGACTGGGCGACTAGACCAGTTTGGCCGAAGATCCCCGAGTCTCTTCCAAGAAGGGAGCCTCGATTCCGTTTTGCTGGAATCCGCTATACGGGATCATTGACGACGCGCTGCACTGACAGGAGGAAAGGTTCCCCTGCCATTGGCATGGCCGCTAGGTCATCCATCAGGAAGAAAGCTAGCAGGAAACTTCCAGAAGTCAACTTCTCAAGTTCAGACGAGAAAAATGACAGGCCTTGTCCCTCAATGTCCTACATGGTAAAGGCTACTGGACTAGGATAGCATTCGCAAGTCCTGCTCTAAAGCCCGGGAGTCTTGAGCGAGTCCATGAAAGCCAGGGTAATACGGATGCCAAGGCCAGTCTGTTGAGGTACAACCCTTTTTTTTTCCCCTCGTAGAGAGCACGTCCCAGACAACCTTTTTTTTCACGAAACTGCCAGGCAAGGTTTAATTAAGGTCAAGCAAGGGCAGCGACCAGGGGGTTGTGCTCGTTTGCCCTGGATCTTTTTTTACAGTAGTATACCAGGTGGTCCGCATTTCAACGAGAATTTGGTCCGGGGAAAGGAGCTATTTGCCTACTTGGGCCAAGTTCACCGTGTGGTGTGGGTGCTGTACAGCAGACCCCCCGACCATTACGGAGCTGGGGCCGAGTGCATTTGCATGGCGGTCAAAGTCATGGAATGGCTGGGAATGTGGACGCGCATAATAGTGCGGGGGTATTAAGAGATTGGCCAACTTCAGCTCTGATTAGCGAAAGTCATCGCATGGAGAACAGCAGAAAAATCCCAAAAAAAGAAAAAGAAAAAAAGTATCTTAAGTGCTTAGCAACGTGCTCGCGGGCCGTTGTTGAATTCGCTTGTCAATTTCTCTCCCCCTGATTCATTCAGGTGGACATCGGAGAATCAACGGCATGGAAAATAAAAAATAGAAACAATACGGACTTCGCTCTCGGATGGATTTGCAACGGGACGCGCCACAAAGCTATGGGAACTTGGCAAGCCACTCGTCGTTAGCCCGGTCTTTGATTCGCGCAGGTTGCGTCAACGGCAGGTAGCCGGGACAACTAGGCGCAACACGGGAAAAGAGAAATGTCCCAAAATTAGGATCTGACAGGCGCACAGTCAATATGCAGGATGGAAGTAGGAGGGTAGCGAGTTCCGATGGCACATGCAAATAAATTGAACTTGGTGTGTTCGTGAGCCTGACGAGACGATCACCCCCTCTTCGATAATGTTGGTATTCATGAGGGGAAAATAAGCAGTACCTCGGCAGACTTTCAATCTATGAGTTGCAATCGGTTCGAATGATTTTTCATGTACTGGATCAATGCGCCAATCAATACTTGGCTGCATTGTCAAGTATTTGTGATTGCATTCATGCCGGAATGGAAGGAAGACGAGAGGAAGTATGTTGAGGTAAAGTTGCGTGTGGGTTACCTGACCCGTGCTCG
This sequence comes from Pyricularia grisea, assembly GCF_004355905.1. NCBI lineage: Eukaryota > Fungi > Ascomycota > Sordariomycetes > Magnaporthales > Pyriculariaceae > Pyricularia > Pyricularia grisea. The sequence goes on from NW_022156719.1 coordinate 3,520,186, forward strand.
GACCCGGATCTGAGCTTGTGCGGTTCGGTTTCAGGGATTTTTTTTTTTTTCTCTCTGGTTCCTTCTCTGTGTGCGTTTTTGGGTCTTTTTGCTCTTCTTTCCTTCTCTTTTAGTTGACAAGCCTAGCTTCCCTTCCCCCTGTACCTGCCCTTTAAGTGGATTCATGGGGGGCGCTTAAACAGAGCTTGGACCGCCAGATCGCAACGTGGGGGATGTCCAAGCGCCCATGCTACGAGGTTAGATCCCTTTCGTACCTACTTGGTTAGCCAGGCACTGCTTGGGCTTTGCGTACAGTACCACCAAAAAGGCCTTGCCAAGAACTAACTAGTTATTTCACGTGCATGCGACTTGGATTCCACTTCAGGAAATGAAAATAACGGTAGTTGACGATGTCGTATCGCGGGGTACCAGGAAAGTTGCTCACCTGACTGCCGGCTTTGTTGATTGATCTTGGGGAAATACTACCTGCCCTTGCTGCCCTAGCTTTATAATCGTCCAGTCGAAAAGAAAAGCAATAGCAAGCACGGATTAATTCTGGCAACAACAATAAATCTTGTCATGGTAACAAGCGGACAATTGGCGTACAGTATACGCACGATTGCGGTCGTAACCAACTCGCTTACATACTTGGGTAGTCATCCTCATCACTAACTAACAATAGATTTCTATTCGTACACCCTTGAGGCCTTCGATATCTAGATCAAATGAGTTATGGCGTCCGCCCTTGGTGCAGCAGCGATTTGTACGCGGCATGGCCAACGGCAGCTGTTTGTACGAGGTATATAGGAAAATATCGAAATGAAAGTTACGCTATATACGGGTGCGTCCATATCGATACGAAAACGAACGCAGAAACGCGGGGAGGGAATCTTTTACAAGACAGACCCAGACCTAGACGCGCACTCAGACTCGCACATTACTGTACCTTGATCCTGGAAGTTTAAACAATACAAGCAAGTACGCAGTAGGAACGACCCGCTGAATAGCCAACCATCATGTCAATCATGGGCAGCAATATTGCCCGTTGATAAACCTTCCTAGTCGGGTCTCTTACCCGACTAGGGTACCATTATTGAATCCTTGTCACAAATCTTGGTCAATCGTGAGGGTAGATAGTTTGGCTTTGTGCCGAACGACCGAATCCTCCAAGCCAAGAGTCGCTTGACAGAAGGGGTATGGAAATCATTCAACAACAAAACAACAAATAAAAACAAACAAAAACCAAGAACACCTGATAATACTTACTACTACTGGATGAAATGTATCTTGAACTCATAAAAAGAAAGGGCCCTTAACATCCGGAAAAAAAATTTCCTGCTTCATACAAGCTCGATTCAACGTTACAAGGCGACAATCTTGGGCGGGACGGGTAAAACCACGGCTGCTTCATTGCTCCGGATCGACCGGACCGGGTGACGACTAGAAAAAAAAATATAAAAAAAGAGCATTGAATCACTAACCTATCTAATGAATAAAAGATCAGATGTAGCAGATGACGACCCTGCAGTGAGGGTTAGTGGGTTAACGTCGGCCGTCCAAGCTTAATTCTTAATGTAGGTACGATCGGGCTCGTTCTGCCCACTTTAGCGTCAACCAGCTGCAGTCCAGACTGTTTGTTTGATTGTACATGACGCAAAGTTCAGATTTCTCAAGGGGTTGGGACGATCACAGCCCTCCCTCAGTGACCCGAAAACCGCCCATTAACAATCAATCAAATCATCAATCCAGATAGTGAGTAGATAAAAAAAAAAAAACATCGGCTATCAAGTTTTACCAAAACTGTGGTTCCCTCCGATAGTTATGCACACCATTACAAGTCCACGTTTGCGCGTCCGATCACGGAGCGGTGCTATTTTTTGCGACGGGGGGAAAAATAGCCTAGCTTTCATCAGCCTTAGATTGAGTCA